>NC_073313.1:305074907-305374907 GCF_027595985.1 Sorex araneus | reverse complement strand
AACCACTGTTGGAGAGGATGTGGGGAGAAAGGGACCCTTCTACACTGCTGGTGGGAATGCCAACTGGTTCAGCCCTTTTGGAAAACAATATGGATGATTCTCAAAAAAATTAGACATTGAGCTCCCATTTGACCCAGCAATACCACTGCTAGGAATATATCCCAGAGAAGCAAAAAAGTATAGTCGAAATGACATCTGCACTTATATGTTCATCGCAGCACTGTTTACAATAGCCAGAATCTGGAAAAAACCCGAGTGCCCTAGAACAGATGACTGGTTGAAGAAACTTTGGTACATCTATACAATGGAATACTATGCAGCCGTTAGAAAAAAGGAGATCATGAATTTTGCATATAAGTGGATCGGCATGGAAAGTATCATGCTGAGTGAAATGAGTCAGAAAGAGAGAGACAGACATAGAAAGATTGCACTCATCTGTGGAATATAGAGTAACAGAGTAGGAGACTAACACCCAAGAATAGTAGAAATAAGTATCAGGAGGTTGACTCACAAATAAGTACCAGGAGGCTGGCCTCACATTCTGGGGAGAGGGAAACTCAGAGAAGGGATCACCAAGTATAATGCAGTCGGAGGCCATGCGGGGGAAGGGTGATGCGGGCTGAACGTGGGCTAGAGACTGAACACAGTGGCCACTCAACACCTTTATTGCAAACCACAACAGCTAATTAGAGAGAGAGAACATAAGGAAATACCCTGCCACAGTGGCAGGGTGGGGTGGGGGGAGATGGGATTGGGGAGGGTAGGAGGGATGCTGGGTTTTCTGGTGGTGGAGAAAGGGCACGGTGAAGGGATGGGTTCTCGAACTTTGTATGAGGGAAACATGAGCACAAAATTGTATAAATCTGTAACTGTACCCTCACGGTGATTCACTAATTAAAAATAAATAAATTTTAAAAAAATCTAAGGCCATGTGCTCCCCCCCCAAAAAAAAAGGATAAAGACTTGATACAAAGAAACCATTGAGATATTATGACAATAATACAAGCCAGAGATTTTTTTTAATTTTTAAAATTTTTTTATTTTTTAATGAATCACCGTGGGGTACAGTTACAGACTTACAAATTTTCATGCTTACATTTCATTCATACAATAATCGAGTGTCTATCCCTTCACCAGTGCCCATTCTCCACCACCAATATTCCCAGTATCTCTCCCACCCTTCCCCATTGCCTCCACTTTCCCCCCCTCCACCTCTGTGACAGGCACATTGCCTTTTACTCTCTCTCTCTCCTTTAGGGTTTTGTGGTCTGCAATGCAAATATTGAATGGCCATCATGTTCGGTCTATAGTCTACTTTAGGCACACATCTCCCATTCCAAGCGGGCCCTCTAAACACCCTTTACTTGTTGATCCCTTCCTATCTGAGCTGTCTTTTAGGCACACATCTACTTTAGGCACACATCTCCCATCCCAAGCGGGCCCTCTAAACACCCTTTACCTGTTGATCCCTTCCTATCCGAGCTGTCTTTTCCCCCAGCATGTGAGGCCAGCTTTCAAGTCATGGAGCAAACCTCCTGGTACTCATCTCTACTATCCTTGGGTGTTAAGTCTCCCATTCTGTTACTTTATATTCCAGATGAGTGCAATCTTTCTATGTCTGTCCCTCTCTTTCTGACTCATTTCACTTAACATGATACTTTCCATATTGATCCACTCATGTGAAGATTTCATGACTTAATCTTTTCTAACAGATGCATAGTATTCCATTGTATAGATGTACCAAAGTTTCTTTAAACAGTCATCTGTTCTTGGGCACTCAGGTTTTTTCCAGATTCTACAAGCCAGAGATGTTGAGCGCCTGAACTCGGTAAGAGTGATCCCTGATCACATGCAAAGCTCTATTACTAAAACCACATCCTAGAGTTCAATCTAAGTTGTTTTAAGACACTGCCTTTATGGTGATTTGTTAGCAATAGGCAACAACAATAACAAAAACAACTACAAGTAACTGAGTAACCTGTGTTTTAAGCAAAATTCTCAGACTAAGACATGCAAACTGGGGGTGGAGGGTGGGGGACAAAGATGATATATGAGGTCTGAGTCTTTGTCAGGCTTTACTATAAGGGACTCCTACAGTGGCCTGTAGTTCTGCTGTGTATTGGATTCTGTGTCACTGCCTAGGTGCTGACCCAGGTGAGAGAGGGTGATGGATGTAGACTACTGGGCTTGGAAAAGCAAGGCAGCTTCCAGAAAAGCCACACATGGGGCTGATCAGCCACCTCGTTCCAAAATCTTGCACCTCCCACCACCTCAAAAATGTACATGGATTCTGCCTATACAGCAGCCATATTGATTCCCTCCTGCACTTTTTGTTCAACTAAATCCTGAGACGTTCACCTAGCTAGTGACTATTTCTGGCCCTTTATACATGTCTGTCGATACATTGAAGGTGCTTTGGATGGGTGGTTATGGAAGGATAGTAATGGGAGATTGGAGACTTGTTTGGAAAGATCCATTGGGGGTGCAGAGCTAATCTCCTTTTCACTGAGCCAAAACTTTAAAACGGTCTCCTTTTTTTGCCATTCATTGTACAATCTCATATAACAAACCCCGTTCTTCTAGGGTGATAGACCTACATATTAATGTGCTCTCCCAAATGTAAGCCAATGACTGAGTGAATGATCCTGCCCAGGCCCAAGTCAGTTGTCACTATGAAGTGATGCATGCAGCATTGGGAAGAGATCTCAGGATGTGGTAAGAGTTGTTTCAACAGACCACTGTTTATGTCTACCCTTTCTCTACTCTTTCCAAACAGGGGAAGAGACACCCAACAAACTCAGGATTGAAAACTTATGCAGCTCTGGCAATGGTCAGATATTCATCTAATGACTTTACATTAAAGTTGTTTCATTGTCATATGAATGAAATTTACATCTATGTGATGGAAAGAAATGAGGAGTTTGTGGCATCAGTGAAATGCTGTCTGGGCCATGTAGGAATGGGTGATGTTTGAGTTATAATAGGAATGTTGGGTCATATTATGAATGCTGGTTCATACATATTAGGAATACTGGGATATGAATTTAGTTTGCCTCAATGTCCATAATATTAAGAACTATACTAAAGTTTTTCTCCAAAATTGCACTGATATATATCCTCTATCAACATTGACAAAACTTAAATGATATTAAATAAAATTTAAATTTTGGTTCCTCAAGAATCCTTGTCACCTCTAAGTGCTCTATAGTCACTTGGCACTGGTGGTTGCTACTTACAAAATTCTGCTAGACAATGCAGTTCTTAAAAAAGATTATCGGCAAGAATGAGATTGCACACATATTCTTGAAACTGCGGAGGATTTAATGGCCTTTGCTAACTTCAGTAACAGAAAAACAAGTACACCATTTCATGTTATTTCCACTCTGAGATAAGGAACTTTATTCTCTTATTTATTCCACACACACAACTGAGCACCTACAATGTTCCAGGGCCTGTCTTAGATTTTGAGCATACAAAGATAAATAAGGGAACAGGAATCCTGCCCTCCCGGAGCTCACAGTCCAATAGAGGAGCAAAAGGCAATTATAACTCCATGAAGGGAGGGTTATGATATAGTCTTTAGAAATAATGTGAGTTTGATGGGCCAAAGAGATAGTACAGTGGACAGGGGTTAGCCTTGCCTGCGGTTGACTCAGGTTCAATCCCTAGCGTCCCTATTGTCCCCTGAGCCCCGCCAGAAATTATTTCTGAGTGCAGAGCCAGGAGTAACCCCTGAGAAACACTGAGTGTGACCCAAAAATCCAAAAAAAAAGTGAATTTGACAAACCACTGCTGAATCTTGGGCATTAGGGAAGGCTTCTGGGGTGGATGGTAATTCAAACTTGGTGTAAAAAGATGAACAGGAATTGGGCAACTTTCAAAGCTGAAAGGCAGCATGGAAGAATAAGTTTCTCAGGGACCTGTAGTGAGTGGGTCTGAGAGAAGAATAGGCTATAGTAGAGAGTAGGAATATGATTGTAATAGAATCCAGGTGTTCTGGGGTGCTATGCTGAGGAGTAGTCAATATAGAGGAGGGGAGAAAGGAAAGAGAACATGTCATTTGGGACTGGTATGGTATTCTGTAGACTGACCAAGTGTGAGTTCAAAGTGGATAAGAAGTAGAAGAGTCATCATTTAAACATGCCAACTGTTTCCCTGGAAGAATGCTGGTGATATTTCTAAGCCTGTGGTGTGGGAATATAGAAAAATCATCAGTATTTCTGTAAAACTTCTAGAGGAAGTAATATTCTCAAAGAAAACCCTGTGTTCATGGCACATTTGTAGAATTTTTTGAGCCATTTGATGAGATTTAGAAGTAGATAATGAGGGTCAGTCAGAGTGAAGTACAGTAGGTAGGATGTTTACCTTGTATGTGCCAATTTCAATCCCGAGCATCTCATATGGTCCCCTGAGCACTGCCAGGAGTAATTCCTGAATGCAGATCCAGGAGAAATTTCTGAGCATCACTGGGTATGGTCCAAAAAGAAAAAAAATGAGTTACTCTGAAGATGAAAGGGTGGGGATGAAGGAACTAACATTTTGGGGAGAGGAATAATATGATGGGACCACTTGACTTCCATGTATTACCTAGTGCTTTGGGATGAAGCATTGAACCAGAAGATAAGTACTTGGTGACACCCCAAAATGGAAAGCTCTTCTCTAGGATCTGCTGGAATATTGGAGAGGAGTTTGGAATTCCAGAAGACAGCAAGGCAACAAGATAACTAGCCTAATTGATCACACCAAGGTCCTTACTCTTGGGTGGAAACCTCAGTAATGTACATGGGGGCAAAATGGCCATATCGCCATAGCAGTCCCAACCTAGGGATGTAGTGCTCATCTTAGAGGTTATATTATTAAATTATAGTTGAGAGGAAGAGCAGAGATCCAAGAGCATGGGTAGGGCAAGAAATTAAGCAAAGCACTGGTGGAGGGATGGGTACTCGAGTATTGTATAACTGTAACACAGGCACGAAACTCTGTAACTGCACCCTCACGGTGACTCATTAATAAAAAAATAAAAATTAAAAAAAAAAGAAATTAAGCAAGGGAAGTCCTAGTTATCTATTACTAAGGATATATATATTCACTAATAAAATCCAACTCAGGAAAATAACCAGGCATGTAACATAGACTTTTAAAATCCCAGGTCAATTCAGTTGGACTGTGGCCATCAGATATATGCGTATTAAGTTTCTCTCTCAGCCACACCCCAAAAAGACTTCTTCAATACTACAGGACCAAAAGAATCTCAGATATTGCCTCACAAGCTTTATGAGGGCAGAATGTGAAAGAGAGATTCTCTGTGTGTTCTAGAAGTATTTTCAGAATTGTATTTGAAAGACCAAGCTGATCTGGAGAACTTGGAAATTAGATTTTAAATGAGGCCTCACTCAACACCTTTATTGCAAACCACAACACCTAATCAGAGAGAGAGAACAAAAGGGAATACCCTGCCATAGTGGCAGGGTGGGGTGGGGGGAGACGGGACTGAGGAGGGGGGGAGGGATGTTGGGTTTACTGGTGGTGGAGAATGGGCACTGGTGAAGGGATGGGTTATCGAACTTTGTATGGGGGAAACATGAGCACAAAGATGTATGGATCTGTAACTGTACCCTCACGATGACTCTCTAATTAAAAATAAACTAATAAAAAATAAAATTAAAAAAAATAAATAAAATGAGGCCTCAACTATTTGGGTAAAGCCCGACCTTTCTGGCAAATTAAACTTTGGAAGAATTTCATTATGAGTAGAATCTCCATGACCCAATCTGTA
Organism: Sorex araneus; assembly: GCF_027595985.1. NCBI lineage: Eukaryota > Metazoa > Chordata > Mammalia > Eulipotyphla > Soricidae > Sorex > Sorex araneus. The sequence goes on along the minus strand of NC_073313.1, from coordinate 305,369,131 downwards.
GCTAAACTAGGAGACTGTATAGCCTATTCTAACCAGCCACCCCCCTGAGTATTTCAGACCATTGGAGAGACCAAAACCCCAGTGACATCTGCATCTCACAGAAGGTGAGTGGCCACCTAAGCCTCCAAGCACCTTCCCCTAGCCCAGCTATCCTCTCCTCCATGACACCCCCACCCCTGCACACACACACACACACACACACACACACACACACACACCATGAACATATGCTCATCTCTGTACCCGGCTCTGCCTAGAGTTTAGCAGCACGTTTATTATTCCACTGGGCTTTATTTCTTCACAGTTTGCCATCCCACTTATGTCTGGAGCTTCTTTATCCCTAGGGCTTGTCATCCAATAGATAATTGAAGATATTCTGAGCTGGGCTGGCATAGAGTTCAGTTAAATTGAACGGAGTTGAAATGAAATAAAATGACACAGAGCTGTAGACTCTCAATGCAACAAGATTGAGAGTTCCCTCGAAGTCCTCCAAGAAACCCACCACCTCCACTATCTCTCCCCAGCTTCACAGCCATGCTGCCTCTCCCCCCATCAGGCAGGTCCTTATTGCTTCTTATGGAACAGAGCTGGAGCTGGCTCATTGTTGGGCTCAGCCAAAACCTGCATTGGCTGGTTATTCAGGGCAGCCTCACGCATCTTGTGGTACATGAACTCATTCTGGCGAAACATGCGTAGCTCCATCTCTGTCTGCACCCGCATGGCCTGTGGGATACAAAGGAAAGGTAATGAATGCCAAGCCTCCATGACATGTTGGTGAGATTCTGTCATCCTTTACAATAGGTCCATGGGGGCTAGAGTGATAGTGCAGAGGGTAGAGCACTTGACTTGCACATGGCCAACCAGGCTTGATCCTTGGCATCCTCTGCAGTCCCCTGAGCCCTTCCAAAAGTGATCCCTGAGTGCATAGCCAAAAGTAAGCCCTAAACACAATGGGGTGCGTCCCTCCCTCCAAAATAAAATAGGTCTAAAAGATGATAGTGTGGCAAATATGGGGTAGGGGGAAGTGGGGAGGGAAACCCTCCTCTTCCACAAGAAATATTTATCAAGGGACAGACACATTGAGGGCCTAAGGATACAGCAAACATTCTGTCTTTGATTCTAGCTTAGTCAAGTTCAGTTCTCATTCTCAGAGAGCTCAGATCAAGCAGGGCAGCCCCATCCCAAGATGCTACTTGCCTCTAAGTCCTTGGTGATTGGGTGGGAAGGTCCGTGTGTAACCAAGAGAATAGCATAGGCTTTGCAGATCATCCCGTGCCCTGCCTCAATATTCCCAGCATGCCAGTTGGTCAGTCCTGCCCGCATCACTGCCATGCCTAATTGGGCATTATTAGGGTGGTAGAGTTTCCTGTGGGGCAGAGTAAATAATCTCATTATAATTTGAACTTTCTTCTAACTGTGCAGTACTTGACAACATATAATGTGCCTCGGTGATAAAATTTACCCCTTGCTCCCCCAGACACAGTGACATAGGCAGCTGCATTGGAGGATTGAGGTGCAGGGAAAGTGGGTAGTGTGACTGTGAGGCCTGGGACTTTGACCTATTCAAGAAGTATTTTCAGAATTGTATTTGAAATACCAAGCTAGTTTGGTGAACTCAGAACTTAGACTTTAAACTAAGGCCTCAACTATTGAATGAGTCCTGTCCTCAGAGGACTAAGGTTTTGACTAAAATATGATTGACTAAAATCAGGAAGGTTTTTCTGAATTTGAAGACTGGAAGCTGGGAACTTGCAGGAACATCTTATCCTCTGCCTGGAAAAGAACATGATGTTCATGGAATAAAAATAACATGAATGTCCCAACTGGAATAGAACTGTATTTCACCAGCTATTCGTGTCCGAACAAGACTTCCTTCTAGCACTTTATACAGTTTTCTTCCATTTGGTTTGCAAGTGACATCCTCTCCAAAAACTTAACCTTCTTAAGCCAACTTGCTCCTTTTGTCAGAAGTACAAATTCACGTCTATTGTGAATTGTTTATCCACAGATAAACAAGGTAAGAAAGGATATAGGCAGGAGGAAGGCAAGGGAACTTCATTTTACAATTTTTAAGCAAGAATGACTAATACCGGCCCTGGAAAGATAGTACAGTGGGTAAAGAGTTTGCATTGCACCCAACCAACCTGGATTCAATCTCCAGCATCCCATATAGTCCCCCCAGGCACCACCAGGAGCAATATCTGAGTGCAGAGCCAGAATTAACCCCTGGGCATCATTGGGTGTGGCCCCAAAACCAAGAATGACTAACACCTTTTAAAAAACAAAATGAGAAAATATAGCTTGCAGAATTACCTGGGCCAATTGTTAAAAAGATAAACTTTTCTCAAGCACTTAAAATCAAGATGAAATTAGCCTTAAGGAAATCAAAAACAGAAGATGCTGCCAAGTAATAGATGAGTTCATAGATTTGGAAAAATACAGAAATGACAAATAGCTTTCATCTTGTGCAATTGGCCAAAGGTCATTAATCAACTGATTATTTGGTCAGCGCTCCTTGGAACACCATAGTAAAATGGCTCAGTCAGAGCACCACCAGGGGTGAGGGAGACTTCCTTTGGGTGCCCTAGCAGGGTAGCAGGGTAGCCACCTATTGGCCATCATTGCTAAACACACTTTTCCACTCAACTGAGACCCAGGGTCTCTACCTACATGTAACCATCCACCATCCTTCTGGCGTAGAATGAGGCCTCGTCAAAGGCTTGGAGGTAGGAGAGGACCTCAGAAACAATGCTCAGCATCCGTAGCATGTAGAGGTTGGTATCAGCAAACACTGGCTCCTGCTTCTCCAGGCACTCCCGGCACAGTTTCACAACCTAGAGGAGCCAAATCACCCATTACCATGGCAGCAAGTACCTACTTCACAATGTACACTGGGCACTCATGATCTGACAGGAGGGGAGCTTGCAGACAGAGGTGAGAAAGCAACTGTCATGGTTTGAGAAACAAAATGGTCCTCTCTAGCTAAGATGTGGGGATGGAAAAGGTAACCAACCATGGGAGTTAATAGCTGCCAGAGCAGGACAAGGAGTTTTCATATAGGTAAGTAGGTGGCAGGAAGTTATGAAAGCTATCTACACAAATATATGTGCCATACAAGGAGATATAGGTATGGATAGGGGTATAGGCATACCTACCTTAACCAGTATCCCATTTCTACCCCAGTTGTGTTTTGGAAGAGATACTGATGTCTGGGCCCTGTCCCAGACCAATTGAAATCAAGCAGAGGAAAGATCCTGGCACCTACAGTTTGCATATGCCCCTGGAAAGTCTTTATGCACAGTGAGATTGTAGAGTACAAGCTAGATAAGCAGAGGAGGAGTCTCCCAGGGGGTTGGACACTCTCTCCAACCCCCACTTCATGCATACACACACACACACACACACACACACACACACACACACACACACACACACTGGGATACCACATTGGCCCTGGGGAGGAATATGTGGGCCTGACCTCTATTAGCTTGGAAACAGTTTTTTTCTGACTGTCTCGTGTGTAGACATAGGCTTAGGTGTCTACACATTAGACAAAGTTCTAAGGTCTCTAGATTGTTCAACATTTCTCTCCTTATTGCTCTAATGGAAGAAATATCATGTAATTCTTTTCGTTTCAAATGAACGGAAACAAACAATAGAAATTTTCTCTGAGTCCCTCTCAGAGGCAACTGAATGTGGATGTGCAGAAGGAGTGTCAATAAAGCACCCTAAAGCTGATCCTCTTAAACCCACGGCACAGTGTCTAGTCTGACACCTGACACTGACAAGTTTTAATGTAGAAGAGGATAAATGCAGAAGTGAGAAATCAGAGGGATGATGACTTAAACACATCCTTAAGGGGCCGAAACAATCGTCATTGAGGAGGGCATTTACCTTGCATGCGACCAACCCAGGTTTGATCCCCCAGCATTGATCCCCAACATCCCATATGGTCTCCTGAGCACAGCCAGGAATAATTCCTGAGTGCAGAGCCAGGAGTAACCCATCGGCTTCACCAAGTGTGACTCAAAAAGAAAAATCATAGTTAAAAAAAATAAACACCCTTAGGAAATGCTAAATACTTAAGGGGAAAAAGAGTTATGGTCTTACTCAAAGGACATTTTCCAGAAAGAAAAAAAAGGTTGCTTAGAATCTCCTCACCCTTATCCTTTTATCTCCCTCTCGGTCCACCCTCCTACCCACCAACATACCCCACAACAAAATGAAATCTCACCTCATGGTACAAACCCTCAGAGCGAGCTTTGTCAATTTTTTCCAATGTGTCCTTGGAGAATTGTATCATCTCCTTCACCACATCCTGAGAGGGCTGGGGAAGACAACAGCACTGAGCAGATTTCTCCTGGGGGAGCTTGTTCCATCTTTGAACAACTACCATATTTGACATTCAAAGTTGTGCAAGATTAATGCTTTGCTCACAAATCCTAACTTTCCAGCTCTTTCATGATGCTTCTCACCCAAGTTGTATTTTCCATTGACCAAGCCCCAGAGCCACCTATTCCTTCCCACCCTGTGATTGATCTGACATCGATCCTTGCTGTCTTTTCTCTGTCATTTTGGAGTCCAAATTAGTTATTGTTCTCTCTTCTCACATAAAGTCAACTACATAGTCTACACATGTGTCTGCATTTTTCACTTCACCCAAGGCATTGATTAAAATACTGGCCCAATGGGGGCTGGAGTGATAGCACAGTGGGTAGGGAGTTTGCCTTGCAAGCAGCCGACCCAGGTTCAATTCCCAGCATCCCATATGGTCCCCCTGAGCACCACCAGGGGTAGTTCCTGAGTGCAGAGCCAGGAGTAATCCCTGTGCATTGCCAGGTGTGACCCAAAAAGAAAAAAAATACTGCCCCAAACAGGGCTGAAAACAGAAAACATGCTGAGAACTTGGGAAAAAAATTATACATCTAGATTAGCCAAGGGTTGAAGGCGGGAACAATAGTACAGAGAGTAGAGCACTTGCTTTGCATCACACATTTGATCCCTGGCATCATATATGGCCCCCTGACCCTTGCACAAGTGATTCCTGAGCTGAGGACCAAAAGTAAGACCTGAGCACAGCCAGATATGGCCAAAAAAACCAAAAGACTAGCCAATGGTTGAAAGAGAAAAATGGGTTCAGTGCGAAATCATGTAATCTGAATATTAGCCACTGACACTGAGTAATGAAGTGATTGACAGGGATCCATCACTTAGAAGTCAGTTTTGCTTATGGCATTTGTTCAAACAAGAAACATTTTGCCCACATGCAGGAAGTAGAAGTTAAGGTAATGTGTATATTTGTGTCTTAAATGCACTGGTAAGGAATATAGAGTGCTCAGTAAGTCTCCCCCAAAATGTTCAGGTTGAAAACTCACATGTGATTTTCTAGACTGGCCTTCAGCAATTATAAAGAACAACCTGGCAAGCTGTGTTTGTGCCAGCCAGGGCGTGGTTGTCCTGGGAAGGAGCTGCAGTCACGGATTCTGTGGCCCCTGGCTGGTCATGCACTTTGCAAGGTTTCATTTCTAGCTTACATTTCTTTGTTTCTAGATCTCTTTATTTAAGATTTTGAACTCAAGACTTCTTCAGGAACTTTTGCCAAGGTCATCTTAGTATGGAAGAAGGGAGAAACTGAAAATCTTTTTCTTCACTCTGATCAAGAATCTTTCCCCCATCAAAGTTACCCCTGTAACTTGTTTTAAGGCACCATACGATCAACTTATGTGTTGATGACCTGATCTCCCACCAGTGCACTATTCCATGCTAGGAAACAGAACAGGGAAGTCAACACTTGATACAGTTCTAGCCTCTTGCTTAGACAGTTTTAGACAAAATTAAATGCTTGACTAATTTAGGCTTATGCTTTGATCAGTTCCTTTGACATTGGCAGCTCAGCTTCCCGGCTCAGTGAAACTTCCACTGCTCAGTGGTCTCATCAACAAGGCAACAGCAACTCAGGAGTTGAGCATAGCAACCAGTGTAAATAATGCCCAATCACCACATTACCCATTTTCATGTGCCTTGAAATATATTTGTGATAGCCAGGCAATAAATTTCATTGCACATGTATTCTTGGTATATGCAATTTTAAGAATTACTTAATATGGAAAGAATCAAGTAAAGGACCTAAATTTTACCAAATGATTACCCTATACGCAGTTCCCTTTACTTATATACTCATCTTTAATTCCTAGCAACCCCCTTGTAGTGGATACTATCATATCTATTTTGCAGCTGAGAAATTGTACTAATTTCCTCAAACTCAAACAACTGTGCTCAGTCCACAAACCCCAAATCTTCCAAGGAATTACAGACTGATCCTTTGGGAACCAACTGACCATGGTATGTTGATTCATTGTGACATGACCCTTGATTGGCTCATTGAGAAAAGGAGCCACAAACAACCCCAATAGGATTTCAGGTACCTTGGGGTCATCCTTTACCCCCAGGAAAAGGTCATCCTTCAGTCCTTTCTGGCAGTGGTCACATGTGCAGTCAAAGTAGTATTGCTTCTTTAGCTGCTTCTTGCGTTCCTCGCTGACATTAAGGAAGTCGATATACGACACTGTCAGTTCCTCTCCTTCTGAGATCTTGCCTAAGGCCCGGAGCTCAATTCTGGGGCAGAATAAAAGCAAAAAAGTCAAAATTGCTACCATATTTGCTGTCGGGGGGCGGGGATTTATGCTCTTCAAGGTCTCAAAGAGAAGTTGAGTCTCAATGATAATGATTTCACTAGAACTCTGAAAAAAAGGTCCTATTCTGCTCCCTGAAAGGGGAGCTGTGACCCAAAGAACATCTTTCTGAATACTTTTGCTTTACTTATTATAGTAATCAAATCTGCTTTCTCAGAAAACTACCCTGTAATCAACTCTAATAGTCTCTGGGGGGCTAGTTTTATCAAATCATGCATAACTTCTATACCTACAATTATTCCTATACATTTAGCTGCTGATTTGGAACAAAGGAAGAGAGAAAATTACGCAAAAACTCTAAAGAAGATTCTCTAGCATTTATGGGAGTTCAGGTGTTGTTCAATAGGAAATATACATTCAGTTACCTGCAATCTCAGGTAAATTCTATGTCTAATTTTTAATCTGTCACCTTCACCTTTGGCTCAATAGTTGACATGTTATATGAGGAAATGTGGGCCTGGTGATAACTGAGGAGGAATAAACAAAGGCTGATTTTGTTAGCTCACTTCATTTTTTAAAAATGTATTAGGGTACATAGGTTTTAGATAGAACTTGGTTAGCAAGAACAGATGATATATCAATTTTCCCGTGCAGGTTAGAACCTGAGCCTGTACTAACTGCACCACACCTGTCATAAAATGTATTCAGATTGTGCTGAAGACAAAAATCCACTGCAGAACTGACATTTCACTTATTCAACAAGTGGAGACTAGCCTGTGGGGCTCTCAGCTATGTATCTATCAGCCATGGGGCCAGAAGTGACAGGGAAGTGGTAAGCCCTACAGGCTGGATTGTAAACTGTGCTGCATCGTCCCAGGATGAGTAGGAACCCATCACACGGAGAAGGAGTGGTAGAGGCAGGGGGCAAGCATCTGCAGGAAGCCCTGTAGCCATTTCTTTTACCTCTCAAGAACCTGAATCAGACACTGTGTGAAAGAAGGACACAATTCCAGCATTGCAAAATGGATCCAGTCAAAAGCAATTCCCTCCACTGTTTCAATAATTATGCTAATAGAGGTTGAAAATAACAACTTAAAGGGTATGGTGCCACCAGCAGGTCAACCTGTACATAGGGGGTGAATGCATTAGTAACCTGATGGTGCCTTCAGGCTTCCTGATACCCCAAAATTGTCGCTGTGCTTTTGACCAGATCCCAACAACTTGGAACCAAGTTTACCAAGAAATTAAACAGCCAAAAGTGAGGTATGTTGGAGTCATAACTAACCATCTCTGACTCAGCTATACAAGCTCATTTATTGGCCTTATTTCAGAGACCCATAAATAAATCTAGAAAGAGATCAAAAGCCACAACTTATCTCGGACCTGTGCATGGCTGAACAGACCAGGGTAAATTAGAGGTGGGGGGTCATCCTGGAACCCTCCCAATCAGAACCCCCAGCAGCCACTTGCTTCCACAATCCAAACTCGCCGTCATACCCCTGGCCAAACTCCACTGTCTCAGGATGGACCTCATCAAGATATAATCTGCTGAAAATTTTGGTATGCAGGTTTTGTGACTCAAATCTCCAGGCTTTCTCAGAGTTAGAATGGGCTACCTCCCCTCACTTCCCAATACTCCTGGAAGCACTGGCAGTCACCCCCATGAACCAACTCCAGTACCACCATGTAAGCTCTACTGCCAGCCTTGCTTCAGAGATGATAAATAAATCTCAAAAGAGATCAAAAGCCACAATAAGTCTCAGACCTGCATATGGCTGAACAGACCAGGGTAAACTGGAGGGGGATGGCTTGGCCTGTGCCCCCCCAAGCAAAGCCCCCAGCAGCCTCTTGCTCCCACAATCCAAAATCGCTGCCATACCCCAAGCCTGACTCCACCATCTTAAGATGGACCTCACCAAGATACAATCTGTTGAAAATTCTGGTATGCAGGCTTCATGACTAAAATCTCCAGGCTTTCTCAGGATCGGTATGGACTACCTCCCCACACCTCCGTGTACTTCTGGAAGCCTCGGAGTCACATCCACACCCCCAAGCTGCTACCCACCCAATTGAAAGGCTAATCCAACCTTAACTGTCCTGATAAAAATATCAAATAACCTGAACAAACAGCAGGACCTCTTAGCACATGTATTGCAAACCACAATGCACAAAAGGAAAGGAAAAGGAGAGAGAGAGAGAGAGAGAGAGAGAGAGAGAGAGAGAGCAAGAAGAAAAATGCCTCCCATAGAGGGAGGCTGTGGGTGGGGGTGGGGTGTTGGGGAGTGGTGGTAGAGAAACAGGGGTCATTGGTGGTGGTAAGTATACACTGGTGGAGGGATGGTGCTGGATCATTGTATGACTGAAACCAAATTATGAACAGCTTTGTAATGGTCTATCTCATGAATATTCAATTAAAATATTTTAATAGTAATGTGGAGTTTATGCCGACTTCAATCAGCTTAATAAATGGCTGAATAAATAGTAGTACTCCTACATTTAAAAATAAATAAAAATAAAAACTAAAAATAACTCATATGGAGTCTGGTAAAATTTAATTTCCATCCATGTGTCCATGAGATATCTTAGTCATCCCAATTTTTGAAAGCAGCTGTTTTTGAAGTAAAAAAACACAAGAGAGGGTAGAGGACCTGTGATTAACTCAGTTCTGCTTAGAATCCTAATATGTCCTACTTTCAGTGGATAAACCTCTTTGCTCCATAATGAGGATCCTGCCAACTAGAGAGACAGAGTACTTCCAAGATCCCACTTTGGAGACAAAGTTAAGATTAAGTCTTAACAAGGCATTCCTGCATCACCTATATACTAGTCTCCCCTAATTGTCTTCCAAATCCTCCAAGACTAACAATGTGTAAGAATATCAGTACATTGAAGTTCTTGATTTTAGAACTCAAACATAGTCCTAAATAGCTATGTGAGCAACTCTTGGGCTAGTATTAAATGTGCTCTCTTTTGCTTATTCCTGATGGGATAAGTAAGCAAATTTGACCTCATTAATTCCTTTTCCAAACAGACAACTAGAGTGACTATCATAACTATAGTGGCATATATCTCCTCATTCAATAATAGCCAATTGAGTTTGAATTCCCAGTAACTAAGCTTCCCAACATCAAGGTTTCAGAATGCCTTCAATTATTTAAGAGTGTTAGAAAACTTTTTCCTTATTTTACAATGTTTTCTTTTTTTTGTTTTATGGGCCACACACTGCAATGTGGCCCATGGCTTATTCGTGGCTCTGGGCTCAGGGATCACTCCTAGTGGAATGCGGAAGACCACACAAAATGTCTGGGGTGGAACCCGGGTTGGTGTATTGCAAGGCAAGTGTCCTACTCCCTATACTTTCACTCCAGTTCAGTGTTAAAAACTTTTTAAAACAAAATAATTTAATGTCTCTTTAATATATATATGCATATGTGAATGCCCCATTTTACCTAACTTGGAATGGGGAATCAGGATAAATAGTAACCACCACTCCATTCTGAACTTCGATCTCTTCCATCTCTAACACTGCAATTCTATATGTCAGGTGAGCCCAAATAGACAACTTGATTAAGTATTTCTGGATCAAAAATCAGAGCCACAGAAATCTAGAATGAAGAAGTCCCCTAAGGATATTCTCATCTAGGCCCCCACTCCCACAGGCTTGGAATTAAATGATCAGGCGATGATGTGAACAAAGGCACATGTAATGCACCCAAGATAAACTGTGCCAATGACTTCTACCATTCTGTTTTTAATCCAAAGAGCATTTTAAGGGTTTTCAAACAGCCCCCAAAAAATATTTTTCTTGGGCTGGGTTTGAAAACCCTAAAATTTGATTAATTTGATTGTTATTAATAAAAGCCTAAAGTATACCTAAACCACTAATTCGTAGTTAGTCAGAAGTAATAAATAGGATATTGCAAATTCATATTTATAAAAATAAAGGCAACAATTAAGGATGCTGTTTTCATAACTCGATCTGGATAGACGTCGGAGATAGAAACAGTTCTTTAGTGGGTTAATAATATTAGTGGGTCAGTCTTCATTCCATTCACCTTGACTTGAATGACAACCAAGAGGCATGTTTAAAATATGACTGCTCAAAATTAGTGGGTACAAAGTCAGGTTAAAGAGAGACAATGTAGGTTTTGCTAAAAAAAGAAAAAACTACAGTCAAGAATGTCATGCATGAAAATGGACAAGAGGAAGTAATAGTGAAAGAAAGAAAGCAAATACATGGCATATGGGATGTGGAAGAAACAAAATGATTAATTGAAAAGCATTAAAAACAGTATTCAGCAAAGATAAGTCTTAGAGGCATAGAAGAATTTTATGGACAGACAGCAGCCAAGGATTCTTGGAAAGGGATGACCCCAGCAAACCAGGCAAGTGAGATGGGCCAGAGAAATAGGGATAATTGAAAGGTCTGACCCACCTCATCTGGGTGTGAAACATGGTTTTCACTGCCTCATGACTGAAAGACAAAATAGACACTCAAATAAAAATCATCACCCAGCATCCAGATAACGTAAGCAAAACCTTGGTCATCATAACCACTTTGGCCCCAGCCCTTCTCCTCTGTGTTCAAAGCCAATACAGAAAGTGCACTGGATTTGGAATGAGAAGTTCTAGGTTCAAAAATACTCAAACTGGGAGAAGGTATTTCCCTTTCCTAGGCCTCAGGGTTCTCATCTGTAACTTGGTAATGAGGTGTCATGATATAGCACAGTAAAAAGTAGAATCCCAAAGTCAGAGATGTGGCTCAGTTTTACATGTATAAGACCTTGGGTTTGGCATGGAAAACATACACATACAAACCCCATAAAAGTAGAGCCTTAAAAACAATATGGGTGCCATTTTATCTCACTCACAAGCATCTTGGACGAACAGATATGGTCTGCTTTGATGACAGTTTTCGAGAGACTCTGAGTGGTGTCTGGAGGCTGGTTAGGTCACACAGGTAAGTATATAAATGTCAGGGTTAGAATTGAGCTCTCAACATCATATCCAGTGTTCTTTCCACTATGGGAGAGAGCTGAGTGGTGACTACAAAGTCACCTTGACTTGCATGACATCCAAGAAGCCTGGTTAAAACATGGCTGCTCCACTGTTCACAATAGCCAAAATATGGAAACAACCCGAGTGCCATAAAACAGATGACTGGTTAAAGAAACTTGGTACATCTACACAATGGAATACTATGCAGCTGTTAGGAGAGATGAAGTCATGAAATTTGCTTATAAATGGATAAACATGGAGAGTATCATGCTAAGTGAAATGAGTCAGAGAGGGAGAGACATAGAGGGACTGCACTCATTTGTGGAGTGTAGGGTAACCACATGAGGCTGACACCCAAGGATGGTAGATACGAGGGCCAGGGAGATTGCCCCATAGCTGGAAAACTGCTTCATGAGCAGAGGGGAGAAGGCAGATGGAATAGAGAAGGGATCACTAAGAAAATGATGGCTGGAGAAACCAGTTGGGATGGGAGATGCATGCCGAAAGTAGATAATGGACCAAGCATGATGACCTCTCAGTGTCTGTGTTGCAAGCTATAATGCCCAAAAGTAGAGAGAGAGAGAGAGAGAGAGTATGGGGAATACTGTCTGCCATGGAGGAAGGGGGAGGGTGGGAAAGGGGGGGTATACTCCGTATATTGGTGGTGGGGAATGTGCACTGGTGGAGGGATGGGTGTTTGATCATTGTGAGATTGTAACCCAAACATGAAAGCTTGTAACTATCTCACGGTGATTCAATAAAATTTTAGAAATTTAAAAAAAAAGCATGGCTGCTCAAAATTAGTGGGTACAAAGTAGCCAAAAGAGACACCAGAGATGAGCAGACATGATCTTCCCAGGTTGCTATTAAAAGAAGAGATAAGAGGATTACCACTGCTCAGGAGAGTGTTATCTAGAAAGACCAGCCCCCATACGTGACTGAATTTGATTTCCTCTGTCAACCAAGTTAACTCCATATTATCACCCCTCTGATAAGGGGACAAAAGGCTCAGAACAATGAGTCCCTAGAGGCTTAGGAAGAGAAACACAAATGGTGAGGGAAAACTATTTAAGGCCCCCCAAAATCTCCATCTTGATCGATTCTTTGGTTGTTTAAAAACTTAGTTTCATACAAGCCCTTTCTTCCAAAAATAGAGAGGAAATGTCCTCATTATATTATTCTTGGATGAAAATTATAAGGCAATATGGATAAACGTGGTCATTGTTTTAACTTTTTTAATGCTTGCCCCCTTCTGCTCCTCTCCCAATGATGTTGCAATGACTGGGATTTACACATATACTTGGTGCTCACTGGGGGTTACTGTATTGCCCACACACCTCATCATTGGACATGGGCTCACACTCCTGATTGACTCACCTTTTTGCTTTTAATTGTGATGTTCACTCAGGTCTATCCTTGAGCTGAGATGCTCTTACATACATCTTGTGATGCCAGTTGTCAGAGAGAACAGAGCTGTTTGGGCTTCACTGGGTATATACAGCAGCACCAGGCATAGAATTTGCAGCCTCATGCTTGCAAGCAGGTGCTGTAGCCACTAAGCCATCTCTCGGCTCACTAAACATGCAGACTGCTAATGACTCAGAATTAATTTGCATCTGTCATAAGAGCTCATCTCCAAGAGTAAAAGAAATGGTATTTATACGCCTCGTCTCCCTAAACCTCAGCCACTCAAGATAAGAAACTCAACTTGTTTGCTAACTTTTCTTGATCTATGTACCACCCCCAACATCCATCATTGACCTGATCTGGACCTAGCTAAGGGTAGGGAACTGACATCTCAGATCTTCATCATCCGGTTTCCTTTGCTGTATTACTTTGGGTTGGAGTTTGGTTAATGGGAAAAAATCAGAATTTAGAAGTAGAGAGCTGAGATATTTCATCTAATGGTTCTAGCAGAGGTTTATTTTTGCTCTAGATAGCCAATCTGTTGAATGTGGTGAAGGGAAGGGTCCCCAGCCATGGCACTAGCTCTCTAAGCCTCAAGAATAGTAACTTTTGGAGGCATGGGATGAGGGGGTAGGGATACTGGGGACATTGGTGGTGCAAGATGTACACTGGTGGAGGGACAGGTGTTCAATCATTGTATGACTGAAACTCAAACATGAAATTTTTGTATCTGTAGTTCACAGTGATTCAATTAAAAAAATAGTAACTTTCCACATGCTCCTCTAGGTCTAGAGGTGATTATGGTTTCGTTGCCACTGGAAGTTGTCTTTCTATTAAATTCTGATAAACCCTGAATTTGTCTTCTTATTTCTGCTGCAGTTTTGAATTAGATATACACCTGCCCAGTACCTTCTCAATTCATGATGTTTTATAATGACCTCTAGATTAATAACCCAAGATTTCAGTTGTATACAAGGGTAATTAAAGGTTTATCTACCATATTTGTCAGACTCAATATGCTCAGAAATTATTCATGTGGAATTATTTGCCATCCTCATCATTATGTTTCTCCCATCCATAAGTAATCTAGGATGATTTCTACTTGCCACTCATGAGAAATCCATGTCACTCATGTGAAATCCAGGCCAGTTCAGTTTTGGCAGACAGCCTTTAATTTAGGTCAAGGGTAAAAAGATTGTGTCTCCCCGACACATCACACCACCCCCGGTTAAAGACATACTTACTTGCCGTTGTTAAATATGACAGTGCAGTTGGGCCAACAGTCATGGTTCACCAGACCCAAGTTGGGGAAGATGCCCACACCCACTGCCTGCAGGCCTCTCTGGTCACTGAGTGTGAAACCATTGCAGTTAATCTGCTCACAGGGGGGGAAAGAAAAGAATCATCTAAGAGACTTTATCTAGGGACAAAATACAATACTAGTTATAGTAAGTTCAAAATAATAATATCAATTGAAGATTTACCTCATTCTAGCAATATTTAGAGTTAGGCAACAAAATAATTCATCCCTTATTTCTGACATGATTCCAAATGGCCCTCAACATACCAGGAGAGAGTCTCATATTTGCAAAAACTGCAATTTTACCTTGAAATTTTATATGCATACATTCAAAGGGCTATTTGTTGAGGTGGCAGGAGGGATACTGGGGACATTGGTGTTGGGAAATGTACACTGGTGGAGGGATGGGTGTTCAATCATTGTACGACTGAAATTCAATCATGAAATCTTTGTAACTGTATCTCACAGTTATTCAATAAAAAAAGGGGGGCGCTATTTGTTAAAGATTCTAGAGGGGGTAACATTCTCCATTCAATCTCATCAGCCATTCAGCAAGTTATGCCTTCCCCTATCACTAACATGCTGGGGTGCCTTGGGCAAGTTCTTTCTCTGAGACCTGGTTTTCCTATTTGTAAGTTGTTAACTTGACCTAGATGGTGTTGAAATGGTCCTTTCAACTCAAAGCTTTGCTGAATAAGCCACTGTGTAACTGCAATCCCCAGGTCTCATAAGGGATACCTAAGGATTGGTCTATGACACCCATTCATCCTACATCTGAAACATAACTGTATTTTTTGGGTTTTGTTTTGGGCCCATACTTGGCAATGCTAAAGAGTTACTCCTTGTTCTACACTCTGGAATTGCTCCTGGCGGGGATTGGTAAACCAAATGGGATGCCACGAGTCAATCACAGGTCGATCACATGCAAGGCAAGCACATTACCCACTGTAAAATCCCTCCAGCCCCTGAAACATAACTCTTTAAAAGAGCAGTGTAAGTACCAAACAGAACGCTTCTCATCCTTTCACAGACACCAGCTCACAGTATGTCCTTCAGAAATCACAGAACTTCTCTAACTCTAGACTGCCTTTTTATAAAAGAATGTTTTGATTCTGTCAGTAGAAATGTTAAATATTATAAGCTTCACCTTGTAAAGGAAGTGTCAAATATTCCATGGGAAGTTAATGATGGTCAATTTTATGTATCATTTTGGCAGAGCTGCAGTGCCCAAATATGTGGCAAGTATTATTCTTTATGTTTCTGTGACAGTATTGAGATTAACATTTAATGTTAGAGAGTATGAGATTAACATTTAAATGAGTGGTTTTTAAGTAAATTAGATTTGTTTTCATAATGTCGTGGACCTCTCTGATAGCTGAAGGTCTTAATAGAAACTGACCTCTTCTAAGCAACAAAGAATTTTGCAGATAACCTTTGAACTTAAACTAAAACTACATCAGTCTCTAGTTTCTGGCCTACTGGAAGATTTTGGAATTAACATATCTTCACAATTATAAAAACCAATTTGTTAAATCTGTCAAGTAATAAGACTATCTCCCTGTCTGTCTAGCTAGAGATAGAGATACATATACGTTCTGTTAATATTACAAAATCACTACTTTGTCATTTTTACACTATTACAAAAATCACTGACACATAGTGAGGATTTGAGAGCTGTTAAGCATATTAGTACCAAAATTATCATGACAAGAACCCTCCATACAGACCACCCACAACACCACATTATGTGGTTTAGACTTCTCAACCCAATGCCTGAGCCTGCAGTTCCACTGGGCTCCTACTTCCACCTCCTGAACTCTGCTGGTATTGAGAGGTCTGACTTTGTGGACCCATGGCAGCATCCACCAAAAAGTCTTTAACCTCCTCTCCCTGACCAGCAGGCTCTTTTATCCAGCCTACCAGATCTGGGGAAAGGGAGGGCCTTTTTTCTAAAATAACCAGTGGGGAGATGGGATAGTGATTTCGTTTTTGGTTTCAACATAGAGAAAAGTTTAGAAGTCACAGGTAAACAAGAAGGTATTTACTACTACTGAGGGATAAGAATAGGCTGTGAGGGGTGATAGCCCAGCAAGTAGCATTTTCCTTGTAGACGGCTGACCAGGGTTTGATCCCCGGCATCCCACATGGTCCCCTGAGCCACATAATTCCTGAGTGTGAAATCAGGACTTATCTCTAGAATTGCCACATGTGGGTCAAATACCAAAAAATATCAAAATACAATTTTTTGTTCGAGTGGGCACCAGTACGTCTCTCATTGTGAGAGCTTGAACAAATCGATGAGCAAAACGGGATGACAGTGAAATCTGGAGGGATTTCTGCCAAAAGCTGCTGGGTTCCAAGATTTGTTTCTGAGTCTCTGGGATCATGGCCATTAAGCAGCTTGATCATGGGTGGTGACTCAGGGTCTCATTGGGGTTATGGAGGAAAGGGCCAGCTCCATTCCCATCCCGTGAGGCACTGCATCTCTCACCACTGCTGGCCCATACCTGACTGTTCATTGGTCTCTGGAAAATGGTGACCACTTTATTAAAATTTCAAAAATCCAAAATCGCATGACCGCTACTGCAGTCACACAGCATCATATGCTATTTCTAATCAGCAATAGAAAACAAATTGTCTAATGTTGCCTTTTCAGCAGATCTGAGTGTTGGGGTAAAATCCCAAATAATAATGGTGGGTCTGGCATCAAAATATTGAATGTAATCAAAGTAGAGAAGGAGTAATGTGGAAATCATCTGCCACACAGGTAGGGGGAGGGTGTGGGATGGAGAGTATACTGGGGTTTTTGGTGGTGGGAAATGTGCATTGGTGAAGGGATGGGTGTTCCATCATTGTATGACTGAGACTTAAACCCAAAAGCTTTGTAACTGCTCTCATGGTGATTCAATAAATAAATGTATTTAAAAAAAAAAACAACCAAAAAGCGGTCTGTGGGGATGGCACCCAAAATGGCACCCAAAATGATCTCACAATAAACAGAACGAGCAAGAAAGAGAATGGGATGATGGTTCTTCATTTTGAACTTCTCTACCCTCCTCTAGTCCTCACTCTGGCCTAAAACTTCTCAGTTGGCATACCAGTTATGCAAACCTCCTTCCCCTGCCACTCGAACCCCCACCTCCGCATCCACCCTCACACACACATAGAGTTTAGGAGCTATCCTACCACTCCGAAGATGTGTGAGATATACTGCATGCTGAACTGTTGGCTCTGGGGTGGCCAGTACTGCAAGAAAGCGTCCACGTCTACTCGTAGCTCTTTCTTCTCCTCCTCCCCAAAGTGTTCCACGTGGTTCTGCAGGTCATCCACGGAGACCAGGCAGCCTTCCGTGAGCCCAGTGCCCTCCCTTTCCACGCGCCACATGATGCGTGCAGCCAGCCTGTGGAGAGCAGAGGATGACGGACGCCACATCTTTGGTTCCCATTTCCAATCCCCAGTGCCCTAACCACCTTGCCCTTCTTACTCTCTCTCCTTTGTGTAGCTCATTCATCTTTACAGACTTTGTGCTCCCTGTGCTTTCCTCAACTGACAGATCTGGCTTCTTCTCTTCATTGCACTTCCAGCTTAAATGCTTCTCCCTTGCACCACTGCCCTGATTTCCTTAGTTTCTACTCCCTAGCTACTCAGGTTGCCTAACTTATTTCCTGCATAGCACTTAACCCTACTTTAAATCATCCTTAAATTTACATCTTCCCCTCCATAAGAAGCTTCATAATAGAAGTTCTATCCATTTAATTAAGAACGCTGTCTTGGGCCCAACACTGTGCCTGACACTCACTGTATAGAAATAAAGTAATAAAGTTAGTGGGCAATGGATAAAATATGAAAATTGGTACAAATATTTAGGTATAAGATGAATAAGGCCTGGGGATCTAATGTAAAACATGGTAACTGTAGTTGATAACATATCATTGAAATTCACAAGAGAGTAAAAAGTAATTGTCCTCACACATAAAAGATTAAAAATTGAAATAATGGGTATTCCACTTAACCACTTGGAGAGAATCCTTGCACAAAATATTTTATTATGGAATCACTGTGAATATGCTTTCTTACAATTTGATGTGCTAATTACTGCTCAATGATGCTAAGTTTGTTAATAGAAGTGCATGTCAGATTGTGAAAAAATAAAGGACTTCACTAGATGAACTAGGTGGGATAAGGAAGCTGACTGAACCATTTCATTCTGTATTACCTAAAAATTTTCAGGATATGAACACTTCATTATGCACTTGAATCTCACCCCCATCTGGCCCCCATCCCCAACACTCCATGAGAATGCTCCTGACTTCCCCCATCTTTGCTCTTCACTGCCTGATTCAGAAGCACCTACCTGCAAACTGGTTTCAGGCCGTGCTCTGGCTTCCCAACTATTGACCTTGAGATTTTTTTTGGCGGGGTGGAGGCTTGTGAGAGGACCCACACTCGGCCCGACAATGCTCAGGGGTTGTTCTTGGGTTTGCACTCAGGAATTAGGCCTGGAAGTGCTCAGAGACCTCATGGGATGCTGGGGATTGAACAAGGGTCGACCATGTGCAAGGCAAGAACCCTACCAGTTATACTATTGCTCCAGCTCCAACCTTGAGAATATTTAGCAATGGCTACGCATTGCTGCAAATGACATTGAAGTGGAGCAAGTGCAGAGGGCTGCAGGTATAGGACCACCAGGAAAAATGGGTTTGCAGTGACTTGCAAAGCTCTGTATTTATAAGGGGGGAGCATTGTTATTAATAGAAAGCTCATTTGCTTGTTCTTCAGGTTTGATATATGTTTGTTCTCTCTTAAACATGTCTCTCTCTTTCTCTCTCTCTCTCTCCCTCTCTCTCTCTCTCTCTCTCTCTCTCTCTCTCTCTCTCTCTCTCTCTCTCTCTCTCTCTCTCTCTCTCTCTCTCCATTTTTCCACTCTGGAGAAGCTCATGTTCTCTCACAAACATGTATTCTCCTCTTTGTCTCCCCTACTTCTTTCAAAGTAAATTTTGTTTAAAAAAAAAACAACCCAAAACTACTGTAGAAAATATTTTTAAAAGCTCTCGCATTTTGCCAAATTTTCAGTTGTTTTGTTTTGTAGGGGATCACACCCGACATTACTCAGGCCTAACTCCTGAATCTACTTTCAGGAATAACTTCTGGTGAGTTCCCAGTACAATATCAAGTGCTGGGGATCAAATTCAGGTCAGATAAATGCCAGGCAAACACCCTACTCACTGTACTATCACTCCAGGCCACAAACCCCAATTGCTTTTAAATGTGCAATTTCCCAAATTTTAAATGTTATCAAACTATTTTTTATAAAAGAAAACACAGGGGAACAAATAGAAAAAATGTGCTGTCAGTTGCAGTAAGCAGTTACAGTTTGGAACTATTACTGTAGCCCCTCCCCCCACCCAACCCCAGTTTCTCCTCTGAGACAGGTCCCAGTCCCAAAAGTGTGCATGGAAGAAGTGATTGGATCCATCTTTACCTGCACTCATGAGGACTTCCCCAGGCTGAGGCACTGTCCCTGCTGCCACCCCCCCCCCACTTCTCTGCCTGCCACCTGGGGCCCAGCTCATACCTGATGTTCTCATTGGGCACTTTCCCGGATCTCTTAATGGCTGAACACTCATTCTTGTGATTCAGCCAGGCATCCTTCTGGCAGGTGCGGTCGCAATAATGGGCAAACTTGCACTGCCCGCAGCGATGGAGCTTCTCCTGTCGCTTGAAGCACGTGTGGCATACGACATTAACGAGACTGCAAGTGGAGGGATGAAAGGTGTCAGGGTTACACATGGGAAGGTGTGTGTGGGGGGGGTCAGTGTTCACTAACTCTGTGAACCAGGCTGTCTTTCTCAGGTTCAGGTGAAGTTTGGGCTACCCAAGGTGTCTTTTGGGTCACTGGAAAGCTCCCTCTTGCAGGCTTTTTTAACTGAAGCCAACATAGGAGACACTACTGGACTCTGCATACATATGTATATACGCCTCAATTTAATGTTACTATAGACTTATGAACTGTATGTGTAGAGACTGATGGTTCACACATTTCACACTAGCATCAGAAGGAGCTACTGACTTGAGCCTGTGCAGAAGGAGAGAGTGAACTCCTCCTCACAGAAGGGAGCTCTTCCGGGGCTGAAGTGATAGCACAGCAGGGTAGGGCATTTGCCTTGCATGCAGCCGACCCGGGTTCAATTCCCAGCATCCCACATGGTCCCCCAAGCACCACCAGGGGTAATTCCTGAGTGCAGATCCAGGAGTGACCCCTGTGCATCATCGGGTGTGACCCAAAAAGCAAAAAAAAAAAAAAAAAAAAGAAGGAGAAGAAGAAGGGAGCACTTCCTTCGGGCCTCAAAGACTAAGGAAGGCATCAAACTAGTAAGTAGTATCTGCTCTCTCACACTCATTGTACTATTTACAACAGCTGAAATATGGAAACAACCTAAGTGCTGGGTGGACAAAGAAGATGTGGTTTGGGCACCATTACCCTGGGAGCAGCTGAATTTGCCATCACCATGAAGTGCAGGGAGGCACAGGGTAAACCTGAGACACTTTAGAGAAGACTGCTGAGGAACTCGGGCTGGGGTTCCTCTAGGCCTTTATTTCTCAACCTTTTTCCAGTCTTTGCTCCTTTTTGGTCTTGTTTCCTTTCTGTGGTCCCGTCCTATAGGCTGGTCTCTAGTCTCACATCATAGCCTCATATTTATGCAATTTTCACCTGTGGTCCCCATGGAATATCTTGGGGGATCACAGAAGAGCCATATGGGCCCAGTGTTCTAGGTCTATGTCTCTGTTTGCCAAAGGTCACAGGTCAGGGGTCCCATGATGTGGGAGCGTCATTCTTTACAGCATGTCCTTATCATTATTGAAACATAAAGTTCTCTTCCCCAAAGACCAAAGTACAGTGACTCTCTATGATGAAACATAAAATATGCCACATTTTACACAAAATAAGTCTGCATATTATGGTACGTCTTTTTTCTGTTTTGCAACAGTAAATATTACACAGTGCCTTTTGATGCTGATGCTCTGATCTGTTCTCCTGACTCAGAGAAAAAGTGCAAGTGAATACAGCGAGGGTGGATAGTGAATCCATGTCTATTTGATGGGTGAAGTAGAGACACAGAAAGATGAAATTCCTACCCCTGTTCATCCAGACTCCCTGTAAACCTATGTCTCTCCATGGTAAACCAATCATTCAAACAAAAGTGCAAAGTATAGCATGGAGTATTTCAAGACAGAGTTAACACTCTGGGTGTTAACCCAGAGTGACTGAAGTCAGGCGTGACACAATAGCTCTGCGTCCCAACTGCAGCCTCCCGCAAGGTGAGAAACAGCAAACCTGGCCACAGGATCTGGAAAATGATGAAAAAAAGAGCAATATGCATGTAAGTTCCAAAAGTTCTTCCTTTTCCTGAGATCACATGTCCTTCTCTCCCGGAAGAGAGCATAACATGACACTCACCACAATCATGCCGCTGCCGACCCCGTGCCAGGCTGTTTCACTGGGCTTGCCCCAAAGACCCCTCCCCGCCCCAAGGGACCCAACCCCTGCAGCCAATAACTTCCAGAACTCAACCACTGCCATGCTCATGGCCGCTCTCCACACACTTGGGCTGAGCCTCCCCCCACAAATGAATCCCCCAAAAAACAGGTGTGTGGGACTTTGTAACTGAGAACTCTGGGTTCAATTGGACCAGGGAACGGAGATCCTCTGCCCATATCCCCATGTCTCCAGCAACTCAGCAGTCATGCCCATAAGTCATGTCTGGCTGGTGCCAGATAGTCTCATCATTGGCCACCACCCAGATTGCACGTCCTTCTCTCCCAGAAGGGAACATAACATGACACCCGCCATAACCATAACCATAACCCTCACCAGGCTGTTTCATTGGGGGTGGGTAAGACCCCTCCCAGCCCCAAGGAACCCATCCCTGACAACTGAAAGCCTCCAGAATTCAACTGCTGCCATGCTCACTGCTGCTCTCCACACGCTTGGGCTGAGCCTCACCCACGAGTGAACCTATTCCTGGACCGAATGGCCGCATTCACGAAACACTTCACAGGACACACCCTGCCCATACTCCACACTACATTTGATGGGTTCAAAGCAGGAGGCAATAATCTTAGATCTGGAATATGTATATACAAAATATACACATATATATACAAAAATATGTATATATGTATATATACATATATACATAAGCGTATATATAAGTGTATATATATATAAAAGCACACAAGGCTCAACCTTTAACAATATGGTTTTTTTTTTTTTTTGCTTTTTGGGTCACACCTGGCGATGCACAGGGGTTACTCCTGGCTCTGCACTCAGGAATTACCCCTGGCGGTGCTCAGGGGACCATATGGGATGCTGGGATTCGAACCCGGGTCGACCACGTGCAAGGCAAACACCCTACCCGCTGTGCTATTGCTCCAGCCCCCAACCTTTAACAATATGTTAGTTATCTCTTATAGAAGAGCTTAATGGCCCCTGGGTGAAATACAACAATCTTCACACTCTTTCCTCTAAGGATACATTTTTGTAAGATTTTCAGCGGTTTTTCACAATAAACAACACAAAATATATTATTTCATTTCCATTGTGGGCAGGGATTAGAGATCAGGATGGAAACATTCGAAATGTGGTGATGGGAAGGTGTAATGGTGGTGGGATTGGTGTTTAAATATTAAATGTAATCAAATATTATGGACTACCTTATAAAAATTTTTTTGAAGTTTTTCCTTTTCTTCTGGGGAGAGACAAATATAAAATCTCAAATCTGAGCTTCAAATTTGTTTGTTTGGGAATTTTAGGAGTCACAATCCAAGGTGCTCAGTGGGTATTTCCTGCTGCACTCTCAGAGTTTCATCCAGCAGTGCCTCAGAACTAAGCAGTGCCAAGGGATTGAACCTGGATCTCCTGCGCTCCAGCCTGTTGTGCTTCCCCTCCAGCTCTGGAGCCAACAATCTAAACAGGGACCTCAAAACTATAAAAGAACAGGGGATTTAGGTCAGAATTTGATAATCTTCAGGAAGATTCTTTGATTAAACCATAAGTCCAGAAACCACTGTATCTGCTCCTGACCATGTGCTTTATAGTTCCCATCATCAAAAATGCCCATCACTGGTCAATCCCAGTTGAAGCCCACTCATGCTAAGCTTGACCTTGTCTTTTTTAGAAACATACTCCTATAACCTAATTTGACCCTCTGGATCCTTGTTCAATGAAGCAGGCCTAGCCAGATTAGCTTTTCAAGACTTTGAAGACCACTATCATGCTTCTACTTCAGTTTCCTTCTCCAAGATAAACGGAGCCCCTTCAATGTTTCCTTACACCACATCATTTCTAGAAATCTCACACCATCCTGGTGGCTTCTGATGTCAAAGAAGTTCCAGGCAGTGAAAGGAAGGTCAGTATAAAGAGACAGTCAAGTGAGATCCAGTGACATGGTCAGTGACAAGATCCCCCAGGTTAATCCCTGTGATGTCAGGATGGTGGCTGGAAATGAAAAGGCAATCAAGCTGGGGTTCTACCTGGACTGCTACTGTAAGCTTGATCTTGGTTCCCTGGAATCCAGGCAATTTTCTTTCTTATTCTTCTTTTTTAAATTTTATTGAATCACCGTGAGATAGTTACAAGCTTTCATGTTTGGGTTACTATCACACAATGATCAAACACCCATCCCTCCACCAGTGCACATTCCCAACCACCAATCTCCCCAGTATACCCCCCTTTCCCACACTCCCCCTGCCTCCATGGCAGATAATATTTCCCATACTCTCTAGTCTTGGGCATTATGGTTTGGAATACAGATACTAAGAGATTATCATGTTTGGCCCATTATCTACTTTCAGCACACATCTTCTATTCTGACCAATTCCTCCAGCCGTCATATTCTTAGTGATCCCTTCTCTATTCCAGTTGCCTTCTCCCCTCCGCTCATGTGGCAGACTTCCAGCTATGGAGCAATCTTCCTGGCCCTTGTATCTACTGTCCTTGGGAATCCAGGCAATTTTCTACCTCAAAATTACCTACTCAACACAATTCTCTGTTCCCATTGGCAGAGAAGTGCATGTTGATAATTTGTTAATATCATGAAGGGGCCAGAGAGATAGTATGGGGGTTAAGGCATTTGCCTTGCATGTGGCTCACTTTGGTTCAATTCTTGGCACCATACTGTCCCCTGAGAACTGCCACATTCAGGCTTGGAGGCCCCTGAACACTGCCAGGGTCGCCCAGTAATCCCAGGCAGCACAGGAACCAAGCAGCACTATATACCCAGGTTCTCAATTAAAACCCCTTAATATAATAATTATAAAGCATTCGAGAGAATGAAAAATTAAAACGTGTATAAGTTAGAGCAGATTCAAGGTTATTCTCATAATAATGGCTTCCTCACTTCCTCACTTGAGATTTGCCAATGAGAAAAGTAGGATCGCACCAGCATACACAACATTGCACAGAGCCCCAGCCTGTCATTACTATGCCACAGAGAACACACCCTGCTGAGAAGGTCATGGCTTAGCCGAACAGAATGCACAGGGGATCCTAACCATTTGCGGAACTGCCTACCACCAGAGATGAGGAGCTATAAATCTCTCACATATATCACAAGTGGGGATTGCACTCTCTACCAGGGATTGCGCTGAATGTGATTAAAGAATCCAAATCATGAGGATCCCACTAAGGCTCCAAATCTTTTCTTCTGACCACTCAAAAGTGGTGCTCTTGGTCACTGCACTTTAAAAAGTAGCCAGGCTAGAGTATAATATCTAGGTATACTGCTGTACATGATTCCTGGATCTAAACATCATGAATCTATTAACTTTTTAAACAACAAGAAAAAATATCACATTTATTTAAGGCCAAATTGCAAATTTAGTTGCAATAACTCCAAAACTTTTGCAAAGGTACTGGTATAAGCACGTCAGAGTGTCCCTTCATTTGTCCACATGGCTTTGTATTTTAAAATTAGATTTATTGAGGTGTAATTGGCATGCATTAAAGGCTGCACCTATTTAAAATATTTTATTTAGGGGCCGGAGTGATAGTATAGTGGGTAGGGCATTTGCCTTGCACACAGCTGACCAGGGTTCGATCCCCGGCATCCCATATGGTCCCCTGAGCAACACCAGGAGTAATTCCTAAATGCAGAGCCAAGAGTAACCCCTGAGCATTGCCAGTTGTGAAAAAATTTTTTAAAATAAAATGTTTCATTTAATAAACTCTTACGTATACATATACTTGTGAAAGCACTACCACAATCAAGATACTGTATATATGCATCACTTTCCAAAATGTCTCCTCCCAAAGAAGAAACTTGTTGGTGGGTAAATAAAGATTGCTAGTAGTTTCAGATCAAAGTTGACTATAAGTATGGGGTTTTCTTGGGGGCGGGGGTGGAGCATCCCAGGAAGTGCCCAGTCCTCCTCCCCTGCCGGCCACTCACAATAATTCTTGGACAGCCTGCCTGACAGTTTATTTATTCATTTTTTGCTTTTTTTGGAGAGGTTTGTTTTGTTTTGTTTTGTTTCTTGGGCTATTCCCGGTGGTGTTCAGGGCTTATTCCTGGCTCTGAAATCAGGGATACTCCTAGCAGAGCTTGGGAAACCAGGGATCAAACCCGGGTCAGCCACATACAAGGTAACTTGCCTTGTATGATAGCTCTGGTTTCTACGGTTTTTTTCTTTTCATTTTTTTCCTTCCTTCCCTTCCCTCCCTTAACTTCCCTTCCCTTCCGTTCCCTTCTCATTATTCCCTTCCTTCCTTCCTTCCTTCCTTCCTTCCTTCCTTCCTTCCTTCCTTCCTTCCTTCCTTCCTTCCTTCCTTCCTTCCTTCCTTCCTTTCTTCCTTATTCATTTTTCTTTTGTTTTGTTTTTTGTTTGTTTGAGGGCCACAACCAGCTATGCTTAGGGATAACTCCTGGCTCTGCACTCAGGGATGACTCCTAGAGATGCCTGGGGGACCATATTGGGTACTATGAATTGAACCTGGATCAGTCATGTGCAAGGCAAACACCCTACCTACTGTACCATCACTCCAGTCCCTTGGTTGGCAGTTTAATGTGAGAACCTGAAGATACATGCTATAAGGACCCTTGTGATGCCAGGGACCACCAGGGCCACCCCTCTGATGATGCTCAAGGACCTTCAGAATCACACCCAGCAGTGTAAGGGAGGCCATATGGTACCAGGGAAGGAACCTAGGTCAGGTGCATGCAAGGCATGTGCTCTAACCTGTGTTTTCACTATCTGGTTTTCACTATCATCATGCATCAACAATTCTAAATAATGCCAAGGATAAAAATACTGATAAGATTTTTTTAAAAACACCTAACAAATCATGTTGTTTCATGTTCTATACATTTGCTCTTACATAAATTGCAAATGAGCACATTTTAAACCTTAGTAAACTGTGTTCTATCTGGAAGTTAATCTGAGGGCTTTCTGAGTAGCTTTCAGGTTCAGGATTGTCCTGGCTCACCCTAGCCACAGTCCATGCCTCCAATCCCAGGGGCACCACATTGTCATACATGTGATTATAAAAAAGAAGAGGCAGTACTTGTGCCATTCCAGGAGATAGCTGGAGTTTTTATTGGCATTAAGACCTTGAAACCGAGAAACAGTGTGAGGATATAGAATATGATCTTGTTGTTTGGTAGATGACAATTTCAGTTTGCACATAAAATCTATGCCTGAGTGTGAATATCTGTCTATAAATAAAAATATGAATTATCCTATGAAAAAATACTAGACTACCCTAAAATATCAAATTGGTTATAAAATATTAGTGCAGTCCTATTGTGGGACTGTTCTCTGCTGGATCTGTGGAGCAGATGAATAGGAAGCTCCAAGTAACAGCATGACTGTGCTTCTACCACTCTGTGCTCTCTGAAGCCCATTTCCTGGCTGCTCACTTTAGTTTTTGCTCCTCATCTGGGCCCTGATATTCCAGAAATGAGCATCTGTGCCTCCTTTCCTTTTCCAGCCTCAGAAGTGCACTCTTATTTGTAAGCTCTCAAAGCCTAACATACCAATATACCTGCTGACAATAAAATCGCAAAATGATTTTGATAGTTTGTAATGCTACTCTGGAAGCATTCAGATAGGGATAAGCATGAAGACTCCTCTTTAAGTTAAAAAAAAATTAATAGCAGGATGTGTGGGATACCCTGCATGTGTGAGGCCCCAGGTTCAATCCCTGGTTCCACAAAAGGAAACAAAAAAACCACACTGACATCCCATTCCTCTCTCCTTCCAAACTTTGATGACCAAAAAAGAGAGAAAAGGAAAAAAGTGTGGCCTTAGAAGCTTCCAGCACTCTTGGGATGGCCCAGGCATCCCCAGCACCACAGGACCCAAGTAGAATTGCATCCTTTGGCTCTTGCACTGAACCACCAACCTGGTTGGCAGAAAATAATCAGTAGGGTCTTCAGACCTCTTAAGCACTGGTTGGGAGCAGCCCCCAGCCCAGAAAGAGTGTTCACATGTGCAAAACTCAACGAAAGGAATTTAACAAACACACTTTCACCCAGCATGAGCTATGGCCAAGTATGTGGATCCCACAGTCAAGCATGCATGTGAGCCACAATCATCACAACATTAGCAGAGGGAAAGGAAGAGGGCTAGGGATAATGAAATAACAATATTCAATATTTTCCCAGCCACAACTTCACAGGAAATGACGCTCAAACTCCCCCTCAATCTAACTGAAGCCACACCCCTCATGCCATGCTTGAAACACATCTTGAAATGGAGTGAACACAGCAATTTGGGGGGTGGGAGGGGCCAGCATTTGATCTTATAGGTGTTCAAAAGAATCATTGCCAAACTTCTGAATTTGAGGATTACTTAGTAAAATGTATCCATCAATATAGCTCAAAGCAAGTCAAGGGCCGCACCATCATGTCCTGCTTTCACAGCCAAAGTGTGAAAGGCAAATTCCTAAATCCACTACAATTTTCCTTGCATCAAATGCAGCAAACATTTAACACAGTAACAGGAATGGTTTAACCAACTGTCTCTCATTTTCTGCACTAACCATGTAGGAAGTTCTCCATTCAGTTTATTAAATTATTTCCATTTATAGCATCATACCTCCCAGCCCCTTCTGCTTGCAGCTGTTATGAGATTAAAGGTCACACATGTGAAGGTGCATATGTCCTGGTTAATCCTGGCATTCCCACATGACACCATAAAATTTTACTAGCTAGAAGTCCAACTGTCTTCCTCAGTTATGAGTGGAGGAAGTTCATAACTGGTTTGACTTTCAAAAGGCCCTGACTGGTAATAATTTCTCTCTAGATACTCTACTCACCTCACTTTCTCAACTTTGTTTTTCACTACTCAGATAGAAATATACATAATCTCTTAAAGGATTTCAACTCCTTAAACAGAACCATTTAGAAACTCGTTAAGTTTTTATTTGGAGAACTAAAAAGAAAATCCACTATCCTGTTCCCTCTTAACATCTTTTTAGTTATTGTTTTGATCTTTTGTTTTTGAGTTACACTCAGAAGTGCTCAGGGGTCACACACAGTTGTTCACAGGCTCAAGGCTGCTTCTGGCAGTGTTCTGGGAACCAGACAGTGATGGGAGTTGAACTCAAAGCATGTGCTCCAGCCCACTGTGTTATCACTCTGGCTTTCTCAACATCTTCTGTGATTAAGCATCAAATGAAAGTGTGAAACTTCCAGTGATCACAGTAATGAAAAGAAAGGGAAGGAATAAATTGTTTAAAATTTAAAAGCTCTAAGAAACATAATCACTATGGATCTCATTTTAGATTCTGATCTCCAAAAGTATAAAGTGTGCATCTGTGGTTTTCTGTTTGTTTCTTTCTTTGTTATTGAGCATACCCGGCAATGCTCAGGAATCATTCCTGGCAAGCATATGCAGTGTCAGAGATTGAGCTCAGGTTGGCTGCATGCAATACAAATACCCTACCTGTTATACTATCATTCCAGCCCCAACATTAGTGTTCTTTAAGCCAGCATTCTTTAACCTTCTTACACCTGCTGAGCAGCACCTTTCCTGTATACTGGTCCATAGACCAGCAGTTAAAACCAACATGGTAAACCAGTGGTTTATAGACTTTCTGAATTTGCAGATTGGCACTAATTCAAGCTGGCAGTTGAAGAATGTTGCTTTAAGCCACTAAAATGTGTGACTTGTTGCAACAATGGTAGAAATGAATAAATTCCTTATGACAAGAACTTTTCCCCTGGGTTAGAGAAATTGTACAGGAGTTAAGGTACTGGCCTTGCATGTTTCAGACCCTAGTTTGAATCCCCAGTATCATATATGGTTCCCTGAGCCCTGTCAGGAGTGATCCCTGAGCACAGAGTCAGGAGTAGTCCTTGAGCACCTCTGGGTATAGACAAAACAAAAACAGAAATTGAAATTCCCTGTATTATTCAGGGGTCATTGATTGGAACTGACATTATGAAGAATTTTCTGGTGTTGCCATCCTCTTCTATGCATGCTTTTGGCTTTTTCTCTTTCAATTTACTCTTTCAATACGCTGGGCTATAGTTGAACCAACTCTTCTTAGTCAAGATTACTTTTTGCATTCTGATGAAGTGTTTCTGGGAATTGACTCCCTGTAACCAACATAATGAAAGAGGTATATGAGTTTAATTACCCTATTGCCGAGTGTGGGATTAAGACAGAGGCTTTCTCCAATGAAATGATGTCCCCCACTCCCAGATATCCACTATAATAAAGGAGTCACTGGGAAAATGCCATTGAAGTGTTCTATTTCCGGCTCATTATTTGGGGCCACCACTTTAAGCTACTACCGATAATAAAAAAGTCCAAAAATGATCTTCCTATGGCAATTCTTGTCCTTTCTGGAAGTTAACCAACCTTGGATTGCTTTAGATTCCATACTTCTAAGATTCTCTCAATAAAGTCACCCCATCAGTCACTTTTGCTTAAAATGCCACATTATTTAGTACATAAGAATTCAAATGTGGCTGCATTTTATGTTAGTCTGTGATAGCCTTAATGACCAGGTTGCTATTGAGTTCTGAAATTTAATTTTTAGCCAATTACTACAGATTATGGAGCTTTTACATGTAGCCTCCTGAGAGGTCATTAGAAGTTAGGGTTGGGTTTAGTGCATAATGCTTCACGTGTTTTTTAAAAAATTATCCTTTTAGGGGCTGGACCGATAGTACAACAGATAGGGCATTTGCCTTGCATGCGGCCGACCTGGATTCAATTCCCAGCATCCCATATGATCCCCCAAGCACCACCAGGAGTAATTCCTGAGTGCAGAGCCAGGAGTAACCACTGTGCATCACCAGGTGTGACCCAAAAAGAAAACAAACAAACTAACAAAAAAATGATCCTTTTAAACAAGATTAATTGTGGAACACTTCTATTTGTTATGATATCAATATGTACAGTATATGTAGAGGTGATTTTATATTATTTTAAAAGAATTTTAAATATTTCAAATATTTAAATGTTAAAAAGAAAGCAAAAAGTCAAAAATCAAAAATATATATTTCTAGGCATTTATGTTTAATAAACAACAGATGTGTGGAAAGATCTAGTAGAAAAGAAAGAGTAAGAACTAATCTTGATACCCAAAATATGGTACTTATTAAACTGATATATATCATATGGTTTAGGAATATGAATGTATGTAATAAAACATTCATGTAGAAATGAGTATCTTTTTTTTAGGCAGGTCTGGAGAAATAGT
Source organism: Sorex araneus (assembly GCF_027595985.1). Taxonomy (NCBI): domain Eukaryota; kingdom Metazoa; phylum Chordata; class Mammalia; order Eulipotyphla; family Soricidae; genus Sorex; species Sorex araneus. The sequence continues at coordinate 305,338,080 of NC_073313.1, read as the reverse complement.
ACAGGGGTTAAGACACTTGCTTTGCATGCAGCTGACCCCTATTCAACCCCTGGTATCCATATGGTCCCTTTGAACATGGTCAAGAGTTACTCCTGAGCACAAAGCCAGAAATAGTCTCTGACACCGTTGAGTGTGGCCCAAAAACAAAACAAAAAATTCTGAGCACTAGATCACAAATTTTAGGGACTCAGGAAATAGTTGAGTGGCTTATAGCATAAGGCATTGAATTCAAACTCTAGTGCCTCCACTATGGTAGAGTGCAATCCTGACTGTTCGACCACTAGAGCCTGATGACTCTGCTGTCTGTCATCCCTGGTGCCACAAACCACTGATGGCCCCTATGAGCACCACACCTAAACAATGTCTGAGCATCACAGCCAGGCATGCATGACTATGGTCATCACAGCAAGAATAACAGCAATGAAGAGAATGGGGAAATCCAGAAAAGTGACACCCTTGGGGCAGGCACAGAGGAGGATGGGGAAAACTGGGAAAATAAAATGGAATTTTCTAGTTAAGTTGGATGGTAGCATCACCAGAATGAAATTATAGCTATTCCTGCTCTACTTCTAAATATACATATCCTGGCACCAGAGAGATAGTACAGTGGGTGAGGTTCTTATCTTGTATATGGCCAAACCCAGTTCAAATCCCTGATCCACAGATGGTTCTCTGAAATAATTAACTTCCATTTAATATAATACTAGACTAAAAATAAAATATTTCCTCATGTGTTTAAAGAACAGGACAGAAAGCCTGTTTTGCAATGCAATGACATGGATTAAAATGTTCCTCATTAACAAAGAGGCTTTTGTGGGTGACTCAGTCCTACCTCCCCAGTCAGGTTTTGAACCTATGTGACTCAATCTCACTAGGAGATTAATATGGGAATGAGAGGAGAATAAGCTCTGATGCTTCTCAGACTCAGGTACTCCCTAAGAAAATACAGCCTTTGATCTTGCTATGACAGGCTTGGGCAGATCACCTTTTCAAAATATCTTTTTAAACTTATTATTTGGCTGGGGAGGAAAGCATACCCAGTAGTGCTTGAACCTGGGCCTGCCACAAGCCTCATTTTGTTTTTTGGGTATTTTTGCTTTTTAGCTTTTGTTTTCTTTGGTTTGGGGACCATACCTGGAAATTCTCAGGGGTTACTTCCAACTCTGAAATGGGAGTGGGGTGCTATTCATGGTGGTTCTTGGGAGACCATGAGGTATACTAGAGATCGAAGCTGGGTCTCCTAGAGCTGGAACAATAGTACAGCAGGTAAGATGTTCGCCCTACATGTGGTCGACCCAGGCTTGATCCACAGCACCCCAAATTGTTCCCCTGAGAATCACCAGGAGTGATCCCTGAACTCAGAGTCAGTAGTAAGCCCTGAGCACCACTGGTGTGGCCCCAACAACAAAAACAAGCAAAACAAACAAAACTGGGTCTCCTGTCCATGAAGCCTATGCTCAGCCCTTTGAGCTCTCTCTCCAGTCCTTTTAGATTTTTTAAAAATAACTTTCAACATCACCTCCCCAACAATTCTCATTTTACTGCTATTTTTACAAAAATTCTGATTTTATTGCTATTTTTGATACTATGTGGTTTTATGTAATATTTTGCATGAACATTTCATACCAAGGTTTTTATCAATATTACTTTAAGTGCTTGATGAATTATTTATCATTAAAAAATTACCTTAATGTCTAGTCATAAAGTAGTTTGAGGAGGGCATAATAGTGAATATAAAAAGTTTATAGGAAAACAGATGATACCTAAATTATTAAATGAAACACCATAATATTTTCATGAAGCACAAACAAGTAAAATCTGTCTTACTAGAGGGAACTAGGCAACAATGACCATAGCCTTTGTGTTGGTGTTCAGATATAATTTTTCTTCTTAACTGTTCAAAAATAGGAATGTGTTACTTTTACAAAGATAGGAAAACTCATTGAGCACCAAAGCTCTTGAAGGCAAAGCTGATTGGTCATACTGACTTTGGGCAATTGAAAGCACCAAAAGAGACATTCCTGCCTATACACGGCAAAGCAGCAACTCGGTGGCAGCACCAAGATCATTGTTTGGAGTTTCTATGTCTTTGTTTTTTATTTTCCTTTCTTTTTTTTTTCTTTGTTTTGCTTTGGGGCCATACCTGGTGATGCTCAGGGGTTATTCCTGATTCTGCACTCAAAAATTACTCCTAGCAGTGCTCAGGTGACCATATTGCATGCCGGGGACCAAACCCTGGTTGGCCGCATGCAAGAAAAATGCCTTCCCCACTGTGCTATGGCTCCAGCTCCTGCCTTTTTATTTCTTAATTTTGAACCCAAGTCTCTAAGATTCATCACCATTCCTGATGCAAACAAATAAATTAACGAAAAAAAGGACAAACTCGCCTTTTTTTCTCACCTCAGCACCTTGTCTTCCACATGTGGTAGTTGACTACATATCCCATTTGCTGCCTTTTCCCTGACAATTTCAATAAGAGGGAAGAATAGATAACTAGAATGCTGATCCAATGATGTCTAAGAAGCAGTGTCCTTCTGGGGCTGGAGTGATAGCACAGCGGGTAGGGCGTTTGCCTTGCACGCGGCCGACCCGGGTTCGATTCCCAGCATCCCATATGGTCCCCTGAGCACCGCCAGGGGTGGTTCCTGAGTGCAGAGCCAGGAGTGACCCTTGTGCGTCGCCGGGTGTGACCCAAAAAGCAAAAAAAAAAAAAAAAAAAAAGAAGCAGTGTCCTTCTCACTCAGTGCAGAGAGAGTGTATCTCCAGATTAGCAGAGGCCATTTGGATTCAGACCGTACGAATTTCAGATGGGTCATTCCAACTATGGGCTTAGAGAAAACGGTCATGATTTCATTAGAATGTAGTGTTTCTACTGAAATATAAGATTAAGTGCTATTTAAAAGTTTTAGTGGCCAAGCATGAACAGGGCTATGGAGAAATAGGAACATAAATTGAAAGCACCACTTTGGAGAACCCATGAGGATGGGAAACAGCCTGCCCCCACAATCCATCTTTCTATCTGTCTCCTAGAAAATTGTCACACATGAACGAATAAGCAATGCCAATAGTTTTAATTACAAGAATGTTATTTTTTTATGAAAACCATCAAATTTCTCTTGCTAGGGGGATGGATCGATAAAATTTCACATATATATTGGGTAGAATATTTATAGCTGTTAAACTGGTAATTCCTGTAGCTTATGAATAGACATTAGAAGATAACTATTGTAGATGAAAATAAGCAAACAGACCATTAAGGATTTAAAAGAAGTACATAGATATTTATAGTCTCCATAAGGATAGAGATTAAAATCATATTTAGTTAAAAGAGCAAGTTCTAGAATGATATCAGAATTATGATACCATGTTTATTTTTTAAAAATGGACAAATGGAAGCTATACATTTTTGATAAGTAGAGATATATATCACATACTAAAACAAGAATAATCTATAAGAATATGCTAAAATCACATCAAGAATTACTTGAGAAAAATGGAGGGGAAGGAGTTGTGATTGGAGGTGAGAAAGGTAAAAGATTCTTATCTTAGAGATATTCTAATTTCTTTAAAGTAAATGGGTTCAAATGTTACTTGTGCATTACAATGCTATTTTTAAAAATTGCTGTTTTAAAATTATTTTAAAATAAGCTATTTAAAATAATTGCTTTAGCAATTACTTCAACTTCTAGTGTATGTATTATATCCAAGAAATACAAGAAAAGCAGGGGTCGTTGCATAAGAAAATGTTTCTATAGCACCACACCCACCTTCCACTCACCACACACAGCAGGTCCGCGCATCCAAGTTCATATTAGAAAGTGCTCGAAGTCTTATAACCCTCCTGAGGACCAGTGCCAGTCCTACTGGCAACAATTCTTTGCAGAAAATAATAATAATAACAATAACAACAATAATAATAATAATAATGATGATGATGATGATGTCCCCAAATGACTGTCAGTAGTTTAATGCTATTGTATGGACCCAAGCCCTTTTCCTGATGATTATGAAAGCCAAGTATTTCAGAGTCTGGCAGGAATCAATCCTACAGAAGAAAAGGAAGCCACTCTCCATATTTCATACCTGTCGAAAACCACTGCAGAATAGGCACGCTCAGCAAAGATGACATCCGAAGCCCAGAACTCTTTCGTGGCCTTCAGACCCCTGCCTTTGCCCTCGGAAGTGAAGACCTCCACGTTCTCCATTCTTCCTACTGTAATCTCAGGCTTGCAGACAGCAGAGCTATTTAACATATCCAGCCAAGTCCCTTGCTGCTATTTCAGCACCTTCGGTATCCCAAAGAGCAAGCCTATAAATGGACAAGCCACCTCCCCTTCCCTACCCCCACTCCCCAAAGGGCCCTCACCTCCCCTCCCCCCACTTTAACTGGGATTGGAGATGGGTCAGGCAAAAGGACAGTTCATCTGTCAACTGCAAAACTGACAGAGAAGAAAACGTCCACGGGCTGGTGTGCTTCTGGTACTGGGCCTGAAAATGTTTGAAACGTTCCTCTGCAAAAAGTTAAGTCGCAAAAAGTTAAAAGTTGAGTCGCTGCGATCCTGTTCAGCTTTAGCTGGAATGGGCAGCATTTGGTCAGTGGTGTATTTTTAGCAGCCAGATGCCTTTGTCAATCCAAAGCAGACAGCTGAAAGGGACTGAGAGAAGAGAGAAGACACTTTCTGTTCTGGGACCCCTCAATGGCAGGTCTGCCCTTTGTCAAATGAACTACACCCCCAACACTGCCCCCACAGGCCGACTGTTTCCAGAAAGTAGCTGCTGTTAAACTGATCCATTGGGCATAGACATGGCCTTACTATTTAGGTTCCCGGCCTAAGGCCATCTTCTCTGATTACCTGCCCACCAATCTCCACTCCCCACCCCCACCCCCACCAAAGTCTGGGAGTTCTCTGCCCCGTGCATAGCTGAACATGTAGGAAAGCTGGATGCAGGCTGGATAGAGAGGGAAGGCTGACCTTGCAAATGTCAGTTCCAGGGGCTGGATATATACAGCGGGTAGGGCATTTGCCTTGCAAGCGGCAGACCCGGGTTTGATTCCCAGGGTCCCATATGGTTCCCCCCCACCCCCCCAAGCACCGCCAGGAGTAACTCCTGAGTACAGAGCCAGGAGTAACTCTGAGCATTGCCGGGTGTGACCATTTTGAAAAAAAAAAAAAAAAAAAAAGTCAGTTCCAATCAATGACCCCCCCTGAAAAATGCAGGAAATTTCCATTTTTGTTTTTGTTTTTGTCCATGTTCAGAGGTGCTCAGGGCTTACTCCTGACCCTATGTTCAGGGATCACTACTGACAGGGTTCAGGGGACCTTATGTTGTTTCTGTGAATGAATACAACAAAAACAAACTTTTAGACTGTAAACACAAACTACTTATTACCAGAAGAGAAGGAAGTAGGTAAATCAAGTATGCAATTTTTAAAAAGTGGACTCAAACTTGTCAGTTGTGTGATGAAGGAAAATACCGTGCTTAAAGAGGGGATTCTAAAGGTATAATATACATTGTTGATTTATTATATATCCCAGAAGCATGCCTAATATTATAATTCAATAAAAAAAATGGGTCTTTGGGGGGTCTTTGTTTGAGGGGAGGCACCCCCATCAGTATTCAGAACTTACTCCTAGCTTTGTGCTCAGGAACTATTCTTGGAGGTTCTCAGGGGCGTATATGTTGCTGGGGATGAAAACAGGGTCAGCTGAACTTAGTCCTATACTAAGTTCCTCCCCACTTGGGGAGCCCTTTTCTTTCCTGCTTTCCAACAAAATTTTCTACTTTAAAAAAAAAAAAAACACAGGGTCAGCCGAGTGCAAGGCAAGGATCTTAATCCCTGAATTTACTCATTGACCCCTCAATAAACAATTTTAACTGAAGGGAAAAAAAGAAAACATAAATAAATAAAGCAAAAAATAAAGCAAAAATTGACAGCAAAAAATAAATAAAATCATTAAAGAAAAATATTCTAAACCCATGAAAGAGAATATAAAATCCTTTATTTCTGTTTTTCTATTCAAACTCACATCTGCTGTCTAGAAAATACCAAGATATAGGGCTAGAGAAATAGTACAGCAGGTAGTACACTTGCTCTGCACATGGCTGACTCAGGTTCGGTGCCCGACACCTCACTGGGCTCTTGGAGCCCACCAGGAGTGATCACTGAGTGCAGAGCCAGGAATAATCCCTGAGCACCACTGGATGGCCTCCAAATAACCTTTTTTTTTTTTTAAAGAAGAAAATGATCTGTCCTTGTCACATGAGAGTGAGGCCCTGGAGGATAAATGTTAAGAGGAAAAATCTTAACATCCCCTCTGAACCATATACCTCTGTTCTTCACAGCCACCCAGTGCTCACTGAAGTTGGGGGAAAAGCACTCGCAGAGCCATGGTCGTGCCTTCCCTCCCACTTTGTTTTCAGTTTCCAAGCTGCGTATAGTTATAAGATCCCTGGCTCTACATCTCTGTGAGTACTGTAGTTTGCAACCGCTGGCTTCAGAGTCCCATAGACCTGTATTTGAATTCTGAGTCTACCACTGTGACTTTAAGAGAGAGTGTCAATAAAACTGAGGGATCATTTCTACCTCACTGAATTGTTGTGAGTGTTAAAAGAGATCATAACTTTGTCTAATGGTCATAGCACAGGGCTTGGTACCTTGGAAATATCTAGTTAAGTAACACCTATATTATTTATTCTTTTGCTTTTTGTTTGGGGGCCACACCAAGTGGTACTCAGGGCTTATTCTGGCTCTGCACTCAGGAATCACTCCTGGTGATTCTTGGGGGACCATATGGGATGCCAGGACTTGAACCTGGGTCGGTCACATGCAAGGCAAGCCTTCTGCCTGCTGTACTATCTCTTCAGCTCTAATTTTATTTATTCTTGCATCCACTTCCCTGAATAATCAAGATGTGCTAGAAATTCTGTCTTCAACCAAAGAGCATCTCCTAAAACTACTTTGACTTTTGTAAGCAGATCAAATTTCCTTTGTCAGACTATACATCATGATTCTTTTAAATCAGAAAACATGAAACCTGAAGCTAAGGAATATCTCAGTAACTTCTGGTACATGCCAGGAGCAAAATAAGTTAACATATTCAAAGTTGGAAGCACCAAAAGCTCTTAGATTCATTAACATAATAAGCAAAAGAGTAATTGCACAGAGTTGGTTGTATTTCAGTACTGCATATAGTTCCCTCACTAGAACCCCGCTGTGTGTGACTCCAGAGTATAGAACTAGGCATAAGACCTGAGCACTACTGGGTGGGGCAAAAAAACATTTAATTAAATTTGCAATTTATTTGAAGGATTGAAAAAGAGTTCTTGGGATTCTTGGTGGTGGAATATGAGCACTGGTGAAGGGATGGGTATTCGAGCATTGTATAACTGAGATTTAAACCTGAAAACTTTGTAACTTTCCACATGGTGACTCAATAAAAAATTAAAAAAAAAAAAAACTAAAAAAAAAAAAAGAAAAAGAGTTGTTGGGGCTGGAGTGATAGCACAGCGGGTAGGGCGTTTGCCTTGCACGCAGCTGACCTGGGTTCAATTCCCAGCATCCCATATGGTCCCCTGAGCACCACCAGGAGAAATTCCTGAGTGCAAAGCCAGGAGTAACCCCTGTGCATTGCTGGGTGTGACAAAAAGCAAAAAAATAAAAATAAAAATAAAAAAGAGTTCTCCAGCATAGCTTCAAATGAATGCTTATACCCATGTTGCCTGGAAACTCGGGGCCTGGCAACAACCAGGGCCTTCCCCCGGGGGCTCGTGGCTCAAGCAGGCAAGGATTAGGATGACCTTCTCTGACACTGAACCCTTAAAATAGATTTAGCCCAAGTCAAGGTCAAGGATGAAGTCGACCTGCCCTAAGAACAGAAAGAGGGAACAGTCTTCCTGGCTGTGTTGTAAATGTGGGTCTCACCTTGATATTGCACTTTTAAAGTGTGATCGACAGAATATTAGGCCCCCAGAGATATACTAATACTATAAATATGTTACCTTACATGGCAAAAGGGATTTAGTAAATATGATTAGGTTAAAGGGCTGGAGTGATAGCCTAGAGGCAAGGGCGTTTGCCTTGCAAGTGGCCAACCTAGGTTCAATTCCTTCACCCCTCTCGGAGAGCCCAGCAAGCAACCAAGAGTATCTCACCTGCACTGCAGAGTCTGGCAAGCTCCCCGTGGCGTATTCGATATGCCAAAAACAGTAACAAGTCTCACAATGGAGACATTACTGGTGCCCGCTCAAGCAAACTGATGAGCAACGAGGTGACAGTGACAGAGTAGGTTAAACATTTTGAGAATGGAAAACTAACTTGGATTATAAGCAAACAGAATCATTGAAATTCTTTTAAGGAGATGGTGTTGATGTTTGAGAAGTAAATTGACAACACAAGGAAGAGGGTAGGAGTTAGAGAGTGATAGGAAGATTTCAGCCCAGTAAACTCTATTTATGGCTTCTGACTGTCAAACTGTAGGATTATAAAATTGGCATATTTTAAGCTACTGTATTTGGAGTACTAGGGCTGGATTATTAGCTGAGGAAAGGAGAAAGCAATACACCTTAAATGGAATCCTGCCCTTGAGCGGATCTGTAATAATCTAGAGTGGTGAACCCTCAGATGAGATTTTGTCCTTGAGCTAATCCCCTAGAATTTCCCCTGAAGGACTGGTTTTTACCTCTGTTTGTTGTTATGACAAAAACATAACATTTAATGTTTGTTAAAAGCAAGCTCCCAGAAGAGAGCGACACAGAGCGTCTCTTGCCCACACACCTGGCTGTCTTCCACGGGGCCCCTCGGAGGGGATGGGCTCCAGCTTCCCTCCCCGCCTCCAGCATAGTTCCCAGTGCTGAAGACCACCAGAACCTAGCCACAGCCATGCTCAAGGCCCCTCTCCACACGGTCGGACAAGCCTCACGCATGAAGGTACCGGCAGAGGAACCCAGGTGTGTGTAATTCCATCAACAGCCAACATCCAGAGACTTAAAAGCAAGTTCCCAGAAGTGCGAGGCCACTTCGCAATATCTTATAACTTACTTCTCCCTCTGGGAGAAACTCCAAGCTACTGAGAGTTTCCTGCCCACATGGGAGAGCCTCACAAGCTTCCCATGGTGTATTCATATGCTAAAGCCAGTAACAAGCTGGGTCTCTCCCCTGATCCCGAAAGAGCCTCCAATGCGGCACTGTTGGGAAGGCTGAGTAGAGAGAGGCTTCTAAAATCTCAGGGATAGGATGAATGGAGAGGTTACTGAGACCGCTCGAGAAATTCGACTATCAACGGGATTTCATGTTGTTATGACAATGTTCAAACCCACCTATATGTACCCCCGCTTAATTATTTCTATATAACTATGCTGTAAGGGGTAAAAGGAGACTAGATGATGACTTGAAGTAGAGGATTTTGATGACTGGACTACAACCAAAACTATGACTACAATTGTGCTGTAAGGGAGAGGTCGGACTATGCCGGAGAGGAGAAAGAAATAAACTGTCTACTAACCAACCTGGAACCCTGTTTCTCTGTTCCCTAGGTCCTTCATCCATCTGTCAACATGGGCCAGCCAGGGGAATGGTTCTCGGTCACCGGACACTTATATCCCATGTGTGCCCACACTTTTCCTTTGAAACTCACAGTGAATGATTATTAGTCAAGTTCTGAATGAAAGAAGTATGATCTTTCTGGCACACTGCTAGAGTGATAGCACAGTGAATAAGGACTTACCTTGCATGCAGCCAAGCAGGGTTTGATCCATGGTATTCCATATGGTACACTGAGGCTGCCAGGAGCAATTTCTGAGCACAGAATTAAGTCCTGAGCACCTCTGGGTGTATACCAAAAACCAAAATAAGAAAAGAAAGTATGATCTTCCTTCAGTTAGCAAGAAGCTCCATTGCAGCTAAGACTGTACAAAAACTATGGTTCTGTATGAAGCACAACCCTAATTTAAAATCATTATCAACACAGTTTTATGTACCTGAAATGCATTATCTGATGTCTTAGATTGTACAGACTGGGCAGAAATTCTTCGGATATAAGGCTGCCCCTTGTTTCCCAAAACAGCTAGTATCCCTGGCCAAGATCAATGAGCATCAGCACCAGTTATCAGGTTAGTGACGGGGGAGGGATTACAAGACTTAACTACATTGCATACCAACACAGTCCTATTTAAAGCTTTTATCCATCTGCCCCTCCACCAGTTTCCCCCTCTCCCCACTGGGATACAAACCTTTTATGCTAATCCTGGCCCCACTACAATATGCCAGCAGTACTACATAATCATTGTGACAACCAAAAGTTTCCCACATTCCTAAAATGCTTCCTAAGCAGTATAGCTGTCTCCATTGAGAATTGCTGATAATCAGGAAATGCATGTTGAGCTTTTTTGTTTGTTTATTTGTTTGTTTTTGTCTTTTTTGGGTATTACCCAGCAACACTCTCCTGAGCATTACTCCTGGTGGTGCTCAAGGCACCATATGGGATGCCGGGCCAGCCATGTACAAGGCAAACACCCTACTCACTATACTATGACTCTGGCCCACATGCAGAGGTTTGAAAGAATCTTTTACTAGCCCTAATGAAGACATTTGATCAGAGAACAAAAGATGCAGAAAGAACACAAAAAGTTTTATCGATGTTATATATAAGAAAATAGAAGTAGAGCCAGAGTGATAGCACAATGGGAAGGGTGTTTGCCTTGCACACAACCGACCCTGGTTCGATCCTGGCATCCCATATGGCCCCTGAGCACTGCCAGGAGTGATTCCTGAGTGCAGAGCCAGGAATAACCCCTGAGCATCAGCGGGTGTGACCCAAAAAGCAAAAAACAAAAAACAAGAAAACAGAAGTATATTCATTCTATGTTCCTAGAGAAATCACACTAAGGACAAGGGCAAAGAACCTTGTGATAACATAGTGCCTGGGTTTAAGATTGATACTTACATCCACAGACTTTCACAATCATGTATCTGTAGTTAAGAAACTTGAGCAAAATGTTTCATAAATAAACATTGCTTCAAGAAAAGGAGACAGGGGCCCAAGAGATAGTAAAACAAGTAAGGTACTTGCCTGGCATGCAGCCAACCAGGGTTCAATGCCTGGCACCACATAGGGTGCCCTGAGCACCACCACCAGAAGTAATCCCCGAACACAGAACCAGAAATAAGCCCTAAACACTGCCAGGAGTGGCAAAAAAAAAAAAAAAACTAAATATCCATTGTACCAGTGTTAATAACCATACAGTCTTTCTGTTATGCTTCTGGATGAAGAAGATGATGAAAAATGGATAACCATGCCACCAGACCTCACGCTAGGCTGTTTCACTAGGGGGCCCCAGAGGGGAGTGGGTGAGACCCCTCCCCACCCAAGGGACCCAGCCCCAGTAGCCAAAAACCTCCAGAACCCATCTGCCACCCTGCTCATGGCCGCTCTCCACATGCTCAAGCAGAGCCTCACCTACGAGTGAACCTTTTCCTGGACTGCATTTTCGGCCATGCGACACTTCATAGGACACACCCTACCCATAGCCCAGGAGTACCTTACCGCATTTGATGGAATTCAAAGTAGAAGGGAACCAACCTTAGAGGGAAATATTATATATTTCGGTTCTGCTTTTGGGCAGGGACTGGGGTTCGAACTAGAAACACCCGAAATATGGTGGTGGGAAGATGTAATGGTGGTGGGATTGGTGTCTGTTTGTTTGTTTGTTTGTGTGTTTTGCTTTTTGGGTTACACCTGGCGATGCACAGGGGTTACTCCTGGCTCATGCACTCAGAAATTACTTCTGGCAGTGCTCAGGGGACCATATGGGATGCTGGGGATCGAACTCGAGTCAGCACGTGCAAGGCAAACGCCTTGCCTGCTGTGCTATCGCTCCAGCCCCAGTGTTTGAATATTAAGTGTAATCAAATATTGTAAACTACTTTATAAAAAAATGTTAAAAGAAAAAAATGAGACAACTCAAGCTAATGGACCTTGGGTTTAGAGAGAAGTCTGAATTAGGAGATTCCAGGCACAAAGATGATAAGAATGACCACTGTGCTTGATCTAGCTCTGTTTAACCCTTTTCCCTCCATCTCAATGCACAGGCATACAAACACCAAGAGCACCACAATGGCTGTTTCAGTATATGCTAAACAATGTCAGGTCAGGTCCTTAGTATATACCATAAATTATTAGGTCACACTTTTTTTTTTTTTTTTTTTTTTTTTTTTTTGCTTTTTGGGTCACACCTGACGATGCACAGGGGTTACTCCTGGCTCTGCACTCAGGAATTACCCCTGGCCGTGCTCAGGGGACCATATGGGATGCTGGGATTTGAACCCGGGTCGGCCGCGTGCAAGGCAAACACCCTACCCGCTGTGCTATCTCTCCAGCCCCTAGGTCACACTTTAAAAACAGAAATTACTAATTCCTTTAATCTGAACGTGCATCTCACTGAGAAGATGACACAAGGCCAAAAGTGGTGTTCTTTGGGGAAAAAAATTACCTGGGCTTAGTCTAGTGCTTCAAGTATCTTTTTGCTGTAAACTCTACTTGCAATTCTGTATCTCAGGCAGAGTCTGATCTCAGATCCCAAATTGCAAGTCCCAGATCTTTAGTGAATCACCTGTTTCCATGTTATTGTTCTGAAGCTTGCTTTTTTTTTCTTTTTGGGTCACACTTGGCGATGCACAGCGTTACTCTGGCTCTGCACTCAGGAATTACTCCTGGTGGTGATCAGGGGACCATATGGGGTGCTGGGAATCAAACTCAGGTCGCAGCATGCAAGACAAACGCCCTACCTGCTGCACTATCACTTCAGCCCCTGAAGCTTGCTCTTCAAGGGTGTTCTCCCTTGAACTCGTATCTTACTTGCTTGTCCCTATGTATCATTCCTTGGTTGTTTTTTCCACTCAGGAGGAGTCTGTGCTCTTTCTTGACCACATAATTGCTCCCTTTGTCTCTCTCCACATCTTTCTAAGTAAGTTTCCTGCAATAAAAACTTCTTTGCTTCATATTATTGTACTGAACCTTTCAGAGACTCACCTGAGTCTCTGAAAGCATGATTATGTTTCCTTCTATAAAATGTGTTGAAGTTAAGAATTTGTACATGAAAGTGAAAGTGAAGAAGTAAATGAAAGTAATGATTTGTCATAAATTTGGGACAGTTTTGTATCATACTCTGGAGAAACTCCAGTAATTTCTTCCTTTGAAAGATCCACTGCCTGATGGAATAGAGAAGGGATCACTAAGAAAATGATGGTTGGAGGAACCAGTTGGGATGGGAGATGCATGCCGAAAGTAGATAATGGACCAAACATGATGACCTCTCAGTGTCTGTGTTGCAAGCTATGATGCCCAAAAGTAGAGAGAGAGTATGGGGAATATTGTCTGCCTTAGAGGCAGGGGGAGGGTAGGAAAGGGGGGGTATACACGGGATACTGGTGGTGGGGAATGTGCACTGGTGGAGGGATGGGTGTTTGATCATTGTGAAATTGTAATGCAAACATGAAAGCTTGTAACTATCTCATGGTGATTCAATAAAATTTAAAAAATAAAAAAGAATAATCAGTATAAGTTGAACAATAAACTAAAGTTTATGATTAAAAAAAAAGAAAGATCCACTGCCTGAGCCACTGACTTCAGGAACCACCATGTACTGGCAAATCAAGGGAATGGCAAGATTTTTATATCTTTTCTAAGGACTGATTTAATAAAAGAATGGTTCTTGGTTGCTTGATTTCACCTCAAGCAAAGGCAACATTTTTTATTAAATTTTATTTGATAAATGAAATTTATTTTAAATTTAAAAGTTAAAGTTCATTTATGCCAGTATCAGCAAGATTCCGTTATACCTGTTTATGAAGGAAAGTGCCTAACTTCTTAAATGACTTTGGAAAAAAATCTAAAGAATATTTTCTGATATATGAAAAGTCTGTGAAATTTAAATTCTGGTGACCGAAATTAAAAAAAAAAGCAGCTATTTTCTCTTTTTTCTTCCATTGCATTTACACCTCTACAGTCAAGTTAAATATTTGCAGCAAAGACCACCAAAGACTTCATAAGGCTAAAAACATTTACTATCTGACGCTTTGTATAAAATATCTGCCAATCACTGTTTTAGGCTAATAATAACTTGCCTGATGATGTTAAATAGGCCAGTAGGAACTCACTGCATCTAATGATATTCACTGGTTGACTCATTCATTCTTTTTGTAATGACTGTGAGTGACATGATCAAAGAAAAAGTTCTTGTGTCCGTCTAGCACTCACATTCCAGGATGACAGGAGCAAGTTTTTTTTCCTTAAAAGCCCCAGATAGTACAGGAAGATAACTCAGTGGACTGGAGTCCATGCCTAGCATTTAAGAGTCCAGAGTTTGATCTCTGGCACCTCATGGTCTTCCAAGCACTGAAGCACTGAACCCTGACTAACCCTTGAACACTGTCAAATATTACCTCATCCCCCTCCCCAGTAAAATTCCATTGTATTCTGCATAATTACATAATCAACAAAACTTCAGATTCTCTCTGATATCTGTATTCTTACTAAAAGAACATACTTGGGGTAAGGGGCATACCTGGTAGTGCTCAGGGCTTACTCCTGGCTCTGTACTCAGGGAATATTCCTAGAGACTCTGGGGGATTAAAACGGGGTCAGTGATGTGTGATGTGCAAAGCAAGTGATTTCTCCATTGCCCTAGCTATTTTTGATCTTTGACCCCAAAGAAATCTGCAGCTAAAAGTTGCCTTCCTCCCAACAATTCCTCAATTTATTCATTTCACACACATTTATTTGTACACATAACAGGTTATAAAGTTCAATGGATATAAAGCTGGAAATCATAAATGGATATAAATCTGGTTTTGTCTCCAAAACATTGATTGCTTAAAGAGGATGATGAAAGAGCACATAAAGATCATGACAGAGCATGGGAAGCAAAGGGGATCAATTATCCAGGACAGCTGAGGAAATAGCAGATGAGGAGAAGTAGAAAAGACCACTTTAGTGTCAAGAGCACCGTAGCATGACCAGAGACACAGAAGTGAATAAATAGCATGACTGGGCAAACAAACAGGGTCAGTTAGTAACTATAAAAACACAAAAGTCATAGTCTGTTTTCCAGACTACAGTAGTCCTAGAGGTATATGCTCCAAGACCCAAATGAATGTCTGAAACCACGAGCGGTAATAGCTTCTATATATCTTTCATTCTTCCTATGTATATATGCCTATGATAAAATTTAATTCATAAAATAAACACAGGAAGAGATGAACAAAAATGACTAATGATAAAATAGAAAAACATAACAATATGCTGCAATAAAAGTTATGTAAAGTCTTTCTCAAAGCACCTTATTGTACAAAGTAGTTTTGAAATGAAGTTAACAACAGATAACAACCTGAAATCATGGATTTGGCAGGAGTATTATGTGGCTGTTTATATCTTGGTGTTTCATACATATATATTTGATGGTTTAAATGCTTGGAATTATAACTTGGAATTATGACTAATATGACTTTATATGTTTCCACTAAATCTTTATAATACATACTTCCTTTTAATTTAAAAAATCTAAATTCTGGGAAAAGCACTTGTATGTGCATAAAGAGACTTCTCAGGAACATTAAACCAGTACTCTCTGTAAAAGTAAATTGGGTGATGGGGCTGGAGCGATAGTACAGCGGGTAGGGCATTTGCCTTGCTCGCAGCTGACCCGGATTCGATTCCCAGCATCCCCTGAGCACCGCCAGGAGTAATTCCTGAGTGTAGAGCCAGGAGTCAGCCCTGAGCATTGCCAGGTATGACCCAAAAAGCAAAAAAAGAAAAAGTAAATTGGGATTTATCATAGTATTTATGATACTATGATACTCAGTATCACAGATAAGAGAATAAATAGTTTGTGCTGTAGTGAAGCAATAAAATATAATAAAGCTATAAGAGGTTTTTCTTCATAGTGGTGAGCAGGAAATTGCAGCGAAGAAACAGTATATATACAATAACATTTATGTGATGTTTTAAGTCATATAATACAGTATTTCATGTTATTTGGGAACATATATATGTGTGTACATATATGTGTGTGTAATAAAAGCATAAAGAAATACATGGAATGATGAAAGCTGACTTCAGGCCAGCATTTACTTCTGAGGGGGGGAGGAGTTCACAAGAAAGCAAGGAGATGCATTCAAGGAAGAGGGAGAACCTCATAAAATAAGTGATCATGTTATAACTTGGTATTTACAATAATGAACAAAGATTTAATGTGATTAAATATTAAAATGAAAGCAGGGTGTGGAGATAAGAGAATTAGGAAGATAATGCATCCAGGAAAGTGTACAAAGTTTCATTCTTCAGTAGGCTACGGGGAGTCAGCAATGACTCAGGGGGGGACAGCACCCATTGGCAGCCATGCAGAGTAAATTGAAGTGTAGGTGTCAGAAGGAGGGTTAACCAGTGAGGCACTCTGACAAAAGGTGATGATAAAATCGGATCACGGCAGAGAGGCAGCAAAGTAGAGGGCACTCCAGAGGAACTCTTGCATAGGGCACCACAGAGACATGCCCATCAACAGGAAATGAGTGGAATATTATACAGAAGACAATTGGGTAAGTAACACTTAAGTGCAATGGCTTGCAAGAAACTGAAAATGTTGGAACAAATTCCAGAACACCACAAAGGAAAAAAATTATAAATCTCATGAAATTCAAAAGGGCTGGAGTGATAGCGCAGCGGGTAGGGCATTCACCTTGCACGCAGCCAACCCGGGTTCGATTCATCCACCCCTCTTAGAGAACCCGGCAAGCTACCGAGAGTATCTCGCCCGCATGGCAGAGCCTGGCAAGCTCCCCGTGGCATATTTGATATGCCAAAAACAGTAACAACAAGTCTCACAATGGAGACATTACTAGTGCCCGCTCGAGCAAATAGATGAGCAACGGATGACAGTGCTACAGTGACAGTGATGAAATTCAAAACCAACCAAAACTTTTTTCCAGCCTCACATATATGTGATTTCGAGCGGGCACCAGTAACATCTCTCATTGAAAGACTTATTGTTACTGTTTTGGGCATACCCAATACGCACAGGTAGCTTGCCAGGCTCTGCCGTGCGGGCTCCATACTCTCGGCCGCATGAAAAGTGAATGCCCAACCGCTGTGCTATTGCTTCAGCCCATATATGTGATAATAAACATAAAAAATAAATAAATGATGAACTTTCAAAAAGAAGAAAACCAAAATACAACAAAAACAAAATGACTTCAAACCAGGGTAGTGATTTCTTAGGGAGATGGATGTGTGAGTATGCATAAACACATATATATAAAGAGAGGCCTGGATCACATAGGTATTGGTGATAACAGTGTTATCATGACCCAGGGTTATTGCTCATTCTACGCTTTATTAAAGACCCTAATCAAAAGAGCCTCCAATGCAGCATCATTGGGAAGGACGAATGAAGACAGGCTTCTAAAATATCAGGGCTAGGACGAATGGAGACGTTACTGAGAAATTCGACAATCAACAGGATGATGATGATGATGATGATGATGATGATGATGATGATGATGATGATGATTATGATGATGATGAATCAAAAGAGAGAGAGAGAGATGAGGCTGGAGATGCACGTTTCAGATATGGTATCAGAGGGACATCATCCAAGCCGCAAGTAGAGGCTAACACCAGGGTAGAGGCGGCTCCGAGAGACGGCGAGGGGGCGGGGCCTGTGGGGCGGGGCCTAACGGGCCGGGCTGGAGGCGGGGCGGGTGGCGCCGGCGCACTGGCGCCCTTCGCCGTCATGGCGCCGGCGCCGTCCGGTCAGCCACCGGCGGCGGCCGCGACTTCCCCTCAGGAAGCCCGGTCTCCGCCTCCTCCCCCCCCCCACCCCGCCCGCTCGGTGGCGGCGGCGGCAGCGGTTGTCCCTGCCTCTCCGCCACCTCCACCTCGGCCTCTCTCGCGGCCGGCGGCGTTGGCGGGGAGGGGGAACAGTAGTTGTAGACGCCCGCCCCTGCCTCAGAGAAGGTGAGTTCCCGCCCGGGCGGCGGGGGCGGCCCCCGACTCCAGCCCCTCAGCTCGGCCGCCCAGTGACGGGCCCGCGCTCCCCGCCGGCCGGGCGCGCCCCCGAAGTGTGTAATGGCGGCCCGGGCGGAAGCCGGCGGCCGGCGCTTCCCCGCACCGCGCCGGGCCCCAGTGGACGGGAGAGCGCCGCGCCCGCGAGCCGAGGAGCCCGCGGCCCGGAGGAAGGCGGCGGCCGCGGAGAGGCAGGGCGGGCAGGGACGCCTGAGGCGGAGGGGCCCCCACGGCACGGCCCGGGACTGAGGGGCCCGCAGAGGCGTAGGGCGAGGGGAGGTAGGAGCGGGGGTCGGCGGCGGAGAGGGGAAGCGGCAGGGCCCCGGGGGCCAGAAGCGTGAGGGTCTGAGGGCTCGCCCCCCCCCCAGTGTTTTTCTCAGGGGTTCGCTTCGCGTCAGCCGCTGCCGAGCGACTGGGCCGGCCGGGTCGGGAGCGGCGGGGAAGTGAACCCGCCCCGCGCCAGGAGCCCGACTGGAGCGGCGGCGGCGGCGGCGGCGGCGGGGAGGCCCCTGGACCCGACGCCGGTGGCGATCGGGCGTGTGGCAGGAAAAGTGGGACGGGGAGAGAGAAATACCAGACTAAGTGCATCGGGTCCGCAGTTCGGGGGTGGGGGGCTTTTCGCTGGGGGCGCCCGCAGCGGCCCCGTCCCGCGAGGACATTGACCAGGACCCGGTCCCGGCTCCGTGGACGAGAGGAGCGACCCGTGCCGACCCGCCCTCTGCACTCAGTAGTTTCAGAATCAGGGCGGCGGCCGGCTGTGATGACTGAAACCAACCAAACGTTCTGGTGACTTCCCTGAGCCTTTTTTTTTTTCTTCCTGTGCTTCCAGCAGCAAAGAGGGACGGGGTCGTCCTTAGGCTGCCCCTGCAGGGGCTTCGAAGACGCTCCTGCCCGAGAGCCCTGCCAGTTCTCACGCACCACACTGCCCCCGACACGAAAACCTATTTCTAGGACACCTCAATCTCAAGAGTATTCTTTAGGGGGGTTCTTACAAGCAGCAGAGACCTGGAGACGGCTATTTGTCCCGGCTGTGACATTAGGCTGCCATGCAGTTTGGGACGTGATTTGGATGGTGTAGCTTGATCCCACTCAACTATCTCAATGATTTTTTTTTATGGTGGTAGTATCGCCTTATCTTGCTTTTTTTGTCTTCAGAGTGGGGTTATCATTGCACCATTTAAATTCCATTTCCCCGGGGGAGCATCAATAAATATGAGAACTTCACAAGGATAATTTTATTTCCCACCTTCTATGATAGGATTTATTTTTGTGTGTTACTTCATAATCTTTCACCTCTCACTCTGGAGACAAGGGAAAGCAATAATACATTACAATACCTTACATTTTTTGTAAACACAATTCATTCACCGAAAAAAGGTAATTAGAAATCCAGTACAACCAAATTAATGTTTCATTAAGTCTCAGTGAAAGCAACCTTTGAAGAGTCGAGATTTAGTGTTCTCAATCATCTGAGTTATTGATTGGAGATTTTAAAAAATTATAGAACTATTTTTTTTGTTTTCATACCGAACTTCTGGTTTACAAACAAGCTTAAGTATAGTGACTCCAGGAAATTTTAAGTAGCAGTAAGTTATAAGTAACAATGGTTATGGCTAGTTTGGGATGAGAAAGAGACATGGGTCAAGATGCTTGGCTTGCATGTGGTTGATCCCAGTTTAACCCCTGACACTGTATGGTCCCTAAGCACTACTAGGGGTGACCCCTGAACACTGCCAGTGTGGCCTCAAAACAATAGCCAAATCGCTGAAAGTTTTATGAATAGGTTATAAATTTAAAACTTTTTTTTAAATTTTCCCTTAAGAAAACAAACCTTATTGCCAGTCTTGGCTTTTTTTTTTTAACAGTTCACCTGATGCTAGCACTGCCTATCCATACCACTTGAAAGTAATATAGATTCTAATTCTAGTTTTCTCCACCAGCTATATGACACTAAGTTCCAGGCTTCTGAATTTGGATGACAGAATCTTTGGAAAGAGTCATTGGAGTATACTAACAAAGTGACTTTCAGACTTTTCTTGCACCAAGTAATTTTCAGGTTTTTCCACGTCAACCTCAAAGAGCATTTGACTGTAGATAGAGATGTACTTAGTTTTCACCATTGTGTTAGGAAGGCAGGAGTGGTAAGCTAAGTGCTATTGGTATCTGTTTGGCATAGGCCAGAGATAATACAAACACCCAAAAATACTCTGTACAGCATTTTAACATTCACTCTCACATACACATGCAACAAAAGAATATCCTACCCAAAGTGACAGTGGTGGTGACTAAACTGAGATCCTTGGCAGCTTTAAAAAATGTGAACTTTGTAGATTCTGTTGGCAATGGCTTGACTGGGTAACAGAATAGCGATTTATAGAATAAGAAGTTAAGATCTATAATAATCATCAGATGATATTCACAACATAAAGAAACCTATAGAGTTGGGTTTGTGACCAATAGGATTTGAAAAATACATAATCCAATACAAAAAAATACATCCTTTTTTTTAGGTAAATATTTTTATTAACTTAAATTTACTATTTAACAAATGGTATATATTTTATGTGCTATTTAAAACCTATTGGGACTTAATACATTTTTAGTTTATTTAAAAAGCCTTAAATATCAGTTATGATAGAGTACATAAATTAGAAGAGGTAGAAAAACTTGCTTTTTTTTTCTTAAAGACTTAGGAGAGTCTCCCAAAACTTACCAGAGAATTGTTATGCTTCCAATTATTGAAATTAAGCTCTTACACGAAAATTGGTATCAATTTTCAATTTCACCATTTGCGGATCCATTTTCACCAGTAGCTATAACACTCTTAGAAGGACCTCCTCTGTATTTGGGCTCAATAAAAAAAATATTACTGAAATGTCAGTAGGGATGACAAGCAGGAAAATATACAAGAGATAAGATTGCAAATTGGAAATTAAGGAATCGACTACAAACCCTCAAGAAATACTACATTAAATATCATGCAAAAAGAACTATATATAGAATTTATGATCAGGGTCTCCTAAGACTTTCCAAAATACTTTGGTAAACATTCAGTAAGTTTACTCATATTTTTTGAGTTCCAACATCTTGCACCGAGTAATTATATCCCTGAGTAATCTGTAAAAACAAACCCATATAAATTCTGCTTATCTACTGCTGCTTGTACTTTTTTTTTTTTCCTTTTAATCTACACCTGGCAGTATTCAGGGGTACTTCCAACTCCGCTAGAGGTTTGATCCTGACTGCTCAAGGGAACAGTATGATGTTTAAAGAGAAATTAGAAGGTCCCAGGAGATAGCTTAAAGAGCTATGGATACTTTGCATGTGTGAGCTCCTGAGTTCAATCTCTGGTACCACAAGCCCTCCCACACACACTCCTGTAGTCCTAATGACCCCCAATCAGGACAGCACATCACAGACACAAGTACTGAACCATTTGGTGTGTGCACTCGCACACGCAGACTGCAGTCCTAAGTGGCACCTCATTCCCTGAACAGTGATCGGTAGATCCACAGTATTTCTAAATGGGCTCAGTTAATGTGCATTTCTGATTACTTGAATTATTAATTTTATCAGATCATAACAGTGATTACCTAAAAAATGTTTTCCTTTGTTATGTTAAGCTGAGATTCAGGTCAAATGACAAAATATTTATTGAGCTACTGCTTTGTATCTATATGTTAACATATCTATATGTTAATGTATTAGATAAAGTCCTTCTAAAGAGCTCTGTTGTAATGTTTATTAGTAGAAATTGAAGAAATACGTTTTTTGGGGTTTTTTTTGTTTTTGCTTTTTGGGTCACACCCAGCAATGCACAGGGGTTACTCCTGGCTCTGCACTCAGAAATCACCACTGGCGGTGCTCAGGGGACCATATGGGATGCTGGGAATCAACCTGGGTTGGCCACGTACAAGGCAAATGCCCTAACCCACTGTGCTATTGCTCCAGCCCCAAAGAAATACAGTTTTTAATAAGAATTAGACTCCTAAGGTTGTAGTAGGTCATTATTTTATGTAAGTATCTGTTCTTCCCATAGCACATTTGCTACAAGCACATGAAAGTCTATTCCATGGCAAATCTAGTGTCAACAGCTGGAAAGAATAATTGGGAAGGAGAATGTCTTTAGAGGCATTCATTTATTATTTCAGTTCTACTTTCTTTATTAGGTGTTAATATTGACTCAGCATGTTAAAATAACTTTAGGGAGATTGTACAACAGATATGGCATTTATTTTTCATGCACCCCATCCTGGGTTTGATTTTTAGCACCATATATGGCCCCCTGAGCCCCACCAGAAGTAAACCCTGAGCACCACCAAGTGTGGCCCAGAAACAGGTTGTGTTGCCCCAACTATAGTTAATCACCTATTAATTATATTAGGTAGATTATGAGCACTGTATTCCCCTTCTAAATGACCTATTTATACTATTTATATTTAAGTCTTTGGAAAGAAAGATGTGCATTTGGTGGCATTCCAATGTAGGATGTCTGCCTAAGATCCTTGTAAGCTAACAGTAGATTTGAGCACTAGGTGGCTGCCAAGTACGTACTTATATTCCAAGACTCCTTCAAGTAAAGATGTAAACTTTGTATTAACACTTAACTAATCTTCCTAATTAATGACTTAATAATTTCTTTCTATTTTGTTATTAGAAATATGCTAATCTCTTTTTTTTGTGGCTATTGGTGTGAAAAGGTTGGAGTTTGGTATACTTACAGATCAAATATTAATCAGAAATGACAAGCTTAATTACTACCAAAGCTGACTGTAATGATAATAGTTACAAAGTGGCACTTCCAGTACAATTAAGATCCCTGGAATAGAGAGAGCTCAACATGCTAAGTGCATGCTTTACATGCTGGATTCTCTTGTTGGATTCCCTGCACTGTGATCGTCCCACACAGAGCTGAGAGTCAACTCTGAGCACTGCTAGGCATACTCCAAAAACAAAAATTTTAGAACTTTAATAGGGTTTGACCCTCAAGAGTGAAAAGGAATCAAACAATAGGCTGTGACAAAGATAACAATGTTATATTTTCTAAAAATTAGTCCTGTACCCTACATTGTCTTTCCTGATATATACTAGACAGTCAAAAAGAACAAAGCAAGACTGCATTGTCGCCATTCAATATTTAATATTGACTGTTGGTCTTGGTCAGTACTATTAGTTAAGAAAATGAAGCGGGAGAAGATTTATAGATATGTAAGGGGAAAAAACAGTCTGCATACATTTCTATTCACCTTTATATCCATATATGATTGCCTATGGGAGAAAACTTAAGGAATCTAGGAAATGTAGATTAATAAATGAATTTTATTAAGTACCCAGAATATAAGGTCATTATGGAAAAATAAGTATTTCTTAGTGTTAGCAACAATTAAAAATTGGACTTTTTTTTTTTTTTTTGGTTTTTGGGTCACACCTGGCAATGCACAGGGGTTACTCCTGGCTCTGCACTCAGGAATTACTCCTGGCGGTGCTCAGGGGACCATATGGGATGCTGGGATTCGAACCCGGGTCGGCTGTGTGCAAGGCAAACGCCCTACCCGCTATGCTATCACTCCAGCCCCCTAAAAATTGGACTTTTTGTTATATACATCAAAAAATTGTACTTTGAGTAATAAAATACAGAAATACTACATAACATTGCTGAAAATGTACAAATAATGGGAAGAAAATAATGCCTCTCAATGAAGACTAGGAATCATTTACTTGGTATGTTTATTTCTAGTACTTTTTTAAATATCTGTGGTGCTGAGGGCCTCACACATGCAAGGAAAATGCTACCATCGAGCATTTCCCAGGCCTATTTGTGCTCATTGAGCCATCTATATACACCTACAACTAACTAATGTTGCTCAAAAGTCTTTTAGGATAAGAGATAGTTAATAAACATCTAAGAAACTTACTCAAAGGGCTGAAGTGATAGCACAACGGGTAGGGCATTTGCCTTGCTCGCAGCTGACCTGGGTTCGATTCCCAGAATCCCATATGGTCCCCTGAGCACCTCCAGGAGTAATTCCTGAGTGCAGAGCCAGGAGTAAACCCAGTGCATTGCCGGGTATGACAGCCAAAAAAAAAGAAAGAAAGAAAGAAAGAAAAAGAAACTTTTGCTCAAGTTTGATATTCAACATACTAGATAGCCTCCTGAGCCCTACCAGTAGTGATCTCTGAGCATAGAGTCAGGAATAAGTCCTGCACACTATCAGGTTTGGCCCCCCAAAATGTGGGGGAAAGAAACTTTAAATTTGTTTAAATGTGTTTAAATTTAAATGTTGCAACACAAACCAAATGTACTGTGGAAGTGATTTCTCCCCCCCCCCACCCCGTTGTTATTTATCCAACCCAAGTCCTCACACATGCACAAGACAAGTGCTCTCTTGCTAACCTACATTCCCACCCAAGTGGGTTTTTTTGTTTAATAAACCTTATTATGGGCTAGAGCAGTAGCACAGCGGATAGGACGTTTGCCTTGCATGCAGCCGACCAGGGTTTGCTTCTGTCCCTTTCAGAGAGCCTGGCAAGCTACCCAGAGTATCCCGCCTTCACGGCAGAGCCTGGCAAGCTACCCGTGGCATATTCGATATGCCAGAAACAGTAACAAGTCTCACAATGGAGACATTACTGGTGCCCACTTGAGCAAATCAATGAACAACGGGATGACAGTGCTATAGTGCTAATCTTATTAAATTCAGTGGATTTCTTCTTCAGATGTCACCTGCTTATGTAAATAAAAAATGTGGCTTTATATAAAGTAGATCAGAATTTGTAGTATCTAAGAGTTGTTGGAATGGACAGATAGTGGTTAGTATAAAAGTCTTTCAGACAATATTTCTGAATGAATAGTTACTCATTTTTATATTTAATGTCATTAAATATGAAGTTGTAATACTTTTTCACAGTTTTTGTGTTACTGAAATTTGGTTAGGGGCACCTGGAGGGGCTCAGGGCTTGCCCACTCACTTCTCAGGGACCACTCTTGGAGGGTTTATGTGATGCCAAGGATCAAAGTGCTATAGACTGTGTACAAGGCCAGAACCTTGGCTATTGCCCTTGTACTATCTCTCTACTCCTGGAAAAAAAAAAAAAATTAAGAACCTGTACCAATGTAGGATAACATTGGTTTGTCCTTTCTCCCTTGCTACAGGGAGCTTAAGTTTATCAGGTTACACCCATCAGAGTGTTCCTGAGACACTCCCATTTGTTTGCTTCTCTGTAACCTCTTTCTTTGTGCTCTGCTTTCCCAACCATTCAATCAGCTGTCTCCCCTAATCAGACTCTGTTAACCTATAAGGTCAGATCCTTCTAAGGACACTGGACTTGTATTCATAAGTGAAATATTGCTTTTCTCCTTCTCGTTCTTTTGCATAGTTACTTCAGAGCAATGTCCTTTTTGTATAAGCATAGGAAAACAGTTAATGCTATGCTTTTGTAACTTGGGAGTTAATTGACCCCGAGTAATATTCACTCCTGGGCATCTGTTTTCTCTTTGTAAGCTTCAGCTGCCCTTACTTCTTAGCACCCCAAAAGCTGGGTCCCCATGAGGGACTGGATGGGCCCAGGGCAACCTGTGAGCTACCCTGGCATTAAAATGGGCCAGGTCAAAGCACCATAATACTTAACTATAAGTTAAGAGCATGATCATGGACAAATTCTGTCATGATCCAAAAAAGTAACAAGTAGATTAGGACCCTGCTAGGATTAGGAAAGACTAATCTGATCTGAGCACTATAGTCTGAGATCTGTAGCAAGATGTCCCCAGGAGAACCATCCTATTAGCTTAATGTATCTTTTACTGTGTCCATACAAAATGACTAATATTATGAATGTTTATATGTTTGTTGGACTAAGGAAAGGAGAAACACACCTATAGATGGAATTTTGCTCTTCTGGCGGGTTGTCCTGCTGAAGGAGAATTTGTCCTAGAAGGCGCTTCCCCTGAAGGAAGAATTTTACCTCTGTTGATTGTATGATCACACCTGTGTGTAATTGTTATCCCCAGCCCCTCATGATTTGGGATGTAATTAAGGCTGTAAGAGTTGGCGAGGGGAGAATCAGAGAATCCAGGAGAATCGAGAAGTATGAAGGAGCAGGATCCAGGAGGAAGATCTGGGGGAGAGGAATGAAGGCAGATGGAGGGGGGAGGAGGAAGAGGAATGGAGACGAGATTGGAATAAACTGCAACCGATACCAACCAGCCTGGCCCTCACTCCCTCCTTCATCTGCCTATGGCCATTGGCCGCCCCAAAATGGGAGAAGTGGCATGAAACCACCAAACGCAGGCAGTGAGAGAGCCACCGTGGCTTTCACAATTTGTGTTTTGAATACACGTACCAGTACTTGCCTGGTTTTATTTCTCCAGTATAAAAGATTCTGATATTTTTCCTTGGAGTAAATGAGTAAATAAATGGTGTTGTGGGCCTTCATCTATAACTTGGCTTGTGGTAAATGTGCAATATAGATAGGAGAATTAGGTTTCAAGAATTTTGCTAGTCCCCCCACCTCCCCATAAGATTTAGAAGGTCATCTCAAAAATTCTCCACAAAATTATTTCTGCTTGGATCCTAATCCCATTCTGTCAAGAGCTCATAGAAATAGCAAGTATCCCTAAGTGTTTGGTAGTCAATTCTCTTGTGGCTGTTGGATTACATATAGCAGACATAAACTAAAATCTTCAAAGTTGGTATTTGGGTCACACCCGGTGATGCACAGGGGTTACTCCTGGCTCTTCACTCAGGAATTACCCCTGGCGGTGCTCAGGGGACCACATGGGATGCTGGGATTAGAACCCGAGTCGGCCGCATGCAAGGCAAACGCCCTCCCTGCTGTGCTATCGCTCCAGCCCCCAAAATCTTCAAAGAATTGATTCAAAATCAAGGCAATCAAAAAATACGAAAATGATAGAAGTTCAATATTCAACTTCAATTTAAAAATGTTTCTGGAGCCAGAGAACAGTGGATAACACATTTGCCTTGCATTCAGCTGACTTGGATTCAATCCTGTGCACCCCATATGATCCCCAGAGCACTTCCAGGAGTGATCGCTGTGCACTGGGCCAGGAGTAAGCTCTGAGCACTGCTGGATGTGCAAAAAAAAAAATAAAAGGAAAATAATGTCCTAGGAGCTGAGGGTAAGGATGTGAAGTAGGACATGACTTATGCAGTCTTGGGATCAAAAAGTCTCTGGCACCAGAGAGAATGTTACTAAAGATATAATCTCAAGTGGAGGAGCACAAGAATTGCATGTGCAAGACCCTGTGTTGATCCCCACACCCACCCACCCACCCTCAGCACCACCCTGCATCTATTACAAAGAAAAAGTTCCTCAAAAACATTGGTTAGCTTTAAATTAATAGCAAGATTATCTCCTGACAGGCAATCCTGCCCTGTTTATGCACCCTTTGTGGGTTTTATAGATGCTAGAATTGGGGAAAAAAATTTACTGTCAGTTAAATAGAAAAAATTCTGAATAAGATTAAGTATACTTCATTCAAACAACACCTACTATGTGTTATTACTCTGCTAAGTACCATACATATTCTAGTTTTCTTTGGACTCAAAACTTTGGACTTTTTTTACTTGTAAGTTCTTACCAGTGACGGGTGAATTATAGACTGTGGGAACAATAGCAGATAACAAGATTAAAATAGTTTTGTTTTTAGAATATCCTAGGTATGATAACCTGTGCCCATACCAAAATGAAGTATAAAGTCCACCTTTAGAGTCAGGAGTCATAACTGATGACTGGATGCCAGGTGATCTTTGGCACCCAGCCTCCCAAACAAATAAACTGGATTGTTGGGTATAATTTGGAAGTGTGCTAGGTTTGGTAAACATTAGAATACTAATGTAGCAATATACTATATAGTGATAGTCTTCAGCATATTCTTTATAGCTTGGGAAAATGTCAGGATTAAATTGTCATTAGATTTCAATCTGAAAAAAAAACTTTTCTACACAAAATAATGGAATCATCTGTCCTCTTTGAACATTGAATGAAATAAATTTCCAGTTTCTATTATCTATATTAGGCCAATGTTCTATATAAATAATAAGGATGTAGTAAAAAATAAATCAGTTGCAGTAAGTGCCAGGTGGGGTACTATAATCTAAATGGGGGCAGGGGGCAAACAGATAATCCCTCTGGGACATTTTATCAATTACAAAGGTCAATAAGTCTATAATACACCTGCTTAAATAAAACTAATGCCAAGTAAGGTGGTAAGAATGAAAATACTGTTCATGTCAGGAAAAGTGATCATTTTGCTGCTCAAATAAGCACAGAATGCTCCAACCTTTGTAATGATTCAACAGCATTTACTATGTAAATTAAATAAAGGTAGAATCAATATTTTCTGGAGCAAATTTTCTGTAGCACTTCAAAGTTACCACTATGTCATCTTTGTTTTCTCTAATGGCTCCCTGATATTTGTTTACAAAAGTTTGGTGTATGTTCGATTAGTTCAAGTGCACATCAGTTTTAGCTTATTATTTGTAAGGAATTTTAAGGTCCCTGGAACATCTGAAGATTGTTTTATTGTGGTTGTCAGGGCATACCTGACTGGTGGTCAGGGCTTAGAGCCATTCCTGACAGTGCTGGGCAGAATGCCATGCCAGGGAAGCCCAGTTTTCTTAGAATTGGAGAGAGAAAGGGGAAAGAAATGATGATGCAAAAGAGCATAGTTTGATACATAGAGCATACAGTTAGTCCAAAATCAGATTCCCTGTCTTTTGATCATATTTCTTCACACTACTGCCACTCTCCTTTGCAGAATATTACAATAGCAAGGATAATAATAATTGCTTTTCTTTTTTCTCTTCTCTGCATATGTATAAAATGTGCATATAAAGTTTACCAAGGTGTAACATCTAGCTCTATCAAATAACACATGTAGCAAGTTATTTAAATATTTTAAATCCAAAGAAATGCTTTAACTTTTTTGAATCCAGTCTTTAAAATGTTGATAATTCCACTTCACTCTGTCAACAGCACTCACAAAAATTCATCTCTATCCCCCCCCGTCTAGTCCCACAATATCTACCAAGGTATCTTGAAAATAAAACATACTACCTTGAAAAAGTGATGACATTTTTTTTTCTTTTTGGGTCACACCCAGCAATGCAGAGGGATTACTCCTGGCTCTGCGCTCAGGAATCACCCCTGGTGGTGCTCAGGGGACCATATGGGATGCTGGGAATTGAACCCAGGTCAGCTGCATGCAAGGCAAACGCCATACCCGCTGTGCTATTGCTCCAGCCCCAAATGATGACATTATTGAAACCCAAAGTTAGAAAAACCTGAATTAAGTCATATTATGGAAATTGAGAAATTAAAAAAAAACGTATCTACAGTTGACATAACTTAGGACTTGATAAATAGCTGAGAGGTTGATTGTGAGATGATGGTACTGTTTAACAGATAAGGACAACTAAATTAGAGCAAATGGAAGAAGTTAATTGTAACTACAAGGGTCCAAAGACATAATACTATGGGTAGGGCATTTGCATTGCATGCGGATGACCCAGGTTTGATCCCCAGTGTCCCATATGGTTCCCTGAGCCCTCTGAGCACAGAGCCAGGAGTAAGCCCAGAGCATCACTGAGTGTGGCCCCAAAACAAAAACAAAGGTGACTGCAAGTCTCTTACCTCAGTGTAAACTTAGACTACTAACCTTCAGAAATGGGGAATCTAATGTTAAGTATTAACCCAGGAGGGAAATCATTGTTTCATTTCAAGATCAATTGATCTTCTAGATGAGTAGTATAGGGTAAACTTTCTATTGTAACAAGCTTTGTTTGTCACTAAAAGCTCAATATTAAACTGCTCGTATTTTTTTATCTGTGCTTTTATATTTTTGTTGCCAGGGATCAAACCTAGTGCCTCACACATGCTGAGCTACATCCCAGGCCCTAAGAGATTTTTATTGTTATGGGGGCCACCTGGTAGCTCAGGGGCTCATCACCCCAAGGTTCCAGAAATTGAACCTAGTGTCTCTTACCTATAAAAGAAAGAAAGAAGGAAAGGAAGGAAGGAAGGAAGGAAGGAAGGAGAGAAAGAGAAAGAAAAAGAAAGAAAGAAAGAAAGAAAGAAAGAAAGAAAGAAAGAAAGAAAGAAAGAAAGAAAGAAAGAAAGAAAGAGAGAGAGAGAGAGAGAGAAAGAGAAAGACTGTCTTCCCGTTGCTCATCGATTTGCTCCAGCGGGCACCAGTAACATCTCCATTGTGAGACTTGTTACTGTTTTGGGCATATCGAATACGCCATGGGTAGCTTGCCAGGCTCTGCTCTGCGGGCGGGATACTCTCGGTAGCATGCTGGGCTCTCTGAGAAGGGCGGAGGAATCGAACCCGGGTCAGCTGCGTGCAAGGCAAACGCTATCGCTCCAGCCCAAATATAAGATACTGCTCTTATTACTTTAATAAGTTGGAATAGTATTCCAACTAGAGGGGAAATACAAGAGAGGGCTCCCAAGTGCTGCTCAGGAGCAACAGGGGTGATATGTAGCCAACCGGGCCTTCAATGCCACGGCCTGAAAATGAAGTGCCCCCTTGGGCCCTGTGGTACAGGGACTATGAGACCTCCCTTACCCGTGGCAGTACATGGGGGCCTTCAGGGCAGCATCCAGCAGTGCTTGGGATGGGGGTGAAGGGTCATCTGCCCAGCAATGATTGTGTACCCTAATCCCTAGACTATTTCCCTAACTTCCTAGAGATTTTTTAATATAAAAGTAAGTCACATCGCCATGGTCAGGTTATATCTTAATTTCAAATCTAGGAAATTATGAAAGGCTTTTTAGTAGACTTTACCTCGCTGACTTTAGAATCAGTGAGATCCTGTTTGGTATTTTCGTAATGGGGCCTCCCGAGTAGTACTTGAGGGGTAGGTGGTTCACTCCTGGTGGTTCTCAGCCAGTCATGTTGGTTATTGAATGCCAGGACTTGAGGATGTCATACTGTTCTAACCTTGTGATGGTAGGGACTACCAGGGCCACCCAAAGGTGTTGGGGATCCTTGTGGTACTAGGGATTGAATTTGGGTCAAGTGCATGAAGGATATTGATTTAATCCCTCTGATATCTCTCCTGCCCAATTTTGACCTTCAGAAAAAATTATTTAAGATGCCATGATTTGCAATATTGATAATGGCATGGTTCAATGCATAAAACATTGTGACATCACGCCAACTACCAGAATGTCAGCTTCCTTCCAACATTGCCCCAGTGTCTACCCACATCTCATTTTCCCCCTCCCTCACATACACTCGTCTTCCCTGTGATATGCTTCCCACTACAGATGAGTTCTCAGGTTCTATTGCTCCTGGACATTTGTTGTGCCCTCGCTATGTTTCTTTATATCTCAAATATGAGAGAGTTGATTCTATATCTGGCCCTCTCAATTCAGCATGATATTGCGGTAGGGCGTTCATCTTTCACGCGGCTGACCCATGTTCAATTCCTCCACCCCTCTCGGAGAGCCCGGCAAGCTACCGAGAGTATTGTGCCCACACGGCAGAGCCTGGCAAGCTACCCGTGGCGTATTGGATATGCCAAAAACAGTAACAGTCTCACAATGAAAGATATTTTGTGCCCGCTTGAGCAAATCGATGATCAACAGGATGACAGTGACAGTGACAGTGATTATCCAGGTCCATCCTCATAGCTCATAGCAGAAAATGACATGATTTCATCTTATTGCCAAGTAACATTCCATTATGTATATGGATAACCATAGTTTACTTAGGCAGTCATCTGTTCTTGATGGCATAGGTTGTATTTCCTGAGACTGTATTATGTAAAACAAAATTCCAAGACTGGATTTCTTAACCTAGCCTTTCAAGTGTCGATGCCCTATACCATATCCATAAAGCCCAGATTCCTGCTGGTCTCCCACTTTCAAAATGGTATTTAAGGGATTGAAAATATGTGTTACTATCGTAGATATTAGAAGGTTGCTAAATGTTTCTTGCTAAAACTGACATTCTAGGGACCAAAGTACAGCAGGTAAGGCATTTACCTTGCATGTGACTGACCCAGGTTTGATCCCTGACATCCCATATGGTCCCCTAAGAACCAACAGGAGTGATCCCTGAGTGTAGAGCTAAGAGTAACTCTTGAGCATTGTTGGCTGTAGCCCAAAAACTAAACAAGTAAATAAAATTGGAATTCTATTAAGCAAGAATCTAGTACTGTGGCCTTATAAGCTCTCAGGAGAATGAAAAATTGGGGATGACATGTGAAATAATAGCTTGAAATTGAAAATATAATTTTGAATGTTTACCATGATCTGTCTACCTCTATTTTATTGATAGACACCACAGCAAATGAACAAAGATTTGAACATTTTATAGATACCTTTTATAAAAGGTAAATGTGGAGCAGTGCTTCAGTTTGAATCACAGAGGATTTCACTTTATGAGGTAAGTTGGAAATAAAGGACTTTGAAATTATTTCTACTCAACTATTTCTACAAATTATTTCTACTGAAGCTGATACTTTTAAAAGCAAGTGAAACTACTCACAATCTCAATATAGACTGTCACTGTCACTGTCGTCCCGTTGTTCATTGATTTATTTGAGTGGGCACCAGTAACATATCCATTGTGAGACTTGTTATTGTTTTTGGCATCGAATACGCCATGGGTAGCATGCAGTATGGGCAGGATACTCTCAATATTTTGCCGGGCTCTCTGAGAGGGACAGAGGAATCGAACCAAGGTTGGCCGTGTGCAAGGCAAATGCCCTACCCACTGTGCTAGCACTCCAGTCCAATATAGACTAAATATATTAAAATTATAAATGCAGTCTTAAGTTCAGATGGATAAGTTTGTTAGCACTATGTCCTAAAATGAAAAAATGAAATTGTATTTTGTTTTGTTTTGGGGTCACACCTGGCGATGCTCAGGGATTATTCCTGGCTCTGAGCTCAGGAATTACTCCTGGAGGTACTTGGGACCATATGGGATGCCAGGGATGAACCCAGGTCTGCCGCATGCAAGGCAAATGCCTTACCCACTGTACTATAACTCTGGCCCCTGTATTTATTTTTCTTTGCTTTTTGCTTTTTGGGTCACACTCAGCGATCCTCAGAGGATACTCCTGGCTCTGCACTCAGAAATTACTCCTGTCAGTGCTTGGGGACCATATGGGATGCCAGGTATTGAATCCAGGTCAGCCACATGCAAGGCAAACACTGTACTGCTGTACTATTGCTCTGGCCCTGTATTTATTTTTCTAGAATGTCTATAAGCTCAGAAATTGAGCTTAAATTAAATCCCAAGTTTATGGGAAGCAACTGTTTTTGTGAGTTTTCAGATGATTGATCTATGTAGACATAAACTTTGAATTAGTTAATCTTTATAAACAGATTGTGCTTTTTGTTTCAGGTAAATGGGAGTGGACTATTGATCTAAACTAATTTTGTCATCTCACATCATGGTTTTTAACTCCCCAGTTGTTACACAGACTCACTATTTGGATAAATTGTATGCTAAAACACTGAAGCAATTAATAAGTGAATATGATCAGATTTCTCCACCAAGTTCTCAGCCTGATAAGGGTAAGGTTAATTTACCCATTTATTGATCTCTCTATCATCTTTGGTCCTTTGGGACTGACTTCTTTTACAACATACCTCAAGACTTGTCTGTGTTTACTATGTATGAATACTTCATTTCTTTTTAATCATTGAATGATATTCTATTGTGTATATGGTCATACCATATTTTATTTATTCAGTCATCATTTGATGGGCTTGGAGTTTCTGCTTTTTAATTGTTTGTGCTATTACTAACACCTTACTAGTTTCATACAGAACTTTACATACTAGTTTTGTACGAAAGTTTTTGGTTCTCTTAGGTAAGTAGGAATGAAATTGCTGGATCATATAATTTTTTGTTTGATATTTTGAGGAACTGCCAAACTTTCCAAAGTAGCAGCACCATTTTGCATTCCTACCAACGTTGAGTGAAGTTTCCAATTTACAACATTCTTGTCAATACTTTTTTTTATTATTTTTGGGTCACACCCGGCGATGCACAGGGGTTACTCCTGGCTCTGCACTCAGGAATCACCCCTGGTGTGCTCAGGGGACCATATGGGATGCTGGGAATCGAACCCAGGTCGGCCGAGTGCAAGGCAAACGCCCTACCCGCTGTACTATTGCTCCAGCCCCCTCTTGTCAATACTTTTTAAAAATTATAACCATTACAATGGATATGATATCAAGCATTACTTTTTTTTCAACATAAAAATAGAAAAAATGGTATCAGGAACCCAGATGTACCCATCATCCAGTTTTAACAGTTATCAAAATATTTTTGTTTGTTTTTGGGGTTACACACAGCTATGCTTGAGACTTACTCCTGGCTCTGCATTCAGGGGTCACTACTGCTGAATCTCAGGGGGGCATATGAAGTGTTGGGGATTGAACCCAGGTCAGCCTCATGCGAGACAAGTGCCTTACTCACTGTACTAGCACTCTGGCTCCAGTTACCAAAATCTTTTTAATCTTGTCACTTGAAGTATAGTTGACATATAATAAGCTGTATATTTAAAATACATAGACTAACAAGTTTGTATATATTCCCTTGGAATGACCACCACAATCCTGGTATTAAAACCAACCACATCCCTAAAAGCACCCTTTATAAATCAGTTCCTCGTCTTCCCAATATTTACATCCTGTAAGCAACCACTATTACATTAGGCCACTATCTTATTTCTTTCACTTGTTGATCAAAATTTGGGTTTTTTCTTCAGGGATCAATACAAATTAACCGGTTAACATGGGGGCTGGAGTGATAGCACAGCAGGTAAGGCGTTTGCCTTGCACTCGGCTGACCTGGGTTTGATTCCCAGCATCCCATATGGCGTCCGAGCACCACCAGGATTCCTGAGTACATGAACCAGGAGTAATCCTGTGCATCTCTGGGTGTGACCCAAAAAGCAAAAAAAAGATCATTCACACATAAATCTTTGTATAGGTTTATATTTCATTTGGGTAAATACTTAGGAGTGGCGTAACTGGATCATGTGCATATTTAACCTCCTTAGAAATTGCCAAACTGTTTTTCAGTGGTTGTACCATTTTTATCTGTCAGTCAGCAATGTATAATGTAGCAATGTCAGCTGTTCTACATCCTCACTGATATTGTCAGTCTTTTTGTTTTCATTTTTGTTTTCAGGCATATCTGGCAGAGCTTGGGAATCATTCAGTGCCAGGGATCAAGCTCTGACCTACCTCATGTGAAGCATGTGCT
Source organism: Sorex araneus (assembly GCF_027595985.1). Classification (NCBI taxonomy): domain Eukaryota; kingdom Metazoa; phylum Chordata; class Mammalia; order Eulipotyphla; family Soricidae; genus Sorex; species Sorex araneus. Next base: position 305,302,767 of record NC_073313.1, on the reverse strand, counting down.
TCACCTCTAGCTCCTTCTTGGTTTTTTCATTGCACTCATTTTGGTAACTGCATGTTGATTTTTCTGAGGTATTTTTAAAAATATTTTGCCCATATTTAATCAAATTATATTTAATCAAGTATCTGTTGTTTTATTCTAATTAGGATTTTTATAACCTTAAGTTGAGTCACTGTCACTATCATTATCATCCCATTGATCGTCAATTTACTCACGCAGGCCCAGTAATGTCTCCATTTGTCTTAGCCCTGAGATTTTAGCAGCCTGCCTTTACTAGTCCCTCCCAACAGTGCCACATTAGAGGCTCTTTCATGGTCAGGAGAATGAGACCCATCATTGTTATTGGTTTTGGCATATGGATACGCCATGGGGAGCTTGCCAGGCTCTCCCACGCAGGCAGGAAGTTCTCAATAACTTGCCAGGTTCTCCTAGAGGGAGAACTAGGCTATATGATGTTGCGTGGCCATGCACTTCTGGGAGCTTGGTTTTATAGTCTCTGAATGTTGGGATTACACGGCACCAGGGGCAGTTTTTGAGTGTGACTGCCTAGCTACTGGAAAATGGGGGATCTGAGTGGAAGAGACTCAGTCCCGATCCGAGCAGCCACACCTGGCTGAGATTGGAGATCTCAGCCCCAGGTCCCGCACACCTGGGTTCCTCTGCCAATTCCTTAATGCATGAGGCTCATCCAAGCATGTGGAGAGTGGCCTTGAGCATGGTTGTGGCTGGGTTCCGGAGGTCTTTGGCTGCCAGGGCTCTGCTCAGGGTGGGGAGGGAGACTCAACCTGCCCCCCTCTCAGGGACCCCAGTGAAGACAGCCAGGCACAGGGGCAAGAGACTCTGCCTTAAAGTTGAATAGGAGCTAAATTTACTGACTTTTCAAATTAGGCTTCATTTAGACTTTCCTTTTAGTCTAAATATTTCCAAAAAGTTAGTTGATCATTAGTGACTCAAGAGTGTGATATCAGTCTTGTTTCTCTTAAAGGGGGAATAATGTTCAGTTCTCATGAATTATACCATCTACTTTTTGGAAATAAGATAATCACAACAAAGTACCTAGAGGTTTTATCTCAAGTATGTCCCTTTTGCTATATATATATATATATATATATATATATATATATATATATACTTTTGTCAAAATTGAGGTGGAGGGGCCGGAGCGATAGCACAGCGGGTAGGGCGTTTGCCTTGCACACGGTCGACCTGGGTTCGATCCCCGGCATCCCATATGGTCCCCCAAGCACTGCCAGGAGTAATTCCTGAGTGCAAAGCCAGGAGTAACCCCTGAGCATCGCTGGGAGTGACCCAAAAAGCAAAAAAAAAAAAAAAAATTGAGGTGGAGGCAAAAGAATTCAGTAATAATGCTGCTCTTTTCAAAAGATCAAACAAATATGACTGCAGATAGATATAGCTCAGTGGCAAAGAGTATGCCTTGCATGTATGAGAGCTGGATTTGATCCCTGGAGACACAACTCCCTCCTCCTCAAAATACTCAAATAAAATTTGTATTATTTATTTTCAATTTATTCTGAAATCTTCTGTACATCAGTCTTACCCCTTAGCTTTCACCTCCATCAAACCCAGACCCCTTCAGCCCTTCTAATATAAAGAACAAACCAAAGGCATTCTAGAATGCTTTTGCTACCAATCAGAAGTAGTGGAATGAAATCCAAGTCCAGAACAGAGGCACAGAACTTTGTTCTCTCATCTTTCTTCATGTCCTACATACCTAAATGTAGCATTAGCTCATAGCTAAATTTTTAATTTCCAGCATTCCCAAACAATTTAACAAATACCCTTTTATTATTTTCTTACAATACTCTGGTTGGGTAAGTATGTTTGTCTGTTTTATTTTGTTTGTGTAAACTGAAACTTTTAAAGATCAAATTTCTTGGGGCTGGAGCGATAGTACAGCGGGTAGGGCATTTGCCTTGCACGCGGCCAACCCAGGTTCAATTCCCAGCATCCCATATGGTCCCCAGAGCACCACCAGGAGTTAATTCCTGAGTGCAAAGCCAGGAGTAACCCCTGTGCATCGCCGGGTGTAACCTAAAAAGAAAAAAAAATCTTTTCTGTGATCCTAATAGAAAACAATGCATAAGAAACTAATCTGAACTTTAGAAATTTCTTTATAAATCTTACGTTTACACTCACCATCAAGGTATAGCCTTTATCCATACTTCTCTACAACAGAATCCTATGTCTCAGCTCCGTTTTGTTCTCTTCATTTTATTTTTGAAAATGAAGTTATACGTGTGTGGCATGGATAGTATTTGACTATTCTGGTGCTCCTCTTAGGCATATAGCACATGATACAGAACTTTTATCTCGAAGTAGGTTTTAATTTGCTTGGACTTCTTTGATTTTTTTAGAAGCTCTTTTAAAAAGTAAAGGCAGTGTGCTTTCAAAATAAAATAATCTAGTAAGAATTTTCTCCCATCTTCTCTACAGAGAATCTCTCGTTGTCAACCTAATGAAGCATTCAATGAAGACATATGACTCTTTTCAAGATGAACTTGAAGATTATATCAAAGTGCAGAAAGCCAGAGGCTTAGAGCCAAAGACTTGTTTCAGAAAGATGAGAGAGGACTATTTGGAAACCTGTAGATACAAAGAAGAGATTGATCATAGACCCAGGTATAGAATGTTTGATCAAAGACACCCATCTGGAACTGTCCAGACCTACCCAAGATCATGCTCTAGTTCACAAACAGTGGAAAACCAGTTACCACAGTGGCTGCCTGCTCATGACAACAGGCTGAGATTAGACTCACTGAGCTATTGTCAATTCACCAGGGAGTGTTTCTCAGAAAAAGCAGTAGCCCTGAACCCTAGTCAGCAAGAATATAACTCTAGCTCATACAGTGTAGAATCTGGAGTTCATAAGCATCTCTCCCCAGAAAATAATACCAGTGCCCATCAAGATAGTCATAAAAAGATACATCAGAAGAGAAAAAGACATACAGAGGAAAGCAAAGAAAAACCCAAAGAGGAAAGGCTTAAGCATAAGGAAAAAAAAGGTTTTGAGGAAATAGATTTAGACAAACACAAAGGCTACCAAAGAAATAAAACAGAGTTGGAAACAGTCAAGGTCAGTACTGAAAAACTTAAGAATCGAAAGGAGAAGAAAAGTCGAGATGTAGCCTCTAAGAAAGAGGAACGTAAGCGTAGAAAAGAGAAAAAGGAACAAGGCAAAGAAAGGACAGATGAAGAAATGCTTTGGGACCAGTCTATCCTTGGATTTTGAAGCTCTTGAATTGGTACTCCCAAGGTTCAGTTGAAAACTAGTTGAGGAACTTGGTTTTAAGATGTTCATGTTCATATCATCTTCCTCATGTGAACAGGTACTTTCACTTCTAACAAAGGCCAAGTTAGCAAGAAGTAGATGCTTACTCTCCATCATGGAAATTAATTTAACTCACATTCTAAAAGCATTATTATATTTTTCTCACATATAGTTTCCCCTATTGAGAGTGGCTCTTTTATTCATCAAATTTCTATAATGGTGGAAGTATTTTTTCCTTGGGAGGTTATTTTAAATCGGAAGATTAATAGGCTGTGCAGAATCTATTTCTTGATTGGGTTTGTTTTCATTTTGGGTGGGGTAGTTTTATATTCATTAGTTTTCTCTATGAAAAAATTTAGGTTGATTTTTTCGTTGTTACATCTAACTTGCAGTGTATTTTCTAGATTGGGAAATGGAAAATTAAATACATTACAATAATAAACCTAGGATACAATAGTTCAAAAAGTTTCAAAGTTAACATTCTAGAAGTCAGTTTATATTCCAGAAATATTTATAATAAAATGTTCTAATTTCTACATTTCATTATTCTGTGTCAATGATCTGTTCCCATTCAAAAGTGATTTTTCTTTGAAAAGAACAGTAACAGTTTGTAGCTAAGAGGCAATGTCTTCTGTGTAAGTCTACTATATAGTTATAAAAGGATCCTTTATATTCTGTACCTTGTTTATTTATATTTAAACCCACTTTGAGAAAAGGAATTTATGAGTGCTACAATTTTTTCTGATAGAAAAATTTAAAGAAATAAAATGCCACTAGATTACTTTGTTGTAGACAGTGTTTTTGTTCTAATAACCACCCCTCCCCCACCTCATAATAAGCATATCAAGTTTTAGAGTATCACTGTTTTGTTGAAGGAAAGAGTGATGCCCTAGAAATCTAAATCTCAGAACTCTTATCTCAGCTAGGCCATCAAATTGTTATGTGATTAGCCAAATCACAACTGCATTTTCCTCATTTTCTTTCTTTAGATTTTGGGGCCAGACCTCCAAAGTGCTCAGGAACTACTCCTGGTTTTGTGCTTAGGAGTAACCAGCCATACTCAGGGGTCTATGTGGTGCTGAAGTCAAAGTAGAACCTTCTACATACAAAGTGTGTGCTCTGTTCAATGAACTAGCTATCCAGCCCACCTCTTTTTTAAATTATGACTAGGAGGATTGGCCTTCAAATCCTTTTGCTAGCAAGATTCTGTGATATAGATACTATTTGCTTTCTACATTGCTGTGCTTTATCTCCAGATACCCTTTATTTTGCTAAAATCTTGTTTTACTACAGTAAGAAAAAAAGTTAGAAACTTAGTTGTAGGTCCCTCCATTGTTTAATTGATATATTAATTTATATAGCTTTTATCCAGATATAATAACTTCAAGGACCAAGAGATGGCGTAGAGAGTAGAATTGATGCTTCACATGGAGGAGGCCTCAGTTCAATTCCTTAGTACCAACTGATTCCCCCGAGAACTTCGAATGACCTCTGAGCACCACCAGACCCAACTCTCAGACTCAACATCCTCAGACCCAACTCTCCCCTCAGCAATAAACACTTGATAAAATAAGTCCCTAAACTTCTATCAATGTTGCTCTCTCTGATTCTCCCTGTATTGAGAAAGGTTGTATTAACAACCTTTCTGAATGGAAGAAGTTCTAAGGTGGCCCTTAGAATCTGACACAGTCACCAAGAGAAAATTACATCACTTTATTTCTTTGATAACTTAATCCTATCTGAAAAGGAAATAAATTTAGTAAATGTTTGCCTTTAGACTATAATCATTTTTCTTGAGATTTAAAAAAAATGGTAAATAAGGGCTAAAGAATAATATGATTAGGCCGGAGCGATAGCACAGCGGGTAGGGCGTTTGCCTTGCATGCGGCCGACCCGGGTTCGATCCCCGGCATCCCATATGGTCCCCCAAGCACTGCCAGGAGTAATTCCTGAGTGCAGAGCCAGGAGTAACCCCTGTGCATCGCCAGGTGTGATCCAAAAAAAACCAAAAAAAAAAAAAAAAAAAGAATAATATGATTAGGGGCTGGAGCATAGTACAGCGAGCAGGGCGTTTGCCTTGCACACAGCTAATCAAGGTTCAATTCCCAGCATCCCATATGATCCCCCAAGCATTGCCAGGAGTAATTCCTGAGTGTAAAGCCAGGAGTAACCCCTGTGTATCGCCAGGTATGACCCAAAAAACAAACAAAACAACAAAAAAAATATGATTAGGTAAGTTTATAATTAGCTACCTGATTAGTCTGCAAATAAGTGAGTAGATCCTGAAATCAGCTTCTCATCTATGGCATTGATAGGGTATTTTATATCATTTCCTGTTTTTTATATAATTTATCAGGGAGTGAGAACTAAACTAGAGTACAAGTAAGCTGTGAACTGTCTATCACAAAAATACCTTTTCACTTATTTAAAAATTAGCATTTTTAAATTAAATTCTATTTTAAGTGTAAATTTTACTAAACATGCATCCACATTGAAAAAAACAATTTTTTTTTACAAAGACCATAATTATAATGTAGAATGTAAGCCATACAAAATACAAAATTTTAGCCAAGCAAGCTAAGATCACATTGGGAACTGAACAGTTATGAAACTTCATTCTAATGATCTGGGGAATGGCCTCTTCCTAGATAATACTCAGGCATTTATCAAGAGTAAGCTGGGGGGGCTGGAGTGATAGCACAGCAGGTAGGGCGTTTACCTTGCACGCAGCCGACCCGGGTTCGAATCCCAGCATTCCATATGGTCCCCTGAGCACCGCCAGGGGTGATTCCTGAGTGCATGAGCCAGGAGTGACCCCTGTGCATCGCCGGGTGTGACCCAAAAAGCAAAAAAAAAAAAAGCAAAAAAGTAAGCTGGATTGTGCAGCCAAATCTAAAACTCTGGAATGTATTTAGGGCAAATCTTGGGATCAGGAAAATCAATTATAGAACCTGTTTTTTCCCAGTGTAATTTTGAACTCAAGAAGTGATGGCTTTGATTTTAGCCTTGTCATATAGGCTCAGCAGAATTGTATACAGAATCTACAAGGTTAGCTGAATTGTCAATATCTTTGGAGTGACAGGTATAAAGATATCTATTCAATAAAGTACTATAATTTCTTCAGAATGATTTAAATGGATGCCAAGTTTCAATTACATTAATACCAACAGAACATAAACCTATACTATGAGGTTTTAAATTAAAATAATGGAAATTGGGCAGAGACAAACAATAACTATGTGATATTGATAATCTTGAAGTCACTATAGTTTTGCATAGTGATTTTCAAGAAAGTTAGGGCAGTTTTTTTGCTCTACTAAGTCATTGATGAATTTAGCACCCCAACTAAATATATAAACAAATTAAAGCACAATCTAATGGTAGAAGCTGAACCTTCCCAGAATATTTCTTTTTTTCTTTTCTTTTCTCCACTTTTCCTTAAGATGCCTTCAAAAGTCACTTCCAAAAGAGGCAAAACCAAACTGAAAGGAGGTACAGGAAGGCAAATGTTGGCTAGCTTTGGAAAACTGTCAAAAGTTGGAACTGGTGAAAAGACTGGACTTTCCTAATGTGCTTCAACAAATATTGGCAGCTGTGTGCCTGTGTTATGCCAGGAAGGAATTTTAAAAATGAGAACTTAAAACACTTCTACAAACAGCCTGTAGACCAATACAAGAAGCAATCGAAGGACAATCAAAATCCAGGGTCTTCTTTTTTTTTTTTTTTTTTAGTAAAATAGATTTTATTTGGAGGCTTTTAGGAAGGGGAAGGAGGAGAGAAAGTGTGTGTGTGTGTGTGTGTGTGTGTGTGTGTGTGTGTGAGAGAGAGAGAGAGAGAGAGAGAGAAAGAGAGAGAGAGAAAGGGAGAGAGAGAGAGAGGGGGAGAGAGAGAGAGAAACATGCTCAAGAGATAACTCAAGCTTCTCCAAAGGCATGCAGAGCCCCTACATCCTAGCTCAATCCAGGGTTTTACGAGCTGCAATAGCAATGATACAGGATTGATAAAGGCAGAGAACATATATTGGTTGGGTAGGGAAGGGCTTTCCAGGAAAAGCATCACAAAACAAGCAACATCAAAGCAGACATCTATGAAGGATCAATTTTCATTTCTTTTGAAAATGAAACCCTGGAGGCTCTTACAGGGTCAGGGGAATGAGACCTATCGTTACTGTTTTTGGCATATCGAATACGCCACAGGTAGTTGGTGATCAGGGCTTACTCCTACCTCTACACTCCTGTCTGACTCAAGGGGATATGGGATGCCAGAGATCAAACTCAGTTTGGCTAAGTGCAAGGCAACGGCCCTATCTACTATACTATTGCTCCTGCCCCAGGATCAATTTTTTTTTTTTTTTGGTTTTTGGGTCACACCTGGCGATGCACAGGGGTTACTCCTGGCTCTGCACTCAGGAATTACCCCTGGCCGTGCTCAGGGGACCATATGGGATGCTGGGATTTGAACCCGGGTCGGCCGCGTGCAAGGCAAACGCCCTACCCGCTGTGCTATCTCTCCAGCCCCTCAATTTTTTTATTTTTGAGTGAAAAGGAAAGGGGAAGTCTGTACCTAGCAGAAGTACCACCTAATCTAAAGGTCCAAAGCAAAAAAAAAAAACTATTGCTTGTTAGACAAACGAATTTTTTTTTTTTTTTTTTTTTGCTTTTGGGTCACACCCAGCAGTGCACAGTGGTTACTCCTGGCTCTGCACTCAGGAATTACTCCTGGCAGTACTGGGAGACCATATGGGATGCTGGGAATCGAACCTGGGTCAGCCGCATGCAAGGCAAACGCCCTACCCGCTGTGATATCGCTCCAGCCCCCAACAAACTGGAATTTTGTGTAATCCCACTTGTGTACGGTATCTATCACTGTCATGCCGTTGTTCATCCATTTACTCAAGCAGGCACCAGTAACGTCTCTATTACACTCAGCCCTGAGATTTTAGCAGCCTCTCCTTACTCATCTTTCCCAGCAATTGGAAGCTCAGGGTCAGGGGAATGAGACCTATCGTTACTGTTTTTGGCATATCGAATACACCATGGGGAACTTGCCAGGCTCTGCTGTGTAGGCGGGATACTCTCAGTAGCTTGCCGGGCTCTCTGAGAAGTATGTATATATCTGTTACTGTGTTTGGGATATGAATACACCATGGGGAGCTTGCCAGGCTCTCCCGAGTGGGCAATAGACTCTTGGCAGCTTGTCAGGTTCTCCAAGAGGGAGAACTAGGCTATTATATATTTTGTTACACGAACTAAAGCTGGGAATCAGAAGAGAGGTAGTCTGCTAAAAGTATATCAAGGAAATTGGCCTTATCCTGAAGGACAGTAAGACATGATTAGACTCTTGAGTTCCAATTTTCTTTTAAGAAGGTCAGATCACTTCCCATTCTCGGCCCAGTCATGCTAATCCACTTTGACTTTAATTAGATTTTAGAGTGTGACTGGATAAATGTTGGATACTTGACAGAGCTGGAGATTACAGATAATAGGGGGAACCTGAGAAAAAGAATCACTCGAAGAGTCTTGTGGGAAGTTTTTATTCTGACAGGCAGAGGTTGCTGCTATAGGGGAGTGTCCTGGAACCAAGAGCTTTTATTGGAACATTTGTACTGTTCCATTGAGGATACAAGATGAAGAAAGAAAAAGGGTCATTCCTGGAACTCCACCCCACTTCGTGTACAGTATATATTTTGTTACATGAAGTGAGAGGATTGTTTTTTGTTAATTTAGGAAAGAAAGGTCTCTCAGGTTCTAGTGTGAAGGCTGAATTGGGAGCTAAGAACAAGCAAAGCAAAACCAAAAGCAGAAATAGGAAAGAATCTTAAATTTTGACAAGAGACCTGGTTTGTCTAATCCAGGTTAAGGGCAGTGAAGTGGAGGAAGGAGTATTCAAAAGTGATATTCACGTCCTTGTTTCTGGCTTGGGTGAGCAAATAAGTGGTGAAAATATTCACTGACATGGAAAATTTAAAATCAGAATAAAATCTGAAACGTGGAAGACTTTAAAAAGTTATGTTCCGTTTAGGGCATGTTGGATTATTTTTATCTGTTGGACATTCTAAATGGAAATGAACAGTAGAGTAATAGTTTAAGTCAAGTTCACAAGAGAGATCTGAGATAAAAAGAAAAAATATTCAGGGATTCATCCACATATGTGAGAATAAATATATCACATATCACGAGAATAAATAGTGCCCAAACGTTGAGTTTTTACATGCTGGTCTTCTCCACTTAACAACACATGATACAATACATAAGTGAGAAGCAGAACTGTGGGCTGTGACAAAGGTAGGCCCGCCTGCAGGTGGGGCGCAGGCAAGATGCAGGGGCGGTTTTCGGCGGATCGGGAGTGGCCACCCCAGGAACCTTCCTGCATGACTGGGGAAGGATGGATGATGGGCGTCCCTCCAGTCTCTCCCTTTACGCGCAATAGTAATCGTCATTCCGGCCGTAGTCTCAGTCATCAGAGTTCCTTCAGCCTAGTCTCCTTGGGGACTTCTAAATTTGTTTCCCTCTTCAGCTCCTTGTCTTCTCTTCGTTGCTGTGCTCTCTTTTTATCTTCTTCCTGTGTGCTCTGCTTCTATATGTGCCGTGCTCTCAAGTCTTCTGTCTCCTGTCAGTGCAGTTGCTTCTCCCTCAGTCTCTCTCTCTGTCTCTCTCTGTGTCTCTGTGTGTCTCTCTATGTGTCTCTATGTGTCTCTCTGTCTCTCTCTGTCTTTGCCTGTCTTTGCCCCCTCTCTGCCTCTCTCTGTCTCTCTCTGTATCTCTGTCTCTGTTCTGTCTGTCTCTGTCTCTCTCTTTGCCTCCCTCTGTCTCTGTGTGTGTCTCTGTCTCTGTGTGTGTCTCTGTCTCTGTGTATCTCTGTCTCAGTATATGTCTCTCTGTGTGTCTCTCTCTGCATCTCTCTGTGTCTCTCCATGTCTCTGTCTTTCTGTCTCTCTCTGTCTCTGCCCTCTCTCTGTCTCTCTGTCTCTCTGTCTCTCCGTAACTTCACTATCTGACTGACTCTCTGACTCAACTTCGGCGACTGACTTTCTTCTGTGCCTTCTCACCTTCTGACTAACTTTTCCTTCCGTTCTAACCTTCTTCGCCCTCTGATGTTCTTCTGCTCTTCCTGACGACTGACTTCTGCTCTTGTCTTCTGACCTTCTTCTGATGACCGACCACCCCAGCCCCTTACAGCTTAGTTTATATAGAAATCATGTAGGGTGGTGATACAAAGGTGGGTTCAAATCAGCGAAGAGAGGTAAGGCTACTCCTCTAGGAGATCAACTCAAGGACAAAATCTCATCTAAGGAGATTACTCCAGATTACTAGGAGATTCGCTCAAGGACGGGATTCCATTCAGGGTGTGTTGCTTTCTTCTTTCCTCAGCTAGAAATCCACTTAAATAGTTACAGTAAATTTACTTCTAATATTTATAGGAATGTCATTGTGTATGAGCACACTAAGAGATACCAAGCTTAAAGTTTGGTTCTTCCTGTGAATATCTAACTATATATTCCAGACCACAGTCCTCAGATCAGGTTAGTCTTCCCAACCAGGGTCCTTATTCAGTTACCTCTTTTGGGTCATGACAATTTGTCCATGACCATGCTCTTAACTTATAGTTAAGTATTATGGCGCTTGGCCTGACCTCGCCAGGGTAGTTCACAGCTTGTCCTTGGTCCATAAGTCCCTCGTTGGGACTCTGCTCTTGGAGAGCTAGGAACTAAGGGCAACTGAGGCTTAAGTAAATATGGATGCCCAGGAGTAAATATTGTTTTGGAGTAAATTAACTCCCATGTTACATAGCATAGCATCAATTGTCTTTCTGTGTCTATACAAAAAGGACATTGCTAAATAAACCGTACAAATGACATAGAGAAAAGAGAAGAGCAATATAGGATTATTAGTTGTGTCTTAGTTGCTCTCTTGTAAGAGTGGCTCAATAAACCTTAAGCTCCCTACAGGAGCAGCAAAGTGTTATCCAACACCCAAGTGAAAAATGCAGGAAAACACCCTAACAATTGTTTAAAACTTACATTGCTTCAACATTCACAGGGAGAAAAAGAATTAGGAAAGGACATTGAGAAGAAATACCAGAAATCTAGAAGAATGTACGTCACAGAAACAGCATAAAGGCATATTTAATTTTATCTTTTATTTGGGGGCCACACCCAGTAATGCTCAGGGCTTACTCTGTCTCTAAGCTCAGGGATCATCACTCCTGATGGGGCTTGGTGGACCATATGAGGTGCCAGGAATTGAATGTGGCTCTGCATGCGCAAGCAGCTTGCCCACTGTATTCTCTCTCCAGCCTCTCAAGGTACGTTTTAGAAAGAAAAGATCATCTAAGTCAAGTAGAATCAGAGCTAAAATGCCTCAGATTTAATACATCTCATCATTTTGGTGGCTTCCCCCTTCCATATTTATATCAAGGCCCCTCTCCACACATTTGGACGAGCCTCATGCATGAAGGAACCGGCAGAGAAACACAGGTGTCTGGGACCCGGGGCTGAGATCTCCAAGCCTGCTCAGATTGGGACTGAGCCACTTTCACCCAGATCCCTATTTTTCAGTAGCTAGGCAGTCACACCCAGAAATTCCCCATGGTGCCGTGTAATCCCATCAATGGCCAACATCCATCCAGAGACTATAAAACCAAGCTCCTGGAAGCATGCGGCCTCTTATAGCCTAGTTCTCCCTCTCGGAGAACCTGGCAAGCTACTGAGAGTTTCCTGCCTGTATGGGAGAGCCTGGCAAGCTTCCCGTGGTGTATTCATATGCCAAAACCAGTAACAATGATGGGTCTCATTCTCCTGACTCTGAAAGAGCCTCCAACGAGGCATTGTTGGGAAAGATGAGTAAAGAGAGGCTTCTAAAATCTCAAAGCTGGGATGAATGGAGACGTTACTGAGGCTGCTTGAGAAAATCAACAATCAATGGGATGATATTGATGATTTTCCTTCAGACTCATCTCGAGTCAATGACTCTCAAGCAAGTTCAAAAGTGTTTTTGGAAATTAATGAGCCAGCTACAAAATTTGTATGAAAACATCAAGAACAATCAAAACAAACAAATGAGGAAAAGATGGGGAGAGAACTTGCTCTAGCAGTTAAAAGATTTACTTCAAAGCCACAGAAATGAAAACATTGTGATATTGGTGTAGAGACAATAGACTTCAGGACCAGAAGCTGATTGACAGTTGATCAATAACAGGCAAACCTTCAGAGCAGTGAGGAAGATAATTTTTTTGACAAATTATTGTTGAGAAAAATGGTATCTACACGGGAAAACAAATAAAATAGGATTTCTACCTCACGGCTTGCATGAAACAATTCCATTTGCAATATTTGTCTATGAAGCTTAACAGGACATCAGAGAAGAATGCGACAGTGGTTTTCAATCAGGCATGATAACTTTTCCTGGAGAGAGTTTTGGTTGTCACAACTGGCGGGAAAGGGCTGCTACTAGCATATAGTTGGCAGAGGTTAGGTGTGTTGCTAGCAAGCCTAATGTTAACCAGATAACTGACACTGTCGTCATAAAACCCAAAATGTCAATAATGCTGGAGTGGAGAAACCCTGTCCAATGTTATGTCTTAAATATGATGCAGGAGAACATGAAGCTATTTTTTTTTCTTTTTGGGTCACATCCAGCGATGCATAGGGGTCACTCCTGGCTCTACACTCAGGAATTACCCGTGGTGGTGCTCAGTGGACCATATGGGATGCTGGGATCGAACACAGGTTGGCCGAGTGCAAGGTAAACACCCTAACCACTGTGCTATCGCTGAAGCCCCAAAGCTAATTTTTTTTTAATGGCTAAGAATGATCATCAGAATGAGAAAAGTCAGGGCTGGAGCAATAAGCACAGTGGGTAGGGCATTTGCCTTGCACTGCGGCTGACCTAGGTTTGATTCCCAGTATTCCATATGGTTTCCAGAGCACCGCCAGGAGTAATTCCTGAGTGCAGAGCCAGGAGTGACCCCTGAGCTATCGCCCGGGTGTGACCAAAAAACAAACAAACAAACAAACAAACAAAACCAGAATGAGGAAAGTATCAAAAGATGCCAAGTGGAGAATGGAAATATAAGGCAAACATGGGGAATACGTACAATACGGTCAGCAAATGTTGCAAGAATGAGGGAAAGTACAAGCATCGCAAAAGAAAAATATTCACAATACCTTGACCGAACTTCACAAAAGAGAAAATACAAAAATCAGGAGGTTTTTGGAAAGGTATTAGTGTCATTGATTTTAATTATTATAGAATAATGGGAGGTTACAGTTATTAGAAATACAGAATTTAGGGTATGATTCTGAGTGTTGTAAATAATATGAAGCACTTAGACACTTATGGGGGAGGATTTATAAGTTTGAAGGAAACTTTTTTTTAACAGGTATAGTGGTATAGTGATTTTAAATATTTTTAATAATATTTTCCATGTTCATATTCCAACATCACACCAAACTGGTAGGAATTTATAAAACAGATTTAAGATTACTGCATCTAATAAAGCTTAGACAGGCAAAGATGTGTAACATGAAAATTCCACTTATAGAAAGCAGGGAATAATAATGCAGGTTTCTGTACGCCAAAAGATGTATACAAGAAAATTTGGGGTTAGAGAGATACTACAGTGGGTAAGGCACCTGTCTTGCATGTGGCCAGCCCAGGTTCAGTCCTCAGCACCATATATGGTTCCCCAAGCCCACCAGAAGTGATCTCTGAATGCAAAGACAGGCATAAGCCCTGAGCACCACTGAGTGTGGCCCAAAACCCTGAAAAAATAAAGAAAATCATGACTGTTTAAAATGGCACTGGGAGGACTGGAGCGATAGCACAGCAGGTAGGGCATTTGCCTTGCACACGGCCAACCCGGGTTCAATTCCTAGCATCCCATATGGTCCCCCGAGCACCGTCAGGTGTAATTTCAGTGCATGAGCCTGGAGTAACCCCTGTGAATCGCCGGATGTGATGCAAAAAGCAAAAAAGAAAAAGAAAAAAGGCGCTGGGCAGGACTCAGCTGCATCCCAGCTTTAGGTGTATAATTTCTCTTCTTTATGAGACTCTCTTCTCTCATATTTCCAAAATAAAATTATTTTTACAAATAAAAATAGTGTTGGACTAGAATGGTTAATAACTGCCCATGATAGATGATCTGTGATTATGTGTGTGTATATCTACTGTTTCATAGAATGGAACAGCATGCATCTATGAAAATGAAGCATACTATGGTGAAAATCCAAGTTATGGAAAGTCTTAACCATAGGAGATAGGCAAGAACTAAGAGATTCGGGGTCTGGAGAGAGAGAGAGAGAAGAGTGGGATAGGGTTCTTGCTTTGCATGCAGCCAATCCAGGTTCAATCTCTGGTATTCCATGTGGTCGGTCCCCTGAGCACCAACAGGAGTAATTCCTGACCACAGAATCAGGAGTAAACCCTGAGCATCCTCAGGTGTGCCTCAAAGGGATTCAAATGGAAGGGGGGTGGAGAGGTCGGATGGCAAAACTATTTGCAGAGAACATAATAAATATTTGCAGAGAGAACTATTTGCAGAAAAACATTTGCAGATAAGTATTTCAGAAAACTATTTACAGATAACATAGAAAATCCTAAAGACTCCATGGTGTGGGGTGGAAAGGGTGGGGAATCTTTTAGAAACAATAAACCATGAGCCAAAGAGGTAGTACAGTGGGTAGGACACTTGTCTTGCATGGGGCTGACCTGGGTTCAGTCACCAACACCTCCGACCCCCTCCAGGTGTGATCCCTGAGTACAGAGCCAGGAATAAGCCCTGAAAACAGTCCAGTGTGGTCCCAAAGCAAAATAAAAATTAGAAACAACAGGGGCTGGAGCGATAGCACAACGGATAGAGCGTTTGTCTTGCATTTGGCCAACCTGATTCAATTCTCAGCATCCCATATGGTCCCCTGAATACTGCCAGGAGTGATTCCTGAGTGCATGAGGCAAGAGTAAACCCTGTGCATCACGGGGTGTGACGCAAAAACCAAAAGAAAAAAAAAAAATAAGCTAATACAGTAAGGTAGCAGGCTACAAAATCAACACACATAAATCCCTTTGTTGCTATACATAAACAATGAGCTATAAGAGAAAAAAAACAACCCTGTTTCCAGTTGTTTCCAAACAAACACATCAAAATACCTAGGGATCAACATTTTGTTATTAGTTTGTGGCTTACACACATGGTGGTGTCTGAGGGTTGCTTTTGGTTCTGTGCTCAAGGGTTGCCCCAGCAGTGCTCAAGGGACCATGCAGTGCCAAGGATTGGATTCAGGCCTCCCGAATGCAAAGCATGCACTCAGTCCTTGTAGCTTTATCTTCAGCTGAAGGAAGTGAGATTTGTACGTGAAAACTATGTCACTATTAAAAGTAGTACTAGAGGACCCAAAGAAATAGAAAAATAGTCCATGTTTATGGATTGGAAGAATTAGCACTATAGCACTCTCATCCATTGTTCATCGATTTGCTCGAGTGGGCACCAGTAATATCTCCATTGTGAGACTTGTTGTTACTTTTTTTGGCATATTGAATACTCCACGGGTAGCTCGCCAGGCTCTGCCGTGCGGGAGAGATACTCTTAATAGCTTGCCAGGCTCTCCGAGAAAGACGGAGGAATCAAACCCTGGTCAGCCACGCGCAAGGCAAACGCTCTACCCCCTGTGCTATCACTCCAGTCCTGGAAGAATTCACATTGTTAAAGTGAGTATGCTACCCAAAACTTTATACAGACTAGTGCAATTCCTGTCAAAATTCCAATGACATTCTTCAACAATATAGAACAAACGCTGTTAACAAAAAGTTCAATCATCATCATCATCATCATCATCCCATTGATTGTCAAATTTCTCGAGCAGTCTCAGTAACGTCTCCATTCGTCCTGCCCTGAGATTTTAGAAGCCTCTCTCTATTCGTCCTTCCCAACAATGCCGCATTGGAGGCACCTTCAGGGTCAGGGGAATGAGACCCGGAATTGTTACTGGTTTTGGCATATTAATACACCATGGGGACCTTGTGAGGCTTTCCCCTGTGGACAGGAAACTCCCGGTAGTTTACCAGGTTCTCCCAGAGGGAGAAGTAGGTGAAGCTGCCTCGCGCTTCGGGGAGCTTGCTTTTAAAAGTCTCTGGATGCTGGCCATGGATGGGATTACACGGCGCCGGGGACAGTCCCTGGGTGTGACCGCCTAGCTACTGGGAAATGGACAAAAAGTTCAAACAAACAAAAAATAACAGGCAAAGCTAGACTGCCCCATTCTGAGATACATACAAAAATGATAAACCATTATAGAAAAGTAAGGATAAAATAACCACAAAAGACAGGCTAGTGAGGCAAACTCCACTTATTCTGGAAGGAGCCAGGCTTCTGGGTGTGGATGGAGTTCTAGTCACTGACCTGAACGTGGTTCAGTAGACTTTTCTTTTGTGATGCATTCTTGTGCAGTGGAGTTTTGTGTGGTGCACAGTTCTGTATATGCACTTGTTTTAATTGTAAAATGCTTCATTTCACACTTAAGAAAGCTATATTGGGGCTGGAGGGACCGTATGACAGGTGGGCTGCTTGCCTTGCATATGGCCAGCCCGGGTTCAGTCCCCAGCATTCCATATGATCCCCCAGCACCGCCAGGAGTAAATCCTGGGCAGAGCCAGGAGTAAGCCAGGAGCATTGCTGGGTGTGGTCCAAAAACAAACAAAAGAGGTGTATTACTATTATTATTATTATTATTGGCTTTTTGGGGTCACACCTGGCAATGCACAGGGGCCACTCCTGGCTCTGCACTCAAGAATTACCCCTGAGGGTAATTCAGGGGACCATATGGGATGCTGGGAATCGAACCCGGGTCGGCTGCGTGCAAGGCAAACGCCCTACCTGCTGTGCTAGCTCTCCAGCCCCCGAGGTGTATTATTTTTGCAGTTGTTTCCAAAAATTTTCAAGACATGATTATGTTAAAAGGTTTTAGAATGGGGCTGGAGCGATAGCAAAGCGGGTAGGGCATTTGCCTTGCACGCAGTTGACCCGGGTTCGATTCCTAGCATCCCATATGGTTTCCTGAGCACCGCCAGGGGTAGTTCCTGAGTGCAGAGCCAGGAGTAACCCTTGTGCATTGCCGGGATTGCTGGTGTGACCCAAAAAGCCAAAAAAAAAAAAAAAAAAAGGTTATAGACTGACTTCCTTCCAAGGTGATTAGCTTAATTGTTCCTTAATCACCTTCTTAATCACTTCACAGGATTGGATTTGTTCCCCCTGGGGGCCTGGTGCTATAGGAAGATTGAGTCTGAGAGCCTGAGAGAAAGGAAGGGGCGTGGCTTCCAGAGGCTAGACAGCCGGGCGAGCCAGAGAAGCCTGAGACCAGACTAAGGGAAGCTGGGTTTCTTCTGGAGCCCTGAGGAAAACCTCTTCACCTGCAAGAAGGGGGTGTTATTTCCCTTTGAGATTCTAGGCAAGTGAACCTCTGCTCTTTGTGACGCACAGGATTTCTACTTACAGGACTCCCAAAAACTTTCAGGCTCGGAATGAGGGGTCCTCCTTTCGGGGGCAGTTACTCAGTAAACTAGTGTGTGGTGGTGATTCCAGGTAAGAGGTGAGCCAAACATGTTTCTCTTTTTGCTGTCATGTGTGGTGGCATTTGGGGTGCAGGCCTGGAAGGAAGGTGGCTGAGGTGGGAAGAGGCCAATAGGAAGCAGTGTGGGGGCAGATAAAACTACAAGAATCGCAGCTTCCATTGCTGGAGTGATAGTATAGCGGGTAGAGCGTTTGTCTTGCACGCGGCTGACCCGGGTTCTATTCCCAGCATCCTATATGGTCCCCTAAGCACCGCCAGGGGTGATTCCTGAGTGCAAAGCCAGGAGTAACCCCTGTGCATTGCTGGGTGTGACCCAAAAAAGAATGGAAGCTTTCTTGGCATGTGGAGATTAGTGACTTGAGAGGACTGGGTCTTTCATCATTCAACAAGATTATTTTTGGTTTGTTTTGAAGGGGCTGTCCTAGCCCGCGGTGCTCACAGGGTTTACTCCTGACTTTGCTCAGGGACTGTTCTTGATGATGCTCAGGGTACCACATGTGATGCCAGGGATCCAACTAGGTTGGCTGTGTGCAAGGCAAGCACCTTATGCTGGGCTGTCTCTCTGGCCCTCAGCAAGCATTTAACATCTACTTGATATCAAGCACAGTTTTACTGGATGAAGAGGCAGCCATGAATAAGAAATCTTGGTGCAAAGCTTGTTTCGAAGAGTGGTTAGATAGAAAATAGGCCACGTTAAAATATCAAACTTTTGGGGGCAGAGCAATAGTACAGCGGGTAGGGCATTTGCCTAGCATGTGACCAACCTGGGTTCAATCCCTGGCATCCCTTATGGTCCCCCAAGCACTGCTGGGAGTAATTCCTGAGTACAGAGCAACCCCTGAGCATCACTGGGTGTGACCCGAAAAGCAAAAAAAAATCAAACTGGTGGGGCTGGAGCAATAGTACAGTGGGTAGGGCATTTGCTTTGCACGTGGACAACCTGGGTTCAGTCCCCAGCATCCCATATGGTCTCCCAAGCACTGCAAGGGGTAATTCCTGAGTGCAGAGTCAGGAGTAACTCTGCATTGCCAGGTGTGACCCAAAAAGCAAAAAAACCATTTTTTTTTAATTAAAAATTTAAAAACGAGCTGGAGAAATAGCACAGCGGGTAGGGCATTTGCCTTGCACGCTGCCGACCCCGGGTTCGATTCCCAGCATCCCATATGGGCCCCTGAGCACTGCCAGGGGGTAATTCCTGATTGCAGAGCCAGGAGTAACCCCTGTGCACCGCCCGGTGTGATACAAAAAAACATCAAACTGTATGTTAGGTCCTTGTTACTCAAAGTGCTCCAACAGGAGTTCATAGGTTCCTCATGGGAGTTCATAAAAGTGCAACCTCTCAGGCCCGCTGAGTCAGAATCAGCATTTTAGTAGTATTGCAAAAGCACTGTGCTGATTGTGTTTTGGAAGTGGGGTGGAGGAGCAGAGAGGGACTGAGGATTCCTGGGAGGTGAGAAGCCGGCCATCAAAACTGAAAGGGCATTCCAGCCAAGACTCTGGAAGGAGGAATCCTGGGTGGGGATGAAAAGGTGAAGCTCTGCGGGGCTTGGGATAGAGAAATACAAAGACCCCCGAGGCCGAGGCCGGGGTTTGTCTGTGTTCCCCTCCAGGGGAGCAGCAAAGGGAAGCTTGTCAGAAACTTGATCCCAAGACTGTGGAATCACTAATCTAGATTTCGTCAGTTTTGGGGATTTGGGCTTCCTTCTGAAAGAGGGAGAAGGTCGTAGGATTCCACCCCCTCAGGCTCCTAAATTCCCTGGACTTTCAAATCAAAGTGATGCCAGCTAGGGTTATATTATATGAAAAGCATTATTCTGGCAGCTGGCTTGGAAATGAACTCCCTGTTTCAGCAGGGATGGGGTCGTGCCCGGGAAGGAGCAGTTTGCGGGGAGAGTAGTCCGGTTCTGAAAGCAGGCAGGATAACGCAAGGGAGCGAGCAGAGGTGTGTGCTGCAGTCTGGGTAAGGCAGTGCAAGAAGGGTGGGCCTGCATGCAGATGGAGGGTGCGCAGGAAGAAGGGCCAGAGGACGGGAACCTCCTGGGTCGGGGAGAAGACCCCTCAGTGGAAGGAACTAGAATTTGATTTTAACTGGATGTTCTTAGCCAGTGTCGCTTTCCGCCCTAGAGCACGGCGTGCTTCTCTTTACAGTGCATCCCAGCTAAGGCACCAAGACCCAGAAGGGCCTGAGTGAGAGCTGAGGAAGCAGACAGAGAAGTTTCCATTGAGCTGATGGCAAGAAGAAAGGGTGACCTGGCAGGGATTGGGGTAGGATCTAGGGCCTACCTGAGCACAGGTCACGTGGAGTGCTGGACGGAAAGGACCTGTGTCTTTGTGGGTAGACTGAGGAATAGCCAGAGGCAACACATGGATGACTCCTCCTCCTCCTCCTCCTTCCTCTCTCCTTTTTCTTTCCTCTTTCCTCTCCCCCTCCCCCTCTTTCTCTTTTTTTGTTTGTGAGCCACACCCAGAATGCTCTGGATTTAGTCCAGGCTCTGCACATAGAAATGACTCCTGGAGGGCTCGGGAGACCCTATAGGATGTCAGGGATGGAACTCAGGCAGATGCCCAGGCTGCTGTGCTATCACTCCTCCCCCCGCCGTCCCCCCCCCAGGCTCCCCTCCCCCCTAACCTCTCCCACCCTCCCACCCCCGTCTCATGGACTTTAAAAGGATTCTTCTGGCTGCTTTCTGGAGCTGGGTATAGGGGCCGGTCAGAGTAAATCGATGAACAACAGGATGACAGTGATACAGTGACAGGGCACAGAGCCAGAAGCAAGCCCTGAGTACCACTGGTTGTGGCCCCCAACACAAAACAAATAAAGAGATTTAAAGGGAGGGATGGGGGAAAGCAGTACCTGCGTCTGCCTGTTCAAAGGCCCAGATACAGGGAGAAACCGTATTCCTCTGAGATCCACCAAGTCCGACCTAATTTATTTCTGGAATTTACCCACTGCCCCGTCCTCACAGCTGTCTCTCCTGCAGAGGCCAGGACTTTTGTCAGCTCGAGAAAAGGTTGAGAAATCAGCCTTTCCCACTCTAACTGGCTGGAAATTTTCAGCCTCACTTTAGATTCTATTTAAAAGAGGAGATTTCCCTCCTTACTGTTTTAGGGGTGTATTGACCCCTAAAATTCCAAAGAATGAGAGCCCTAGAGCCTTCGGCTGGACTGACACAGTGTCTGTGTTTGCAAGCACTCAGCTACTTCACTTTGTTTGGATTTGGATTTTGTTTGTTTTGATCCCCACCCTGCAGTGCTCGGGGCTCCAGGCTACTGTGTCCTGTGCTGGGAGTCAAGCACATCTGTGTTTGGGAGATCTAACCCCGTATCCTGTATAAAATCATGTATTTTGCCCACTGAGCTATCTCAGACCTTTACTTTGTTTTGCAGTGCTAAAACTTCAGAGCAACCAACATTTACAGAGGTTTGTTTTTGTTTTAGCTTTGTGGGGGTCAGGACAGGACAGGACCCTGAGGATAGGCCTATGCTCCAGCCTTTGAGGCATCTCCCCAACCCCAGGTCTTTTTTTTTTTTTTTTTTTAGTGAATCATCATGGGGTACAGTTACAAACTTACAAACTTTCATGTTTGCATTACAGTCATACAATGATTGTTTACTATCCCTCCACCAGTGTCCTGGGCCATACTTCTCTGGCACACCAAGCAGCCCTCTTTCAAACGAGGTCGATTCTTGGGGCTCAAGAGATAGTACAGGGTGTAGGGTGCTTGCCTTGTGCATGATCGATCAACCCTGGTTTAGTCCTTAATCACCATCAGGAACGATATCTAAGTGCAGTCAGATGTGCAACTTCCTCCCCTGCAAGTGATTTCTTCTGCACTAAAATAGAAGATGGTTCTTAAATCCTCCGTCATTTGGGAAGACAAGCTTGAATTTCAAGTCAGGCTGTACAATCTTATCTCACACTTCTTGGGTCTGAATTCAGCTGACAAAAATCAGTAGAGCAGTAATTACAGCCAATAGCTTGTTGCAGGTGCTTAGGTGAAGTGGGGAGCAAAGGAGATAGCCTCTAAAAAATAATGCTTCCACCTCTCTGCCACCCACTTTGGTCAGCTGGGGAAATGCCTGGCATAGGTCAGGTCAGCACTGAGACACCTAACACAGCACTGATGCTCGTGTCCTGCCAGCCCCACAGGGCAGCTGTCCAGCTGCGTCTGCCCATTTGTTCTGACCTGAGCTCTTGTGGAGCAAAGGACACGGGATGCTTTGAGAATTGAGAAGAGAGACAAACAGACAGAAAGAGCACACCAAAGCAGAAGCAGAAGCAGAAAAAGCAGAGAATAGCTTTTGGGAGAAAAGGTTATATGCATATGCAGTTTTCTCTGAATTGTCTGGACCTGGAGTTCTCTATTTACATAAAAGTTAATGCATTCTTACTAGTCCTTTCATATTTTTATCATGGCCTTTAGCATATCCTGCAGCTTCTTTTCTAAGGGGTCCATAGGTCTCTGGCTGGGGCCTCAGCTTCTCCATCTCCAGTGACCTCAGGATTTGCATCTCTAAGGAATGTGTTCCTCTTGCTTTTGGGCTGCTAAGTGCCAGGAAATTTTTTTTATTTTTGGTGGGGGGAGGGTCACATCCAGCGATGCTCGGGTTACTCCTGGCTTTGCACTTAGGAAGTACTCCTGGTGGTGCTCAGAGGACCAGATGGAATTCTGGGAATCCCTGGGTCGGCCACGTGCAAGGTAAACGCCCTACCCACTGTGCTATCACTCCAGCCCCAGGATCAGGCAATTTCTTCTTAAGCTTTATTTCCCAAAAGCTCCTAACCAGGCCATTTTCTGCCTCAAACAGTTATCTCTAGAGGGTAGAGTCAGGTGGAGTTTACGTGTATTTTTAATACAAGCGCCATCTATTTTGAATAAGTGATAATATCAATAAAAGAATGCAGTGGAAACAGGTTCTCGGAGTGGACTTTAGTAGCACATTGACTCCCTGGCCCTTATCCTAGAGTGCCATTGAGAATAAAGCTGACAGTCATTATCCGTGGCTTTGTATCCACTAGTGGTCCCAAACTTTCTTTTGTTTTCAACTCGTAGACCTCCTGGTGTCTGCAAGGTTGGTACAGCCAACATGCTTAAACACGTGGGCTCCAGAACTCCACTGCCTAGGGTCAGATTGTGACTCTTACTTTCAGACTGTGTGAACTTAAGTAAGTTGTTTAAACTGTCTGTCTCAATTTTCTCATTTGTAAAGGTTGTAAAGAGAATCACAATAGGTAGGTTCTATAATAAATAATAGATAATGGCAACTGTTCTGTTCTTTCCAGCTACAAGAATCTTCATACGTGTGTGTGTGTGTGCGCGCACACGCGCACACATACACACACACACACACACACACAAATACACAGCTACTTTGTGTGAGAGAGAATGTATAATTATTTCTATTTAGTCCACAAGAAAATGGTTTGGATTTTGTAGAATTTATGAATCCTGTTTGAGTAAACTGCTGGTGTTCCTTTTGTTTTCCTAAAATTACATGATTTTTTATTACAAAATTATTACAAATTATGATTGTGTGAGAAATCCCCAAACCTAGTTCGCATCAATGACATTTACTTGGCATTTAGAGTGTATGAACATAAAAATGACTTCCATCAGAAGTTTGCGAGGCTGCTCTTTCAGGGACAAAGAATACACAAAAGCAAAATACCACATTTACCAATTTCTCTGTCTTTCCTAGCAGAGACTCATCCACAGTCAACACAATGGAAATCTCTCAGACTTATGACTCCTTTCAACATGAACTTGAGGCTTACATTAGAACTCAGAAAGCCAGAGGATTGCAGCCAGATGTTTGCTTCAGAAAAGGAACTGAAGACTCCGCATACAGAGAGTGGGGCCACACCAGGCCTGCGCCTTTAACGCGGAACCAAAGAGTCTCCTTGAAGAGATCCTCCGAAATTCCTGGTTCCTGTGAAGGGCTCACAACAGTGGAGAACCAGTTACCAGCAGCGTTCAGAATTCATGGCTGCAGACAGACAGCAGAAACTCTGCGCTACTGTTGGGGAAACCGCCATCCTTTCTGCCAGGGCCCATGGCCGCCGAGCCCACCTGTTCACACCAAGACAGTGGGTCCCCATGCCACACCCCGCAGAGCAAATACCAGCCGCTCCTTGGGGGACCGCAACAGCATCCACGGGGCAGGAGACCAAAGCCAAAGTCAAGGAACAAGGTCTAGTGAGGAGAGAGGAAGAAGAGGCCTTGGTGAGGACGAGCAGGGAGGACGGAAGAGGAGGCACCATACAGAGAGAGGACCTCACAAAGAGAAGAGGACGGCTGAGGGAGAGCCACGTAGTACAGGCAAGCCCAGCTGTGGAAAGGGGAGCAGCCCAGTTGGGGTCCCCCGAAAGAAGAGAAGAAAGTCAGACAGAGAGAAGAGGCGGCCTGGCCCGGGAAGCTTGCAGGAGAGGGACTTGTGGGATGAGGCAATCCTCGGTGGCTGCTGCTGATGCTGGCGGTGTGGGAGCTAAGGAATTCGAGTCCTCCGGAAAGGCTGGGCTCAAAGACCTCAAATAAATTCAGTGGCTGCTACTTCACAAAAACGCAATGAGATTCCCACCTCAGATCATGCTTTTGTTGGTTTTCTTGGGCCACACCTCCTGGTGCTCAGGAGCTACGCTGGCTCAGGAGTCACTCCTAGGCTGGACATTGAACCCAGGCCTCTGGCATGCAACATATGCCTTGCATGCACTTAGCATGCACTTAGCATCTTAAACTATCTCTGCAGCCCTAAAGATAGAAATTTTAAAACCAAAGTGTAAAAGGTGTTTAAAGTCCACTGGAAAGTATTTTTAATCTTGGAGTATGAACTGCTTTTCTTTACAAGGCACATTAGTCTGGGCCATGAGGGGAAATAAAATCACTGTATCACTGTCATCTTGTTGTTCATTGATTTGCTCGAGTGGGCGCCAGTAATAAAAAAGATGTGATAATAGATGTTATCGCAAAATCATGTAAAAATCTGTGCCTAACAAATTTTGTTGTAATTTTTTCTTTCTTTTTTTTTTTTTGCTTTTTGGGTCACACCCGGCGATGCACAGGGGTTATTCCTGGCTCATGAACTCAGAAATTACTCCTGGTGGTGCTGGGGGACCATATGGGATGCTGGGAACAGAACCCGGGTCGGCCGCATGCAAGGCAAACGCCCTACCCGCTGTGCTATTGCTCCAGTCCCCTGTAATTATTTTTGTAAAACATAAATTTAAAAATAAGCATTGGGAATGTGCATGGTACAACTCCAGCAATATATATAATAATGTACCAATAACAGGGTTCTGGGGACATAATTTTGCAAGGTAAACCTTTCTATTTTGAATTCTGTATACATTAGCTTTTAATAAGTACATATTTGAAAAAGCAAGCAACACTTTGGCAAAATATTTTCAACACTATAGATTAGCATTCACTTGGCTAGTTATCAGATGATCACCTCTTATCTCCAAGGAGCCTTGCTCCGCCTTGTGTAACTACCTTTAACCATCCTTTTAGGCTTTGCACCTTTGTACCGGGAGCTTGATGTTTGTCTCTGCCAGTAGAGGGCAATAGAGATACAGTAAACTGGGAATCAGCAAAGTTGTTCCCATTCTTTCTCTAGGTAGACCATCTTCTGGAGGCCTCCATTCACTTTCTCGATATGAAGAGATGAGGAAGAGCAAAAGATCGGGCAACAGATGGGCTTGTTACTGCAGAATGGTATTAAGAGCCCAGACTCACTTTGGAGTAAATAGGTTGTGTGAAAACGTAAAAATTTTGTAATCTTATAAGCCTATTATCTCAGTAAAAATTTTAAAAGTGTGTGTGTGTGTGTATGTGTGTGTGTGTGTTTGTGTGTGTCTGTGTGAGAGAGAGAGAGAGAGAGAGAGCACTAGCTGCAGTCTGTGTCCTCTGACATACATCTTTGTCGCTGGTAACTGCTGTCCAGAGGCCGCCATGGTCTCCTGGTGGTCTGAATCTCAGCCATGCCCTCGGCCTATCCCCAGTTTCTCAATTCCTTCCTTTCTTATCCTCCAGCAAGGAGTCAGCTAGAAACTGTTGCCTACTGTCCAGACCCAACCCTCTGCCTATTTTCATACTTCCCTCCATCTAAAAATGGTTTTGCTTTAAAGGGAAGTGTTATCCCAACAAAATGGATCCTGTTTCTCTCATTTTTTAAAAAAATTTTTATTAGTGAATCACTGAGAAGTACAGTAACAGACTTACAAACTTTTGTGCTTGCGTTTCAGTTATACAATGATTGAGTACCCATCCCTCCACAGTGCCCATTCTCCACCACCTCCAACTCAGCTACACAAGCTCATGTGTCAGCATTATTTCAGAGATGCATAAATAAGTCTCAAAAGAGACAAAAACTGCAACTAATCTGGGACCCACGTGTGGCTGAACAGACTGAGATAAATAGGAGGGAGGCAGGTCAGCCTGGAGCCCACCCAAGCAGAGCCCCCAGCAGCCACTTGCTTCCACAACCCAAAATCACCAACAAACCCCACGCCCGACTCCACCATCTCAGGATGGACCTCACTGAGACAATCTGCTGAAAATTAGGGTATGCGGGTTTTGAGACTGAAATTTCCAGGCTTTCTTGCAGTTGGGATGAGCTACTTCCCCTCACTTCCCAATACTCCTGGAAGCACTGGCAGTCACATTCATGCTCCAAAGCTGCCACCCAGTTAAAAAGCTCCTCCAGTCTTATCATTTGAAAAAAATTCTGAATGCCCTGAACAAATACCATGACCTCTTAGCACCTGTACTGCAAACAATAATGCACAAAAGGAAAAGAAGACAGAGAGCAAGAAGGAAAGTGCCTCCCACAGTGGTAGGCTGGGAGTGAGAGGTGGAGTATTGGGGGATGGTGGCAGGGAAACAGGGGACATTGGTGGTGGGAAATGTACACTGGTGGAGGGATGGGTGCTGGATCATTGTATGACTGAAACCCAATTATGAACAGCTTTGTAATGGTCTATCTCATGGATATTCAACTAAAATCTTTCAATCAGCTTAATCAATGGCTGAATAAACAGCAGTACTCCTACATTTAAAAAAATAAAGATATAAGGA
The DNA here is from genome assembly GCF_027595985.1 of Sorex araneus. Classification (NCBI taxonomy): domain Eukaryota; kingdom Metazoa; phylum Chordata; class Mammalia; order Eulipotyphla; family Soricidae; genus Sorex; species Sorex araneus. The sequence goes on along the minus strand of NC_073313.1, from coordinate 305,275,844 downwards.
ACTATAGGAAAATAGGCATTAAGAAAAAAGATAAGGAAAACAGATATTTACCTATTCATTTTTGATTATAAATATAAAATCATGGTTATAACTTTAGGTACTAAGACAGAATGGAGTATAAGTGAAAAGGAATGAAAGAAGGAAGGCTTTGTAATGTGAGCTGTTTTCTGGACATAATGGGAAATATATATAGAGAGAGAGATTTGGAAGAACCTTGAGAGTCTTCCAGATCGTGGGAGCACTTGTTGTTTGTTCTGCAGTAGCATGTCTCAGTTGTAGAATATATGGCTTCCCTAATAGCTGTCTACTAAATGTTAGTAATTCCCTTTCCCAACTCAAACCCTCAATCCACATAGTCCCCTCCCAAGAGTTACTGCTCTCTCTAAGGATACCTAGTGTCTCCTTGGAGAGTTCAACTGCTATTTTATTTTTTACATTGTGGCCATACCCAGAAGTGCTGGGGACTACTCCCAGTTGCTCCTTGGGGATCACTCCCAGAAGTGCTGAGAGGACCACGCAGTGTCAGCAACTGAACCCAGAACTTCCCCACGCAAAATACACACTCAGTGCTGAGAGTCCCTCCCTAGTCCAGGATCCAAGCCGGAGCCTCACAGGTGCAAGGCAAGTGTTCTATCACTGACCTAAATCCCTGGCCCAAATATCAACTGACACTTGATTTCATTTACTTCTTAATTCTTATTTATTGAATGATGGTGGGCCACACCGAGCCATGTGCCGAGGTTACTCTTGACTCTGCACTCAGGGATGACTCCTGATGGGTGCTGGGAACCACATAGAGGATCAAATCAGTGTCAGTCACATGTAAGTTTTTTTCTCTTTTTCTAAGTCAGTAATTTTTTTTATTTAAGTGATTTTATGTTGTGGTCCCTTCCCCTGTCCATATATTATTTTCTTCTAAATGAACTAACATTAGAAAATCACATCTCAGGGGCTAGAGAGAGGGGTAAAAACACTGTGAGCATGTGGGAGTCCAGGGTTTAATCCCAGCGTCACATGTTCCCCTAAAAACTGCTGGGAACAATCTTCATCATTGCTGGGCGAAAGCCCTGAACTCAGAGCTGGAAGTAGCCCTTGAGTGCTGTTAGCTATACACTTCCCAACACACAAAATATTATTACTATCACTGTATCACTGTCAGCTAGTTATTCATCAATTTACTCGAGCGGGCGTCAGTAATGTCTCCATTCATCCCAGCCCTGAGATTTTAGCATCCTCTCCTTACTCATCTTTCCCAATGATTGGAGGCTCTGTTCAGGGCCAGGGGGATGAGACTGTTATTATTACTATATTTGGCATATCAGATATGCCATGGGGAGCTTGCCAGGCTCTTCTATGTGGGATTATTATAAAATAATAAAATCTCTTCTCCAATTTATTTTGTTCGTGTATTCAACCTAGCGGTAGGCAAGGCTGGTAACTCAGCCCCACTTACCTAAATTGGAAATTAAGGTCTCAGAGGCTGGAAGAATCAAGTAATGTTTGTCCCCAACATTCTCTGAGGTGTGATCCATTGCTTATTCTACCTGGTTTCCAGAAGTGACTCCCAAGGGGGTGAGGGAACCATAGGGTTGACTGGAAGCAACACAGGAACATAGCTAGAGAGTTTGGAACCCATAGGAGGTGCTGGGGGAGAGAAGGGAGGTTGGACCAGCAGAGACAACGGTGTTGGGTCATGGACACTTTGGTGGTGAAGGAGGGCATTAACTGTACATCAATACCATATCCCAAACATATAACACTAACGTTGTAATTCTAAACCAAAATAACAAGATTTTGCTTGCTTGATTTTGGGCCATACTCAGTGATGCTCAGGAGTCACTCCTGGCTCTCTACTCAGGAATCACTCCTGGTGGTGCTCAGGGAACCTTATGGGATGCCAGAAATCAAGACTGGGTGGGCTGAGTACTATCTCTCTAGCCCCGACAAAAAATATTTTTTAAAACACAAAAGATGTGATTTAGTCTGTCTCCAGGCACAGTAAGTGAGACAAAGGATGCTGTGCCCATGTAGGTCCCTTTTGTGCAGCTCTGAAGTCTCAGTTCAGGGTTGAAGCGTCGTCCCAACCTCTGCACTGTTCACACACACCCCTCCCCCGCCCCGAATTCTGCTTTTGTTTGCATTGCATGTAATTTGGCAAAACCTTTTCCCTTGTGGCAAATGTTATTCAATTTATAAAAATCCTTTCATTTGTTCAGCACTTTTCAAAGTCAGTTAAAAGAAATTATTTATTGGAATGCAACTATGGGTAATTAATGGTAAGGCATGAATGACCACACTCACCTACATATGCCTTACTTCAAACACAATGCTGGGCTGTCTCGATAGGTAGGGTGTTTGCCTTGCATGCGGTCAACCCAGGTTCGATTCCCAGTATCCCATATGGTCCCCCAAGCACCACCAGGTACTCCTGAGTGCAGAGCCAGGAGTAACCCCTGTGCATCGCTGGGTGTGGCCCAAAAAGAAAAAAAAATACAATGCATTGGAGGTAAGGTAGAGGAGTCATTTGAGAGCCAATCTAGGAAGAATTTCTGAATAGCTCTATCTAAGCTGCCTGGAGGTTGGAAACATTTTAAGGTTGAATGGCCGAAGCTTTTTGAAAAATCTAGCCCGGTTCTGTTGAATCAGCTCAGCTCCCAATGAACATGTGTGTGAGGCTGTTCCCGAAACACCTCACACCATCTTAGCTCCCAACCCAACTTAAAGCCCTTTTTCTAACCTTCACTTCTCATTGTGGCTGTGATGCTAGGACTTTTGTACACTCTGTTGCAGGTGCTCATACACTTAAGAGAGGTGTGCGGGAGAAAAAAACTCTTTGTTGTGGCCTGGGGGTCTGAAACAGCAGTGTCGTTGGAATCACAGTCAACACCTGGGCGGTGCCAGGGATCAAACTCTGAGCTTTCATGCTTACAAGGCGGGTGCTTTGCCAGAGCCATCTCTGGAGCCCGTGGAAATTCGCTACTGAAAAAGTCACACATCTACATTGTCATTTCCCCCACAATATGAGGGTCATTGGTTCCTGTTTTCAGTCGAGAAACTGGGGCTCAGAGACTTGAGGAACATTTCCTCGGTGAGTGGAGCCAGAGGGCGTCTCTGATCTTTTCCAGGCTCGTCCTTGCCTTCCTCACATATGGCTAACCCCTAAAACGAGGGGGTTGAGGGCGAGAGTCCAGCACCAGGACTGCCACCTGCTAACGTGGGAGTTCTAGGTGATGCAGTGCCTGGATTAACTATCTGGCCACACACCTGTGTTTATCCTGAGATTCAGTTCATCCAGGACAGGCGCTGGATCTCAGGATCCCAGATGTGGGAAGGTTTGCATGGGTTAAATGAATGGCCTGAGGGACAAGAAAACTTTTCAGCTTGCAGGGGGTGAAGGGGAAAGCTGGAAGGTGACTCAGTTCTCGGTTGCCTCTGTCTCGCTGAGGAACAGAATGTGGTATAGGTCTCAAGGCTTTCATTGGTCAGGGGAGCTGGGCGGGTCATTCTATAGAGAAATCACACTAGAAGCCAATATTCCTTATGATTGGAGCAGCAGCAACCCTTAACAAAGTACTAGCAAACCTCATCCGCATACACATGAAAAGTGTTACACTTCAGGACCAAGGGGGATTTATTCCGGGAAGGCAAGGGTGGTTCAACAAACTAGAGCTGGGAGATATAGTATAGAGGTTAGGGCATGGGCCTTACATGCGCCAGATCCAAGGTCAATGCCTGGCATAATTAGTCCGCCAAGCATTGACTGGTCAAACCCTGGAGACTTGGAGCACAAACAGGTCCCACAGGCCCCAAATCTTGAAGACCTCAAAGAAACTACTGGTAGGGCGCTTGCCTTGAACATGGCCCACCAGGGTTTGATCCTCCACAGCCCATATGGTTCCCAGCCTCACGGCGAGTGATCCCTGAGCTCAGAGCCAGGAGTCAGCCCTGACCACCACCTGGTGTGTCCCCTCCCCCGCAAGAAGTCAATTCAGTAAAGTTGCACAAGATTAGTACAAAAACCAGTCCTACTGTATATCAACAGTGAATTATCTAAAAAAGAAATTAAGGAAACAACTGCGTTATAAAAGCATCCAGATTTATAACAGCAACCAAAAGGAATAAAATGCCCAAAGCATATGTTGGACCAAGAATGTGAACAACCTATGCACCGAAAACTTGAAAATAAAATAAAAATAAACCAAACACTGCCGGGAGCCGACAAGGGCAGAGGCTGTCAACTGAAGTTGCAAACTGAGACGCCGCTGATCACTCCATCTGCCGAGTCGCTCTGACAGACGGTGGCTCTGCAGGCCAAGGCCGGGCGTCTGTGGCGGATTGTGGCGGCGGCCGCAGGGCCATTCAGGACGTCGGGACCCACTGGGTATCTGTGTCCACGCAGCCCGCGGCCGCTTGCAGGCCGGCGCTCCCCACCTCCCACAGACACCAGGGGCAGTGCTGCAGTTCCGCTGATGAGCGCACGAGGGCGCTGCGCCAGAGGTCCTGCAGCCGGCAGCTGCGAGAGGTTGCAGGTGCTGCAGCACTGTGAGCCTACAACCTACAGATAGGACACCCCGCACTGAGTAAGAGTGGGCTGAAACAGTTCATCCGCCGTGCCTTGGACCGACAACGGGCAGAACCCTCCCGACTGCGTTTAGGGGTCTTTGTTTTGGAGCTACACCCCTGCTGTGCTCAGTCAGAGCTTACTCCTGGATCTGCACTCGGGGATCACACCTTTGCATTGTGGGGATTCCACTTCAGTTTCAAAGACAAAGCGCCAGTGCTGTGAGCTCGCTGCCCCGGGCAACAGAGGCTTCGGGAAACAAAACTCAGAGCAGTCTGAGTTTTAGGACACAGTCTCCTACTAACGAGGATGCATGTGGAGCCAGCTTGCCCGGGCAGGAACAGATGGGAGGGATCTTGATTGTGGACACACAGGAGAGCCCATGGGCGACACCCTTAATCCTCAGCAAGCAAGACCTCTGCGGGCAGCGCCACCGGGTACGACCCCGCCTCCCAGGAGCATAGCCGCTCAGGGCCTGAGCGCTGACCTGTCCCAGCTGGTGTGTGTCCACAGGCGTGTTGCTGGGGAGTCCCCGCACCCAAATTCAAGCTCTATAGACCCAAAGGAGGTTGCGTCGCTAAGTTAGGTACTTGATATAATAGGAATTCCATGTGTGTGGAGGGAAGTGGGTGGACCAGCTCAATTTCCGTTCCGGGGCTTCTGAGGTCCAAGCTCGGCTGCCCCAGCGCACGTTCTCGGGCACGACTCCTCGTGCCACTATCCTTGAGCTTTCTTTCCATCCTTCCCAGCGTCAAGCTTGAGGCGGGCCTGGGCCGAAGCTGCCCTCTGGGCCGGGGCCCCCGAGATCCTTGAGGCCAGGACACCCAGAAATTACTCCTGCACGTCCCCAAGGAAAGACCAAGAGCCAGTTGGGCGCCGCTCCTCCGCGCACCCCCGCGGGACCCTAGCATGCTGATCTGCCGCTGAGCTTCGCGGGGCTCAACTTGTCAAGGGAACCCAAGTCCCCTCACTGCCCACCTCCCGGGGGAAGGAGCGACCGGGACCGGCGCGACTGCCTGGAGCCGGCCACGGGGTCCCCTCTTTGCGGGCTCCAGCAGACTCGCCGCAAACGCAGCCCAGACTTGGAAAGCGCAGCGGGGCAAGGGTCGGGACGCGGCCCTCAAAGCCCCGCCCCTCCTCAAGACCACGCCCACCCTCACCGAGGCCCCGCCCACCTCCCGCTGCCTCAGGAGCCTCGCCCCTCGCACCCCGAGCCCGGTGGCCGAGCCGAGCCCCGCTGGGAGCTGGTGTCCCGCGCTCGCCGACATGCATCTGCACCGCTGGCTCATCCTCGCCGCGCAGCTTTCAGGTACGGCGGGGAGACCCTGAACCCGGGAAGTTAGGAACACTACCCCGGGGAGGTGCGGAACCCTGGCGACGGGGACACTGGCAAGCAGCGCAGCGGACGCCTTCCTGGGGTGGAAAGTCAGGGACTCCTGCTCTCCCTGCAACTGAATGTCCCATGGTTCGCCGGAGTCCCAGGAATGGGGCTGCATCTGCCCAAACACCTGGACCTAGGGGTCAGAAGGAGGAAGGAGGTTCAGAGAAGCTAAATGCCCCGTACCCAGGGTCCACTCAGGGATGTACCCTACAGAAGGTTCCAGAAACCCGGTGCTGGCTTTGATGAGGCGCACTTGACCCAGGGCACTGTGTACACATTGTTATTTTTTCTGGACTGAGAGAACTCCCTCCAGCACACCAGCGGCTTGAACGCTAGAGCCTGACCACCAACCCTAACCTGGCCCACTATCGTGCTGACCGTGGGCAGCCGCTGGGATGCAAGGCTGGATGCAGCCCCAGGCCTGCCCTCTGCCAAGACCCCACCACATCCCCTATTCCTTATCTTCCTGGCCCAGCCCCAAATTGCCCCGAAGAAGCAGGCCTTTGCCACCGGGATGCCCACTTGCAGGCCCAAGGCCTGACTGCTGGACTATCGGGGGTCGCACAGGAAGCATCTCCTCTGAGACCTGGCTGCTGTCTGCCCTGGTGACCCGGCTGCCTGCATCCAGCATGATGGTGGACCCAGTTAGGGCTGGTGGTCAGGCTCTAAGGTCCAAGAATCCAAGGGATTTCTCAGCCCGGAAGTCTTCGTGTCAGGGCTCGGTTGGGGATTGATTGTTCACAAACAGCTCTAACAGGACCCCTATATCCTCAATCTGGATTGGGTGGGCTCTGGCAGTTGACATGGACCCCTCTCTAGGCACACAAGCACATAATCCCAGTAGAGAGTGGCAGGTTTTCCAGATTCGGAGAGGAAGGGTCCAAAGCTCAGGTTCCAGGATCCCAGACGGGGTTTGAATCAGGAGCCACCGTGTAAACCGCACTTAAGGCAGCGTGATCACCAGCAGCCCTTCACCTTCCCGCGTCTGTTTCCTCCTGTGTTAAATGGATGAAATGGATTTAACACAGCACACCCCTACCCCCACCCCCACATGACCCGAGAATTTGGTGAGTTTAGTGAAGCTCTGCAGACTGGCACTCTGTTCTTAATTATTTCCCCCAAGAAGTCAATAACCCAAAAACAGTGGCCCGCCTGGCCTCTGCTGTGGAAGGTCAGGAAGCAAGGTGGGGAGAGCTGAGAAGGCCCCGGTTCCATTTCGTTCTCAGGGCAAGCGGAAGCTCACAGTGGTCTGTGAGCAGAGGAAAATGTTGACGTTCATTTCTTCAGGGCAGGCCTCTGTGGGGCCATGACATAAAGGCAGGATTGTTAATCCGGGGCCCACCTCAGAGTCTTCTCCTTCAGGGTAGACACACACTGACCTCGTTTGCCCTCTAAGACCTGTCTCTTTCTGAGCTTCACTGCCCCGGGTCTCTGCCCTGATTTCTCAGGCTTCTCTGGAGCCCACAGCTAAAACGGAAGCTCTCAGGACCATTCTGTGTGCAGAGCTTTCTCCAAGGGACCCACTCCGATCCTCTTCTTGAGATAACTGAAGGGGCTGAGCACAGGCTTCACATGCAGGAGGCCTGGATTTGCTCCTCTGCACCACCAGGAGTGATCACTTGAGCACGGAGTCTGGAGTAGCCCCTGAGTATTCCTGGGTCTGGACCCAAAGCCAGGAGAAGAAAGGATTCCTTTTAGGGGCCTGGGGAAAGGTATAGGAGACGGGTGCATGCTTAGTATGTGTAAAGCTACGAGTTTAGTCCCTGCACCAAACACGGCTCTGATAGACCCCAGCACTACAGGGTAAAGGCATTGAGCCATGTGCACAGTTAGCTGAGTATCACTGGGGTTCACCCCAGAGCCAACTGACACTGCCCCCACCCCCCAAAAAAACCTAAAAATTCAATGCAAGACTCACAGGCCGTGACTGTCAGGGCTTTACGGTTTGTCGCATACTATCTTGGATACTCAGTCCTCGGAGACAGGCACAAAACTCCCTCTCTGACAGGGCCCCTTGCTGGTGAGGCACAGAGGCCAGTCCAGGGGCCCATCCGGGAGTTCTGTTCTAGACTTATCAGGATCTAGCTCTGCCTTGCTGGTGATCCTCGCCTGAGATGGAAATGAACCCCCAGTCCCAGTTCTGGGATGCCGGAGCTCTAGCTGTGCTTCCCAGAGGTCATCAGTTCTCTTGTTCTAGTCATCACTGTCCAGAAACCAGGGCTGGTCCTCTCTGCCCTGCCTGCATCCTGGAATTTTGCTCCAAGCTTCCCTGGTTTCTCCCCAGCGACTCAGAGCCTCCTGCAGTTCAACACAGACTGGCAGCAGGGCAAGGGGAAGGGCAACTCTGAGGGCCAGTTGGAGGCTGGGGCAAGATCACGTATGTAATGAGCCCGGCACACTAGGACACAGTCAGTCCCTGGTAGTTTTCTTCCCGGTCCCTTGAGTAAAACTGGGTAGCATTAGCACCGGCCTTGCAGACGGTCCCCTGAGAAATGGCGAGCTGCAGCCCTCAGTCCAGGAGCCACCAGCTGCATCCTCCACAGCTCCCGAACCCTGCAATGAGGCAGGGCTTCCACGCACTTCTTTTGATGTGTGTGTGTGTGTGTGTGTGTGTGTGTGTGTGTGTGTGTGTGTTGCCAGGGTCAAACCTAGAGTCTCACAGATGCAAAGCAAATGCTCCCCCTCTGAGTCACAGCTCCAGCCCTTCCTTTGCTGTGTTGCTCAGGGGCACTGGGAGGTTTCACATCCATGACCTGTGCTTGTGCCGATGGTCACTGCTTCTCTCTTTTGACAGCTCTCCTTGGTGACTTGGTGCTACACCAGACCCCGAGGAATGCGCAGGTCCAGACCAACGGAATGGTCGTAATGTCCTGTGAAATGAAAGGCTCTTCCGGAACCTCAAGTATCGCCTGGGTGAAACGGTGCCTGACCCTCAGCGCAGACTGTCAACTAGAGTTCCTGGCCCAAAGGAATAGCCAAAATGAACTAATATATGGCAAGAAGGTGGAGAAGAGGCTCATTGTGCAAGAAAAGGGGAGCCAGTTTACCTTCAATCTCACAAGCTTGACACCTTCTGACAGTGGCGTCTACTTCTGTATGCTCATCTCCAGAGAGAAGACCTTTGGGATGGGAACTCAGCTGAATGTGGGTAAGAACCTGGCTCGTCACTTGTCAGTAAGGGTGGGGCACCTACCATGAGCCATGCAGGAACCAGGCGTGCCCTGCTCTATAGGATGGCTGCCATGAGCCTCTGGCTGAGAGTAACTGCATGTATCAAACACAGGGAAGGGTTTCATAGGGTTTTCTCACAATACCGCTGAGAGGTAGGGACTATTAAGCTTCCTGAGAGGTAGGGACTATTAAGCTTCCTGAGAGGTAGGGACTGTTAAGCTTCCTGAGAGGTAGGGACTATTAAACTTCCCACTATAAACAGATGCTTAGATGCTCTCAGTTTTGGAGGCTAGAGTCATTGCTCAGGAGGCTGGGCACATGCTTTGCAGTCAGGAGACCCAGGTTTGATTCCTGTTACCGCATGGTCTCCTGAGCACTGGCGGGGGGAACACCCAAACACAGGGCCAAGGGTAACTTCTAGACACCCCTGCATATAATCTCAGTCACCTCCCAAAACTAATGAGCACCTTGCTCTGATGGGGATGGATCGGTGCTAACCTTGGGCCGCATCAGGCCCACTTTGTCTCGTGGATCGTGCTGAGTGCCCAGACCTAACAGAGGCTGTGGAAGTGCCCATGTACGCACACTAGGATAAAGGTGTCTCTGGCTGTACCCAGCGGTGAGAACAGTTCTGGGGTGAGCAGAAGGCAGGTGCCCATACTCTCATCTTAGAGGCCCATGGCTTGAAGCCACACTCAGAGTTCTCGCCAGCTCAGTTGCAAACTTGGCTATAAATTCATCCTGTGCCTTTGGCAGCCTTTTTGAGTCCCTGGGCCTCGATTTTCTTGTGTCACGGGGCTGCTGATCATCCCCATTATTCCCCTCCAGACCTGAGAGCTGGACCCACTTATGAATAAATTCATTTTATCCAGTAGGAGTATATTACAAGCCACTTCAAATTTTCTAATAGGCATATTTTTTAAAATAAAGGGGCCAGAGAGATATTTTAGAGTTAGTACCTGTGCCTTGCATGGGACCCTGATTCAGTTCTCAGCACCACAAGCATCAGACTACCCTAAAGTTTCCTAAGACCCTTAGGTTTGACTTTAGAGACCCCCCCCAGCACATTGAGGTGGGCTTGGCAGTTCCACCACTGCAGGGCCTGAACAGCACTGCATCTTTGGCCCTCCTGTTCATCCATCCAATTCACTTGGCTGAGTATCACCAGGAAAGGCCCCCTGAGTACTACTTGAGAGCCCCCCTACAGGAAATTTAAAAGAATTAACTGAAATTAATTGCAATTATGTATTTTATTCAACTTATCAAGCCCGCTCAAACATGCCATCAATATAGAAATGATCGTGGGCCAGAGAGAGGGAACAGAGCTTATCTCGCACACATCCAACAGCAGTTTGAGTGCCACCACCACCACAGTCCCCAGGACTGCCAGAAGTGAGCCCTGAGTACAGAGCCAGGAGGAACTCCCAAGCATGGCGGGTGTGGTCCCCAAACCAGACCCCCCCCCACACACACACAAAATTATTACTGAGGGCCCAAGTAATAGTGCGGCGGGCAGGGCATTTGTCTTGTGTATGGCTGACCCTGGTTCAATCCCCAGCATCCCAGATGGTCCCTCAAGCACCGCCATGAGTAATCACTGAGCCTCTCTGGATGTGGCCCCCAAACAAAAATAAAACAGAACAAAAAATATTGCTACACTATTTTACATTTCCTTGTCACAGTACTCAGGGATTATTTCCCACCTATAGCACTGCTCAGGCCAGGCTGTCATTCACATGCTCGGCAGCAGGACTAAGCTATCAAGGGCATAGATGAGCCAGGGCCAAAATTCTCCAAGGCCTGCACCTGACTCTGTCTGCTTCCCCAAATGAGTCCACAGTGGGGCCACCAGGCTACTCATGGTCCCACATCTTGAGCACTTGGGTCCTTCTCAGTCTGGGGTACTCACAGTTTCAAGGGAACCCTTAAAACGAGATCACTTCGTGTGGGGGAGAGCAAAGCTGACAGGGGACAAGAGGAACGCCCATCACTGCTGACAAGCTTCGGTCCCAAGTAGGAGTCAGTGAGGTCGGGGAGAGGTGGAATGCAGGGAGATCTCTGGGTAAGAAGCCAGGCGTCCTGGGCTGGGGGCAGTCAACTGATCTGTACTGAAAACTGGGCTTTAAGGGGCCTGGGTTTGGTTTTGGCTAATTTATTTATTTATTTATTTATTTATTTATTTATTTATTTATTTATTTATTTTTGAGTCACACCCGGCGGTTACTCCTGGCTCTGCACTCAGAAATTACTCCTGGCGGTGCTCGGGGGAGCATATGGGATGCTGGGAATTGAACCCAGTTCGGCCTTGTGCAAGGCAAATGCCCTACCCGCTGTACTATCGCTTCAGACCCTGGCCAATTGTTTTAATCTTTAAGCCGACATCATCCCATTGATGCAATTTTAGGGTCCGAGAAAGGTGATAGTGAGTGAAATCAACAAAACTGTCTTTCTAAGTGCCCCCCCCCAGCCCCCAATCCACCCATTCACTTCTGACTTCAGGTTTTCATCTGCACTTAAGCCACCCACAGAGTAGGGACAATGATCTTTCCCAAACGGGGTGCTCGAAGCCATATTAACCTGCCGCACCCGCATGTCCAGAGCTGGGCTTTTATTTTCTGTTGAGTTTAAGGGGTTGGTGTCTTGGGGCCTCAGCTGACAGTACTGAGGGGCTGTTTCTGGCAGACCTGGAGGATCTGCAGTGCCAGGGGACGGACCCGAGACTCCCGCATCCACTCCAGTCTCTGAGCTGACTCCCTGGCCCAGCTCCCGCACCTTAGAAGCAGTGTCAAGGAGATAGAGGAGACTGTTAGTGCAGAGTGGACTGTTCCGGGACCCTAAGTGTCCTGTGTGGCTAAGGGCCTGCCTTTTTCAAGGAGGAAAGGTGACCTTCTTTGGGGAGCAGGTGATCAGGACAAGTCAAGGCTCTGGGCAAGAAGAAACTAAAGTGAAACAAACCCTACACCCCCTTCAGCCCCTGCGAAGGCTGAGCAGTGAGACTCCGAAGAGGGAACGGGCTTCTGGAGCTGGGAGGGCTGTCCTCCTGGCACGCGCGATAGCTGGGGTCCTTTGTCCTGTTCCCCAGTTCTCCGATGACTCGCTGTGCTTAACTTTTTGTCTGAAGATGTTTGCAGGACAGATGGTGCTGCAGTCTGAGCACCTAGAGTGGAGTCTTTGGGCTCGGTCTCTGCTCTTGGCTTTACTGCGTCTTCAACCCTAGCCAAGTGATTTCTCCAAGTCTCCGCTTTTTGGGGCTAAACTAGAGATCCCAACACCAGTCCCTAAAACACTGAGCTACCCAGTGAGCTCTGCAGGGCTCACCAGCCTAAGCACCAAGGACGGAGCAAGCGCCCTGTCAGTGACCGGGTTTCCACCGAGGTCGCAGGGAGCAGGCAGAGAAGAACACATCAGCTCCATTTCCAGGGTTGGTTGCTCAGGGGGTGAGGGGCCCATGTGCCCACTTAAAAAGAACCTTTCTCAGGGTTGGAAAGATAGTACAGCGGGTAGGGTTCTTGCCTTGCATGCCGCTGACACAGTTCAATCCCCAGCACCTGGTCCCCAGAGCTTCCAGGAATGATTCCTGAATTCATAGCCAGTTGTAAGCCCTGAGCACCCCAGCTATGGCCCTAACACAAAAAGAACAATAATCCCCTTTCTCGAGCCTTGTTTTCTGGCGTGGCAATGTGACTGGCACAGCTGGTATGGGGCATGCAGCCATGCTCACCCGGCCCAGCATCTGCTTTTTTTTTTTTTTGGTCACACCCAGTGATGCACAGGGGTTACTCCTGGCTCTGCACTCAAGAATTACCCCTGGCGGTGCTCGGGGGACCATATAGGATGCTGGGATTCGAACCTGGGTCAGCCTCGTGCAAGGAAAATGCCCTACCCGCTGTGCTATCACTCTAGTCCCGCATCTGCTTTTTTAAATGGAAGGCACCAGCTCCAAGCCTCTGACTGGTTGGCTGCCCCTCTTCATCTCCTGGATGTAAGTAACATTCAAGGTATCTCCTTTTTCGTAGAAGTCTTTGATGCGACATGTCTCTCCTCAGCCTACAGAGGCAAGGGTTGTGTTCAGGACACAGCCCGCTGTCCCTGTGTCTGCACTCTCTGTATGTGTTCCTCTGGCTTATCCCCACACAGGTGACACTGGATCAGAGCTGAAGGGGAGTCACCCACCTGGGATCAGGGGTCAGGACAAGCACTCCCCATGTTCCCTGTCCCCCACCATGGGTCTTGGGGACCACCACCTCACTCCCTGGCATTCCCCTTAGAAGTGATGAAAAAAATGCATTACCCCTCTTGGGGCTGGAGCCATAGCACAGTGGGTAGAACATTTGCCTTTCACGTGGCTGACCTGGGTTCGATTCTCAGCATCCCATATGATCCCCTGAGCACCGCCAGGAGGAATTCCTGAGTGCAGAGCCAGGAGGAACTCCTGAGCATTACTGGGTGTGACCCAAAAAGATAAAAAAAAAAATTGCAATACCCCTCTCAATAAGCACTGATCTCTCCAGAACCAGCAGTGCAGGATTTTCATTTTCTGGATTCACAGGGGTATAAGCAGGTATAGAATCTCTGGCTTGTTTTAACTCAATTAATTAGTTTGTGGTGCTAAAGATAGAACCTAGGACGTCATAAAGACAAGCGCTCTGCTGCTAAGCTCCATCACCGGCCCCTTGACTTGCTTTTTTTGCTTTTGATTTTTGTTTTGCTTTGTGCTCAGGCCTTGATGCTGGCTCTGTGCTCAGGGAGAACTTTTGGTGGAGCTTGGGAGACCTTATGGGGCACCAGGATTGAGCCTGGGCTGGCCGTGTGCAAGACAAGTGTCCTACATACTGTCTCTCCAGATTTCTGACTTACTTTTAGTTGGGTTATAAGTGCTGTGAGGGCTGGAGAGATAGCACAGTGGGTAGGGTGTTTGCCTTGCACTCGGTCGACCTGGGTTCAAATCCCAGCATCCCATATGATCCCCTGAGCACGGCCAGGGGTAATTCCTGAGTGCAGAGCCAGGAGTAACCCCTGTGCATCGCCAGGTGTGACCCAAAAAGCAAAAAAATAAATAAATAAAATAATAATCTTGTAGGTCTAAAATATATCAACGGCAGACCTCCACAAATATTTAATAAATGTAAGTTAAAAAAAAATAAGTGCAGTGAGCCAGAAGATACAATGGTGATTCTCCTATGTCCTTTATAAACTCAAATTATAGATTGTTCTCTGAAGGATGACAGGCCCTTAACTGTTCACAAGGTTACTCCTGAATTGCAAAATCTTCATGTTTGTTTTTATAGGAGCCAAATCCTTCGTGCTTGGTGGGGTAGGCTGACATGTGTGGTATGATGTTTGTGGGCTACCAGGGGAGTGTTGGGGACCATAAGGTGTCAGGGATTGAATTCAGAGCCTCGTGCATGCTAAGTATGTACCATACCCCTTGAGATATCTTCCTGGCCCCCACATGTCTTGCTTTCCTCCTCTTCCCCCACTCAGGAGGAGAACCAGCCCTGAACCCTATGGCCTGCACCATGTCCCCATAGAGAAGGACTTTGCTCACCTGCTTTCCTAGTGCTCCGTCTGCCTGCTTAGAAATGGGCAGGAGGGGTTGAGAAACAGGGTGTGCCCTGGGCTCTGCCGGGTGGAGCCAAAGTCTCCCTCTCACTTGGCTGAGCACATGCACCCCTTAAAATCTCAAGGCAACCCTGAGAAGGAGACAAGAAAGGGAGAGCGAGACACAGCAGAGTGACAGGGCTCTTCCCCAGTCACCGAGTGATTTAATCAGCGGAGCTGCCGCTCTCCAGGACGAGCCATGCCAGCGTCCCTGGGGACCAGAGGCCCTCACAGGAAGAGGTGCTTTTGCTTTTTGGGTCACACCTGGGGATGCTCAGGGTCTGCACTCAGGAATTACTCCTGACAGTTCTCGAGGGACCATATGGGATGCCGGGGATCAAACCCAGGAGGGGAGCATGCAAGGCCCTACCCGCTGTGCTATCGCTCCGGTCCCAGGAAGAGGTGATTTTGAAGTGAGCCCCAGCCTGCCTGTTGTCCGCCAGGCTAACATGTGTGTCTTGTTTGCTTTCTGCAGTCGATGTTCTTCCCACCTCTGCCCAGACCACCACGAAATCCACCCCCAAGAAGAAAGTGTGCCAGCTCCCAAGCCCTGTGGCCCCGAAGGGTGAGTTCTGCACCCCCGCCCAGGACCCTCTGAAGCGCCTCCCTTTCTTCTTTTAAAGACTCTGAGAAGGAAAACTGCTTCTCTCCTTCCTCCCACCACTCCTGTGTTTCTCCCTTCCCAGTCACAGGCCCCTCCCAAGTGCGGGTCTGGACTCTTTGGGCTGCTCCTCTGGCCCCAGCTGGGGGCCTCAGGCCTCTTGTCGGCTTACATACAGCCCAGATGAGGAGAAATGCAGACAGAAATTGTGAAGCGATGTGCAGGCTGAGTTTGTCATAAAAGCAGCTTTATCGACAACGGCCCCAAAGTAGAATCCGCTCGTATGTCTGTCACCAGTTTGCAGAGGGGTGGGATCTCCCTGTAACTGCATATGAATTGGTCATAAAGAATAGAGTCCTGCCAAATGCCACACCTTGGGTGAATCTTTTTGTTAAGGCATGCTGACATATAAAATTAGTTTCAGGCATACGATATAATGACTCAAGATTTGTATATGTCATAAAATAATCATTTCATAATATGTGAACTAAGTCTCAATGCAGTTATTAGCAAACACACAGCAACTTAAAGAAACAGTACTTTTTTTGTGGGGAGGCACACCTGTGACTCAGAACTCCTGGTTCTGTGTTTGGGGATCAAGCACTTCTGCTGATGCTTGGGGGACCATATGTGGTGCCAGAGATTGGCCACATGCAAGGTGAGTGTCCTACCCACTGTACTATCTCTCACTGTTATCAAAGTTTTAACACTTAACATGAGATCTGTCACAACATCCACTGACTGTGTTAGTGAGTGAACAGCCCCCCCCCCCCACCCCTTCAGCATGCTAACCCATTGACTCTGTGCCTGGAGTATGCACACACATATCACACACATGACACACGACATACTACACCATACACCGCTTGTATAAAAAAACACCTCACATCACACACACACTGTACATACCACACATATGACAAACACATACCCCATACTCACACACATCACACACTATGCACATACCACAGGTACACTATACACACCACACATGTCACACACCTCACACCACACATACCACTTTTACACTTCCTTAGAAGCCCCAAGCTAAACATTTTTTCTGGAAAAATACAAACCTATCTCTGCCAGGGTAACTGGTGACAAACAAAGTTCCATTTGTTCCTCACCCAAGAACAGACAACAAGCAGCCACAGCAGAGCTGCGGGGGTCACTTTATCTTAAACGTATCAGGTGCAGGCTAGATTGTGGCAGAGGAGGGTCCCGGAGCGAGGCCCAGGGGTCAGGGCCTGGCAGCTACTGCGTGAGGCCCAGGAAAGTGGAAAGTAGAGTGTGTGCAGGAGGTCGGAGGCTGGGGACATGGAGGGGCAAGAGCAGCCGCATTTATAAAGGGTTCGTGTCCCACAGCTTCATCCAAATTTCAAAGTGGGCACAACACAAAAAGGACACAAAGGATGCATACGTGAAGAGAAAAATGGGGTGTACACCGTGACTATGGGGGAGCAAGGAGGCCCAATAAGATAAAGGGGTTCCCCGAGCCACCTGTCCACTCCCAGCCCACACAGTAGTGACATGAAGATACACACCTGGCAACAAAGCCTTTATCCTAGTGCCGAATTGAGCACCCACACACACCAGCACTTTATACAGATGTAATTTGCAAGCATAAATTCCCCCCTCTTAGCTGAATGAATCAGGGATGAATTGACCAGGCGTTGCAGCCATCAAACACCATCATGTCTCAGAGCTCGTTCATCCCCCCACCCTCACCCTGAGATCCCTTGAGCTTATTTCCAGCTCATCTCAGTCCCCACCCTGGTCCCTGGCTCCACCAAGTCCACATTCTGTCTCCAGATTTGCCTTCTCTGGACGATTCAGATAAGTAGAATCAGGCAACATGGGCCCTTTTGTGCCTGACTTCTTTAATTTACTGTCGCATTTTTGAGATAAGTTGAAGTTCATCTAGTTGGGAGAGGTGAGGGGGGCTCAGGCAGAAACTCTAAATTGAGTGGGGGAAAGAACTCACCGTCTCCCCTCCACACTCACCTCAGCTCATGCTGTCCCCTTCACTCATTTCCTGCCATTCAGGGGTCTCAGTGGAAGAGCATGTAATTTAGAACTGAGGTACCCCAGGGGCCAGAGCACAGTACAGCAGGTAAGGCAGTTTTTGCTTTCTATGTAGTTGACCAGGGTTCAGTCCCCAGCAACCCATATGGTCCCCCCAAGCACTGTCAGGAGTGATTCCTGAGTGCAAAGCCAGGAGTAACCCCTGAGCACAGCCAGGAGTAACCCCTGGGACACGAACCCTTAATAAGTGTGGCTGCTGTTGCCCCTCCATGTCCCCAGCCTCTGTTCTCCTGCACATGCTCTACTTTCCTCTTTCCTGGGCCTCATGCGGCAGCTGCCAGACCCTGACCCCTGAGTCTTGCTCCAGCTATAACCCCCCCCAAAAAAAAAACTGTAGCACTGTAGCACTGTCATCCCATTGTTTATCGATTTGCTCGAGCGGGCACCAGTAATGTCTCCATTGTGAGACTGTTGGTACTGTTTTTGACATATCAAATATGCCACAGGGAGCTTGCCAGGCTCTCCGAGATGGATGGAGAAATCGAACCCAGGTCGGCCATGTGCAAGGCAAACACCCTATCCACTGTGCTATCTCTCCAGTTCTCCTCCCAAAAAAAAACACCAAACAAAAACAAAATATTGGGATACCCCAAGCCCTGGCCTGCTTTTACCAGGTCATGGAGTTTGACTTCTTTGAATCTTGGTTTTCTGAGCTATAAAATGAGAGTGATAAATGGACCATTGTAATTTCCTTGGCAGATGGAAATTTAAAATTAGTCCCATAATTCAGCACTTATTAGAGAACGTAAACATTCTCTCTCTTCCCTGACATCCAAAATGCTTTGGTATTTTTTTTAACTCCAGCTCAAGTCTGAAACCTTGTTCTTTTTACCCCCTGACCCAGTTCTGTCCCTCGGTTACTCACAAGGGACAGCTATAGGGGCCTAAAGGGTGTCAGCTGGGGCACTGAAATGTGAACTTTATTGTTGGAATAGGATACAAAACAGACGAAAGAACGCATGGACAAATCATGGAGCAAAGCCAGGACATGGGCTTCTATGTGAAAATAGGCAGACACTGAGTAATCAGAAAACACAAGTGAAATATCAGTTCCCAGAGATGAACTGATTAAAATCTAAAAATCTTTGCTGATACCGAGGATAGCAGGATGCACAGTGGGTGGTTGGGAATGGAGCAAAGTGCAGCCTTTAAGGAATGCTTCCATGGTATTGGCAACATATAAAGTGGGTGTGGAGGGGTCTGAGAAACACCTCAGGGGACTGGAGCATATGCTTCGTATGTGAGGCACATTCAATCCCTAGCACTGCATGTCACCTCAGCACTGCCAGAAGCAACCCTCAACCTGAACCAGTAGTAGTCCCCAAATACTGCCAGGAATGCTCCAAAAAATAAATGAACCCCAAAATAAATAAAATGGGCCTGGACCATGGCTAGCGGTTTCTTTGGTATCTGCTCAGAAAGCCTCCTACATACAGATAAATATATCAGAATGTTTTCAGCAA
The DNA here is from genome assembly GCF_027595985.1 of Sorex araneus. Taxonomy (NCBI): domain Eukaryota; kingdom Metazoa; phylum Chordata; class Mammalia; order Eulipotyphla; family Soricidae; genus Sorex; species Sorex araneus. The sequence continues at coordinate 305,256,981 of NC_073313.1, read as the reverse complement.
AGTTATTTGCAAAAATAAGCACAGGAAACCACCCAAATGACTATTGGTGGCAAAAAAATTTGTGGCACATCTGTACCGTCAAACGTTGGTCTTCTGGGGGAAAAGTATGCTAATACGTTCAAGGGAGCGGGGAAATGCCTACAGATCAATACAGTCCCTCGAGTCACAATGTTTTTTTAAAAAAAAAACAAAAAACAGGGGCTGCAGCGATAGCACAGTGGGTAGGGCACTTGCCTTGCACTCCAGGTGACATGTGGTTGGAAGGCATGTGGCCAGGGATCAAGCCCAGTCACATCTGCAAGGCTCTACCACTTAAGCCACATCCCTGGACTTTTTACATGAATCGGTGATGATGGAAACACTCAACTCTTTCTTGTGAATTTCAAACAAGGTATTAAAATAAGCAGTAAACATCCCATGTATCACTGTATCACTGTCATCCCGTTGTTCATCGATTTACTCGAGCAGGCACCAGTAACATCTCCATCCGAGCCCTGAGATTTTATTTGTTTTTGTTTTTGTTTTTTGGTGTTTTGTTTTTTTGTTTTTTTTTTTTTGCTTTTTGGGTCACACCTGGCGATGCACAGGGGTCACTCCTGGCTCTGCACTCAGGAATCACCCCTGGCAGTGCTCAGGGGACCATATGGGTTGCTGGGAATCGAACCCAGGTCGGCCGCGTGCAAGGCAAACGCCCTCCCCGCTGAGCTATCACTCCAGCCCCCGAGGCCTGAGATTTTAGCAGCCTCTCCTTACTCGTTTTTCCCAATGATTGGAGGCTCTTTTTGGGGTCAGGGGAATGAGACCTGCATTTGGAATATCGAATACGCCACAGGGAGCTTGCCAGGCTCTGCCGTGAACATGTACCTGAACAAACTTGGCTCTCTCCTTGTAACATAAATAGATCCTGAGTCTAATTAATCATTTTTAAATGTAAGTGGAAGGCAAAGAGGTCTGTATAGGATACTGTATTTGAGCTTCAGGGGCTCCTTGGCCACCGGCGTTCTCTGTGGTGGTGCTTCCTGGGATCTCCCCATGTGTCAGATGCTCAGTGAGTGTGTCTCTTCCAGATCAGCCTTGCAGCTTCATCACCCTTGGCCTGCTGGTGACTGGTGTCCTGTTTCTGCTGCTGTGCTTGGGGGTGGCCATCCGCCAACACCGTAAGTCACCTCTTTGGGGCCATCGAGCTGTTGGAGATGGCCCCGAGAGTCCTTTCTCCTCTGCAGAGAGCAGCCTGGCAGAAGCTTGACTCCCCCCTCAACTCCCCCAAGTACTGGGTAGTTCCAGAGGTGATTCTCTTACCTCAGGAATCACTCAAGCTTGGGTGACTGTGCCTGATCTGGTGGCCTTGTGCCTTTCTGGGCCTCGGAGCCCCGCACCATGCTCGGGTACCTCTCTGCCAGGGTGCAGTTTGCAGAGTTCTGCCCCAATGGCTCTGTGACTCTCAGCTCCAGCAGTGACAAATTTCAGATGGGAGGTGGGGATGCTGGGTTCGGGGGGCTGTGTCCTCACATTCCTCTGTCATGAGGTCAGGGAAACAGATGGGTGCTGTTCCCCTTTCCCAAGGCTTGGGTTGTCTCCCTTGGCAGGGAGTGGAGGGCGGGAGGAGCTTCCAGCTCTGTGTGGCTTCATCAGATCAAGAGGAGCAGCTGGGAGGCGCCCACGGGTGCCTGAGGGCCCGACTCTGCCCCTGACCTGTCTGCTCCCCTACAGAGCTCTTCCTCACACAAGCCCGTTTCTTCCGGGGCCCCAACTCAGAGGTGGCTTTTTCCCAGGAGAGCCCCCCACTGGGTGTGTGATGACAATTGTGGATTCTCTGCCCAGAGCAAACATCCTGTGCACATTCGTGCTTGCAGGCGTTGCCCCTTGTTCCGTCTGAGGAAGCCCATTAAAGCCCAGTGGTCTACACTCCTTCACCCAGGACCTGACGAGTCCAATTTTGTTTGTTTTAACCACATGCATGATGTTGACATATCATGCATGTGGTTAAAATAATTTAAAAAAGAATGTAACAAAGGATGAGATCAAGGTGTCAACAGATGTGTTCAGGATCCTCCCTGCACTCATCATCCTGCATATTTCCCAGGAGAAACTCCTACAGCCCACCCCAATGCTCTTGCTCCACCTAATTCCTGAAGCCTGGACTAGATCAACCGAGTTTGAATTCTGGTTTTACTACTCACTAGCTATAGAATTTGGAACAAGCAGTAACTCCCTAATTTGGAGTAAAGTCATTCCCTTGCGCTTAGCCATGTACAGAAAAGAGGTAACAGGGGTGGTGGCCAGCTACCAGATCAGCTGTCCCCACTCGGGGTACTGAGGTGTGGGAAGTGGTCTGGAGTGTGAGCGTCCCCTCTCCTCACCCTCCTTCATCTCTGGGGCCCGGGTCAGCAGCCCACAGCCTGCAACAAATGCTGTCGTTCTTTTCTCTTTCAGGCCTTCAGAGGAGAGCCCAGATTCAGTTCTTAAAACAGTGAGTGTGCCCCAGCTGCTGCCCTCGCCCTGACTCCCCAACCCCCACCCCTTCCCCGCCACCCCCCTGCCCCAACCCACAGCCCACAGTCTGCACTGAGCTGAAGCCAGACATTGATCTCGAAAGCCCCAGGCTATATGGCTCAGAGTCGTGGAGCCTGGCACCTGAGAGACCCCGGCCTGATCCCTAGCACCACAGGTCTCCTCCTCAAACACTGGTGGCCCAGCACCGCCAGGCAACTTCTAGCCCAAGGCCTGAACCTGCAGGAAGTGTCATTGAGGGCAGCCCCCTGGGGTCCCCTAGCTCTGCAGGAAAAAAAAAATAAGGATGTATAATCAGAGTGATAGAGTTGGGGGAAAAGAACCGTAGCAACCTCAAGTCATTTAAGTTAGTCATTTAAAGTATATTTCAGGTATGGAAGACTGAGCTCTGAGTTCTCCTGATGTTGCTCACAGGGTGGTCGAGGGGGCTAGAGACATAGCTCAGTGGACACAGTGTTTGCCTTGCATGCGGCCAACCCGAGTTTGATCCCTGGCATCCCACATAGTCCCAGGAGCACCACCAGGATTAATTCTTGAGTGCAGAGTCAGAAATAACCACTGAGCATCACTGGGTGTATACCTCTCCCCCACCCCCCAATGCCCCTAACAAAAATGGTGTGGTAGAATATCTCAAGCTCTTTCTCACCTGTGATTTCGTTCCACTTGGGCTGTAAGACATAGGCAGGTTATTTTCACAGATCTCAGCAGAGACTTAATCAAAAGAAGTAAAGACAGAAAGAGATCTAAGGCCCACTGTGCCCCAGGCCAGGCCCCCATGCCCTCCAGTCAGCAGCCTCCCTCCCTGCTGGCACGGGCTTTCTTCCACCTTGAGTCCCACCATCTGCCACCCTCCACCCCACGTGGATCACAGATGTTGGCAAAGCCATAAGCTGAGTCACACAGAGCCGAGGGCTAGACCCTCTCTTTGGTCAGCTGAGCCGTAGAAGCAGATAGGAACCCGGAGGCTGTGAGAGGCAGAGACTGCTGGCTGTCACACCCCAACTCCTGCACGGGTTCTTGGATGGCCTGGAGGGGCTCAGAGGGGCTGGGACCATAGCCCAAGAGGCAGAGCACATGCTTGGTACATGTGAGGCCAAGGTTTGATCCCCAGCAGCACTTGAACCCCTGAGCTCCATGGGGAATGGCCTTAGTAAGCACTTCTAGGGCCTCCATCACTGGGGGTGGCCCGTGTTAAAAAAAAGTTTAGGGAAAAAAATAGGGGACTGGAAAGATAGGATAGGGTCTAAGGAGCTTGTCTCGCACACAGCTGACCCCCCAGAAGCCATCTCTGAGCACTGCCAGGAGTGTGCCCTGAGCATACGTAGTCGGATGTGGTCCCAAAGCCAAAATGAAGAAAGAAACAAATGGTTATTTCCTGTGTAAAGTCTCTATATTTTGTTATATATTGTCACACATGTCCTAGGTGTATAGATCGTTGTTTATAGTTTATTAAATATGCCTACTGAATGGGGGGAGGCATTTTCTTTTTTTTTTAATTTTTATTTTATCACCATGTGGAAAGTTACAAAGTTTTCAGGTTTATGTTTCAGTTATACAATATTCAAACACCATCCCTTCACCAGTGCCCATATTCCACCACCAAAAATCCCCAGTATACCCCCGTCCCCCCCAACTGTATAACTGATGAATTTCACTTCATTTTCTCTTTACCTTGATTATGTTCCATATCGCAAAACAAAACGGGGGGAGGCATTTTCAATGGTAATTTTGGTTATGTGCAATCTTCACCATACTTTTTAAATATACTCCCTCTATGTAAAAGATTAGGTAAGTTGGCCTAAGCTAGGCAGCTAGACACCTAGAATGTTCTAAGGAATGATTCAGTGTGGAGACTGCCTGCTCCTCTTCTTCCTGCTCACTCCTGTGTTTCAGCTTGTTCCACAGTGAGCTCATGCCAGTTTTGAAGGATCTGGCTTCAGGATCTCCTACTCTGGCAAACCAGGGCTGAAGGTGGTCTGAGAGGGAGAAGGGGATGGGAGTGCCCCCCATGCACACTCTTACTCATAGCCGTTCTATTCTCCTGCCGGACACTTGCCTATAAGATGCCATTGGAACAAGAGGGTTAGTGATGTAAGAAAGTAAAAACGCATTTGAAAACCATCTAACAGATCAGCTGTTCTGAACGCAGTCTGGGATAGGAGACTGACCTCCCCTGACTCCTGCCTAGTCTTGAAGAATCATCCCCTGATCTGGCCATCTTCTCCTGGGCCCTGAGACTGGCATTTGTGCATAGCTTGTCTTAGAAGACTCTGCTGGGAGTCACGGCACTCAGAGCTAGATTCCTTGGTGTTTTGTTCATTGAGTTTTAAATTTTTTAATTTTATTATTTATTTATTTATTTATTTATTTGCGATTTGGGGCCCATACCTAGCTGTGTTCAGAGTTTCCTCCTTGGCTCTGTGCTCAAGTATCGGTTCTTCAGGTACTCAGGGACCAGAAGGGGTGTCAGGGAATCAAACCCAGGTTGGTCATATGCGAGGCAAGTGTCTTGCTCACCAAACTATCTCTCCAACGCCAAAGCTAAATTTTTTTAGGTAACTTGAGACAGGCCCTTAAAACACACTCATAGAATTCATGACTCCTGTCTGCTTATCTGTCATTTTTCTCGGCGGCAGGAAGTAAGTGGTATCACAACTTGCTGTTGTTTTCAGGTTTTATAGATGAACAGAGACTGCACCATTACTGTCCTGCAGCAAAGAGTCATTGGTCAGTGAAGACTGCAAGCTGAGAGATGAAAGAGAAGAGATGTATTCAACCATCGACATTTCACTGATCTGCTGAATCTGCCTGCTTTTCACTTCTGCAGAGTCTTTTCTTAGGGCATGGGAGGAACTTTTGAGGTGGGCAACTGGGAATCTCAGAGAGAAAGCCTGAGCTTCGGGTCACTTCCTGTAAGAAATGTCGCCAGGACCTCACATCTAGTTCCCGCCTGGCCCTGGGCTGGGCTGAGACTTTGCTGGTCGTCCAGCCATAGTTCTGCAAGTCCCTGACCCTGGCAGAGCCATATCACGAGTCCTGAGCTACTTCTGGGATTGTGCTGTATGACTCCCCCTTCGTCTTCTTGGGGCTGGGGCTGACAGTTCTCTACAGACTCCCAGATCATACTCAGCTTGGAAAGGAGCTGCCCAAAGGAACTGGCCCAGCTCCCCAGGTCATTTTAGTCTCCGAGCACCTCCTGTGGACGAGGGACTGCTAATTTGGGGGTGTGAGGATGACTTCAATCTTACATTCGAAGGTCCTCCCCTACACTTCCGCCCTCCCTTGACTTGTCTGCCTCCCCCTTTCTATTCTCTGTATTAAAATGCTGTGTAAAAATAAATTCCCGAGTAACAGATAAAGTGGCTCCTGTGATGTGGAAGCACAAAGACCCAGCAGTTCAGCAAAGATACCATGATGGAGAAGAAATCGAGACACTAAAATGCACACATCTGCGTTGTGTGTCTGAGCTCATTTGCCCCGCCAAATGTGTTGTACATGGTGGTCTGTGTTGTAGGTGAAGGAAGATCTACAGAAGATGGGGAGAGTCAGGAAACCTGGAACCAGGCAGAGGGTGCCCCAAAGGCCCTTTTTTTGCCCACTCCAAAGCAACCTTCACTAGCACCCTTTGGTTCCGTTGACGTTGGGACCCCCAGGACGCATAACCTCAAGGCAGGGGACCTGGCAGCAAAGTGAAGTGAAAGGTGTCTGGGTGTGTGTTACACATCCATTTGCTTTTTGGTATTTTTGTTTGATTGTTTGGTTGTTCGTTCCTATTATCCCTCCACTTCAATGGCTAGAAAAGGAAAATGCAAGGTGAAATCCCCCCGTTGAAGAGGGGAATCAAGAAAAAGACCTTTTGGGAAAATCCCTGACTCTTACGTTAGTGCCCCACGTTGGCCTTTACAGCCTCAGAGCTATTGAGACAAAAGAGGAAAACCAACTCAGGGGCTGGAGTGATAGCACAGTGGGTAGGGCATTGGCCTTGCATGCGGCTGACCCGGGTTCGATTCCCAGCATCCCATATGGTCCCCTGAGCATCGCCAGAAGTAATTCCTGAGTGTAGAGCCAGGAGTAACCCTGTACATTGACAGGTGTTACCCAAAAAGCAAAAAAAAAAAAAAAAAAAGAAAAAAAGAGGAAACCAACTCAGCCGTTAATCTCCACAAGTGTGCCAAGTCCAAGAAATACAGCTTCCCTGGTTCTCCTGACCAACACTCTCGACTGGGAGAGACACTTAGGGATGATGGCAAACCAAGATGAGTGCAGAAGCCTCTGACAGGTGGGTGGGCGACATGGGAGCCTTCAAGTAAGCAAATGCTTCCTGCCCACCAGCTCCAAGCACCTCAGGGCAGGTTGCCTCCCTAGGCGGAGGGGAGGGAAAGCCTCCATTGGTGGGCACCAGCCCTCCAACATTCTTTTTTTGGGCTCCATGTTCAAGAGACAGTCCAAGGGTGAGGGCGCTGCCTTGCGTGAGGCTCACTCAGCCCACAGTAGAAGTCAGGGCAGGCCTCAAGCCTGCCCCACGACAGCCTCCGTCACTTAACAGCATCTCACTGCTTCTGTGGCAATTGTGTTAAGGCATTTCAAGTTCACATGGGGTGAGTCTGGGCTGTTTTCTGTGCTGCAGCACCTGCCGAGACCGCTCAGCTGGGGCTGCCTGGGGTGCCGGAGCAGGCTGGGCTACCGGCGGTGGGGGCTGCGGTAAGGAGGTCTACAACCCTGCACCTGACTTCTGTTTTGAAGAAGAAGCAGAGTTGTTGCTACTTTCTGGAGGGCCATTGTGCAAAATTTCGGTAAAAATAAAAAATTATTTTTAGTGTAATCTCTTTTGAGGGGCAACTCCATTTGCAAGTTTACCTTAAATAAATGCATTCCAGAGGGATAGGTGCAGAGACATCCGCATCACACCCTTCTTTTCTGTTCTCTTTCTTTTCTATTTTTCTTTAGGGGCTGCAATCAGTAGCACTCAGGGATACTCCCAGTGTTGTGCTTGATGGTCACTCCCAGCGGTGCTCAGGGGACCATGAGATACCAGAGATTGAACCTGGCCCTTCCACGGCAAAACATGTCCCTCCTCTACCCGTTGAGCCTGGCGCCGAGCCATTTCTAGTGGTTATTTGTTAATTCCCTCTATCCTCCAGTAAAAGGAAACAACCTAAATGCCCATCAGAAGAAGCCAGTTGTCACACGGCCTGATGTGGGAGCTCATACCGCTTGTAAGGAAAGAACTAGAAACAGTCCCAGAATCAAGCAGCGGCCACCATGTCTGCACGTACTTAACATCTAGACACTGTTCTCCTTGTTCTGCAGCTATTTATTGCTTGGGTTCCTCTGTCCTTCCTTTCTCTCTGCTGCCGTTGTCATGATCAGGGTCTACACATGTGGTTGCAGGGCTCTTGGGCACACAAGAGGAGGACTCTCGTTTTAAATGCAACGCGTGATCATCGCAAATACTCGAGTACAAGGAGAACCAGGCAACGTAAATGTGCCTTTGAGGTCAGGTCTGACTCTCCTGCGAACGGGGGGATTGTTACAAGCGGAAACGGGGTTTGGGGTTCTGCCTCTCTGTGGGAGCTGGTCATATATGTTCACTGTGATATTTGAACTTTCATTTGTAGTTATGGTCATAGAGAATAAACTTCCATAAAGAGAGATTTTAGGGCCGGAGCGATAGGACAGTGAGTAGGTTGTTTGCCTTGCACACGGCCGACCCAGGTTTGATTCCCAGCATCCCATATGGTCCCCTGAGCACTGCTAGGAGTAATTCCTGAGTGCAGAGCCAGGAGGAATCCCTGTGCATCGTCAGGTGTGACCCAAAAAGCAAAAAAAAAAAAAAAAAAAGATTTTAAAGGTTCAAAGGTTCAAATACAGGGTGAGAGCTAGTACAGGGGTAAGTTACTTGCCTTGCACCGTAGACCCACCGTTTGATCCCTGGCACCAAATATGATCCTGAGCATCATGAGGAGTGATCCCTGAGCACAGTTAAATCTGATTACCAAATACCCCCCCAAGTCAAAATAAAAATAAATCGAAATACAAAAGCACTGCATAAATGTGCAAATTCAGTATTTAAAAATTACCTGTTCCACAATTTTTGGCACATACTTTAGCAAATCAATGAACAACGGGATGACAGTGATACAGTGCTGCATCTAAATGAGACATAGAACATAGAAAATTGAATCTTATTCTGCAAACTGGTTTTTTTCCTCCAATACTATACAAAAACTTTGACTCATATTTGTTTGTACATGCATCAAAAAATATTGGGAAGGACATGCTCCAAGCAGTTCCTCCGGAGCAGTTCCTCTGGGGAATTTCTACTTCTACTGTGTGTGTTTCATTATTGTGTTACGTTTTACAAGAATCTTGATTTACCTTATATCTGTGGAAAAAAGAAACACAGAAATCTGGGGGCAGAAATCAGCTCCTACTCTGGTCATTGAATATTCCATCCATGAGAGATCTGCTCATAAATTACAAATGAAAAAATGCATACGGCGGGGATCTCTGTGACACACTCAAAGTGTTCAAACCACCGGCCCAACTCCATCAGCTATGGGATCTCTTGGACCTGGGTTTTTGTCCTTTGAAACAAGTGCAGCCCCCAGGATCGCCCCTCTGAGCCCCATCTGTGCGCAGTGCCAGTTGCCTCCTGGCCTCTGCGAGCCAAAGCACGGGTGGAGAATTCTGAGCTCCAGACTGCAGGTGTGGGCCCAGCATAAGGGGGATCAAAGGAGAAAGGGGGCTCCCGCACCACCCTCTTCCTTTCACCCTTACTCATCCCCACCCCCGCCACGGCATCGCCTCTCTACCTGTAGGAAGTGGGCAACTTGTTTTCAGAAAGTGATCCCCAGCCTGTGTGGGCTGCCTGGCTGATCCGAATCTAACACCCAGTCAAAGGGGAAGCGAGAAAGGGCCCGGGCTTCACAGGCTTTTGCAGCTATGGAGGACGACAGAGGTTGCCTTTGTCACTTCTTGGGAAACCTCCTTAAATGCGTCATGAACTCACAAGTCACTGTTCTGGAATCCTCCCATCATCATAACTCTGTGCCTTGCCACAAGCAGAGGAAAGCATACGCCCCAGCACCCCGTCAGTCTGGACCCACAAAACTATGCATGACACATGTGACTCTCGCCAACTGAAGCCTAAATGCAAGGTACTCCCGTCCTTGCACAGTTGCACTGGCGCTGGAATCAGATTTTGTTGCTTTGTTTTATTTTGTTTTGTTTTGGGGGGTGGGGATTGGGCAAGGAGGCCCAGGGACTCTTCCTCATCATTGTCTGCCAACCAGGCTGGTAGTTCCATGAAGGCCCAACGATGCAGTGCTGTTTAGGCCTTGCCGTGTTAAGGTTTACAGGGGCACCTCCAAGGCCATATCCAGAGTTTCTGGGGTAACATGCGATGCCAGGGGTCGAACCTGGCATGGTTGTTTGACAAGCACCTTAGCCCCTGTACTATCTCTCCAGCCCCCAGGCCACATTTTTTTTCTCCCCTGTCATTCACTGCCTTTTCCGTTCGAGTAGCCATCTGAGAGCTTAGTGTAAGCTCTGGATTTGAATGTGCACTTCTACTTGTAGACCATCCTGGCTCTCATGTGGGCACAGACACAGCACTCTGTTCCTCTTTCTTAGAGTTCCTTCAAGTATGTTTATTTCAGGTATGTTTATTTGTTCCATGGGCCTGCCCAGATGGCCCTGTGCTAAAACTTGGGGAACCTGGGCATACCAGGTCCTCCAGGATTCATGGTCTTGCTTAAGGACAGACTCCTAGATCTCTGTTCCTTCAGAACTATCCAACCCCCATATCCTGTGGAGACCAAGGCCTAGGTGGGACGCTTTCCCAATAAGTCAGCATCCAAGAGAAAGATCTTATTGCTGTCATTTTACAGTGAGTCTGCATGTGTGTGTGTGTGTGTGTGTGTGTGTGTGTGTGTGTGTGTGTGTGTGTGTTAGGAGAGGCTGAGTTGACCTTCTGAATGGTTCCTGATACTTGTGACATTCAGGGTCTGTCAGCTTCAGTCTCCCAACTAGAAGATGCTGGCGTTCATTAGAGCTTTTAGGGGTGAATCAAAGAGTTGGTTAACAGGATTCCAACACCATAACTTCTATTCTGTTTGCTTGATTTTGGGGGCTCACCTCCTATCAGGAAATAGGAGGCTATTTCCTGATCTGTGCTCAGAGATCACTCCAGACAGGGCTGGGCCTGGCCTCCAGCAAGCGAAATGTCTACTTAATGTATTGAGATCTCCCTCCAGCCCTGCCACCATCTCTGCACAAAAATTTCCCCTTCATAGACTGAGTCATGACTCAGGTCAAAATCCAGAATGTATTTAGAATGCATTTTCATTTCTAAAAATGGAAATCTGTCCTTTGCATAGACATGCGCTGAGCGTGTGAAGACATAAATAGAGGAATACCATAGCTGGAGTGATTGTAGAGCAGGTAGAGAATTTGCCTTGCAAGTGGCAGACTGAGGTTCAATCCCCAGCATCCCATATGGCCCCAAAAACTCCACCAGGAGTGGTTCCAGAGTGCAGAGCCAGGAGAACCCCTGAGCATCACCAGATATGGGCCCCCCAGTGCGGATACTGCTCACTGCTGAGAAGAAAGTGGACAGGATATTCACAGGCTGCTGATGGCATCGCAAGAGACTTTGGGAGCCTTTTTATTTTAGGGGGGCCACACCCAACACTCAGCAGTTACACCTGGTTCTGCATTCACAAATTACTCCTCCTGGTGTATCAGGGACCATATGGCATGCCAGTGATTGAATCCAGGTTAGCAGCATGCAAGGCAAGTGCCCTACTTGCTTTACTATCACTCCAACCCCAAAACTTGTGGAGTCTTACAAGCCTATTGGAAAACAGTTCAGCAATAGCTAATGGTATCTAACATAAATTACTGTCTCTAACTAGACACTCCTGGGACTTTATCTCCTATAAAGTAAAAATTTCATTACATAAGAATAAATATATGAGCACTAAGAGTGTAACTTGGGGATAGAGCACTTGCCTCGCATGTATGATGCCCTAGGTTCCACCTCTGGCACTGCCAAAAGAAAAGATTAAATATACAAAATGATGATCTCAAGTTCATGTAGGCAAAACACAAACCAGAAACAATGCCAAGTTCACCAATACAGAATGACCAGATTGAGATATATGAACACCAAAGATACCCACATGGTGGATAACATTGGGTTGTCCTTAGGTTTATTGAGCTACTCCCACAACAGTGCCCCTGAGGCACACCCAATTCCATCGGGCACTATATTGCTTTTCTCTTTCTTTTATGTCATTTGCATGCTTTATTTAGCAATGTCATTTTTGTACAGACACAGGAAGAGAGTTGCTTTGTAACATTGAAGTTAGTTGACTTTGAAATAATATTTAGTCCTGGGCATTTGTCATATTTACCTGATTTAAACTTTAGTTGCCTTTACTTTTTAACACCCCCAAAAGAGGTTGGGTCCCCATGAAGGACAAAACTGTGAGCTACCCTGTAATCAGAAATGGACAAGATAAGTGCTATCCTGGAATCAGAAATGGACAAGATAAGTGCCATACGAAGAATGTTCATAACTTATTTTAACTTCTGGGGCCGGAGCGATAGCACAGCGGGTAGGGCGTTTGCCTTGCACACGGCTGACCCGGGTTCGATCCCCAGCATCCCATATGGTCCCCCAAGCATCGCCAGGAGTAATTCCTGAGGGCAAAGCCAGGAGTAACCCCTGGGCATCGCTGGATGTGACCCAAAAAGCAAAAAAAAAAAAAAACAAACAAAAAAAACTTCTTAATAAGTTAAGAACATGGTCATGGACAAACTCTGTCATGACCCAAAAAGAAGTAACTGAATAAGGATCCTCCTGGGGTTAGGAAAGATAACCTGGTCTGAGGACTGTAGTCTGGGATATATAGCAAGATGTCCCCAGGAAGAGCCAACCTTTAAGCTTAATATATCTCTTACTGTATTCATACAAAATGACTAGAAATATTAGTGAAAAGTAAATTTATTATGATTGTTCAAATGGATTACTAGCTGAAGAAAGAAGAAAGCAATACACTCTAGATGGAATCCCGTCCTGTAGGGAGCCATCTTACAGAGCTTGGCTCTTATCGTCTAGTCAAGCGGAGGCTGCTTGGGATTCCTGTGATCTTATCATTTCACCACTTGTCTCACTAGCCAACGGCCATGCCTGATCAACATTCTACTACTGTTCCTATGGGTTTCCAAGCATGCATACTATACCACCCCCCTCCCAGCAGAGGTATAAGTATTGTAACTGCTGTGAATAAACTCTCTCTCTCCTCCTCCTTCTGGCTCTGCGTCTGTTCATTCGGCTGTGTCCCCTCCTTAGCCCCATGAAGGGTCCTCCCTGCGGGACAGGATGGGACCCCACACCGTCCTTGAGCAGATCTCCTAGTAATCTAGAATGTGAACACTCAGACGAGATCTTGTCCTTGAATTAATCTCCTAGAACTTCCCCTGAAGGAGTGACTTTACATCTGTTGGTTGTTATGACAATGTTCAACCCCACCTATGTGTACCATCACCCTTCATAATTTCTGTATAATTATTCTGTAAGAGGAAAGAGGGCATTAGGATGATAGAACTATGATGACTGGAACTACAACCAAAACTACAACTACGGTTGTGCTGGAAGGGGAGAGATCAAACTATGTTGAGGAGGAGAGAGAAATAAGCTATCTACCTGGGGCCTGGGGCCCTGTTTCTCTGTCCTTCGTCCATCTATCACTGTGGGCTGGCCAGGGGAACAGTTCTCAGCCACCAAATGCTCAAGTCCTGTGCCGCTCATGCTTTTCTTTGAAATTCACACCCACACCCTAACATTTTCATGGTCATCAAAATAACAACTTAAAAGAAACAAATTTACAAGATTGTCAGTCCTTAAGGAGTTAAGTTGGAATACATAGAAGTGTTTAAAATACAATTCTGGGGCTAGAGGGATAGTATAGTAGGTAGGGTACTTGCCTTGCACATGGCCAGCCTGGGTTCAATCAATGACTCTCTACATGGTCTCCTGAGTCCAGCCCGTAGTGGTCCCCAAAAGAAAGAACAATAAGATATGATACTGTTTTTTTTCCCTTATTTTGTGCTATTTTATTTATTTATTTTTTAAATTTATTTTATTGAATCACCAAGTGGAAAGTTACAAAGTTCTCAGGCTTATATCTCAGTTACACAATGTTCAAACACCCATCCCTTCACCAGTGCCCATATTCCACCACCAATAAAAACAAAAACAAAAGCAAAAACAAAACAAACAAACAAACAAACAAAAAAGAAAACAGTATACATCCCACCCCTCACCCCCAACCCACCCCGTACGTGAGTGATAATTTCACTTCCTTTTCTCTTTACCTTGATTACATTCCAGATTTCAACACATAACTCACTATTGTTAGAGTTTCAAAACAGACTCACTATTTTTGTTGGAATTTATCCCCTAAGAATACAGCTCTATTAACAGGGAAATATTTGATAATAAGTTTTCCACTGATGAGAATGAAGAGATAAAATGTCACGCGGCCGCTACAATTTCTGTATTATAGTAATTAAGTCCGCGAAGATTTAAGTTTGAAAATGAATCATTTCCCTTCCTGGAACAGCATGTAGCCAAAGTTAGTTCACAGTCTCCATACATGGGTGCAAGCACTTGCTGGAACCCCAATTCCTAAAGCTGTCTCTGGTTCCCGCTCGTTCCACATCCACCGGCTCTGCAGAGGCATGGGCACCCGGGCCGAAAACCCGGCCGGCCGGAGCCGAGCACCGGCCCCAGCTGGGGCTGGCCCTGTATCCCCAATATGATACTGTTTTTTGAAAAACAAGTATAGCAGGCCCTTGCATCATTTTTGTTCATGTGGTTTTGCTGTAACATTAATGAGAAAAAACAATTCTGGCAGATGTTGAATGAAAGGACATTATTGAAGGACTTACTTTCATTATATATCACATCGCTTAAAGTCACTGTTTCAAGAACCTATCAAGAATGTTCAGTGAGGGTCAGAAATGCATGTGCAGGTCTGTCGCTGGGTCCGTGTGACTGTGAATAGACTCATATTTGACGGCCAAAACCAGGCATGAGCGCCAAGAAGCCACAGTTCCCCTGGAGATGGAACTGAGTGTACTTAAGGAACAGTAGTTTAAGGCAAAGGAGCAGGAGTGGATTAAAGCCTGCCTTGCATCCAACCAACACCCGGTTGATCCCCACTACCACATATGGTCCAGAGCACTGCAATATTAGTGATCCCTGAACATAGAACCATCTTCCCGGCTAAAAGAAAACAAAACAACATAAATCAAAAGACTTCCTCTTCATATATATATATATAATATATATATATGTATATTTTAATTTTTATTTAAGGCACCATGATTTGCAATACCTTTTATGATAGGGTTTCCGGCATAAAACATTTTAGAACTCCAACCCCCAACAGGGTCCACTGCTCCCCACCATTATCTCAGGGTGTCCACTCTCAACCCTCGGCCCAGCCTCTGCACCCCATCATCTATGGTAAGCTCAGTTCTGTGGACTATTTCTCATGTTCTGTTTATTTTTATCATGTAACCTGTGTCTTAGAATTCAACTTAACAATATGTTGGGGAAAATATCACTCTATCACCGTATCATTCCATTGTTCATCGTTTTGCTCGAGTGAGCACCAGTAACATCTCTTGCCAGGCTCTGCCGTGCGGGTGGGATACTCTTGGTAGCTTGCTGAGCTCTCTGAGAGGGGTGAAGGAATCAAACCAGGGTCAGCCACGTGCAAGGCAAATGCCCTACCCACTGCGCTGTGGCTCCACATTATTGGGGAAAATAAAACTTCAACATTTTTTTCTAATTTTTATTTTCTCTGTCTTTACAAATATTTTAAAAATTATTCTTGCATTGCCTAATTTCAAAAAGTTGTGGGCAACTTATGAAGCGACACACACAAAGAAACAGTAAATGAGGGAAAACCAGTGATGGAAGGTGAGGTGTTCTGGGGTCACTGGGGCTCACAGCTGGCTGGCATTCAACACACATGTCCACATCCAGGTTGACTCATCCGGTGCTACATTTGCTATCCGATCTGTGACTTCTGTCTCATTTGGTACAATATCTTCGCTTATTTTCGGTTCTTCACTTTGCCAACATGCCAAGTAGCTTGTTTTCACTTTTAAATTTGTCTAAAATTATAGTTTATCATTCCAGACACTCCATGCAGCTCTGGTTGTGGATTTGTGCCGTGTGTACCCAAGGTGTTCACAATGAGTCCGGGAAAGACTTCCTTCTCCACTCATGTGGATCTTTCCCTTCATAGAGTAGAGTCTGTTATTACAGTACTTAACATGTTATTACTGCCTACCTTTAGAAAGACATTTCAAGCATAGAGGAACCAAGGTTACTGACTTATGCAGGTGTGATCTATGGATCATTGTTTCAATTTTTGCTGTTCTCGAAATACTTAAAAACATTACCTCCTCCACCTCCCCAAATTCTCAGCATCTCATTTCTTATCAGCTAGCTTTCTCAGAGTCTGAATCTCTTTCACTTTTCACTGTGACACCACCCTCATCCCAGAATGAGGGAACTCAAATTTTGAGCCCCAGCTTTGTTTGTGGGTATCTGCATCTGCAGACGATATTTTTCCCAGTTGGTTTTAGTAAGTGAACATTTTGTTTCCTTTTGTTTGTAAATTGGGCAGACACTCCAGTGTGGATCCTTGGAGCCAGGGCCTTGGGCATCCAAATTTGAACTAGAGCACCTTGACACACATCCCCTTATAACAATGCTTTGTTTTGTTTCATTCAGGCCAGAAGTTCTCTTTCCCATACTTGGGTCCTAGTGAAAGGAGAAGTTGTGGAAACCACACACAGGAACATACTCTTTTCTTGCCCCCTCCTCTCTTTTTTCTTTCAGAATCACAAGGGTAAGATATTGTGTATGTTTGTTTTGGGGCACATCTGGCAGTATTCAAGGCTCTTACACTTCTGGCTCTGCACTCAGAGATCATTCCTGGCGGGTTCAAGGGACCATATGGGATGCCAGGGATTGAACCCAGGTCTACTGCATGCAAGGCAAGCACCCTTCTCACTGTACTGTGATCCTGGCTTGGGAAAGATTTTCTTCCTCAAAGGCAAGAACCTGCTCCTCCCAAGTCCATTATCAGCTGTAAAAAAAGGTTTTTTAAACCAGTTTTGTTAGTTATATCAGTTATAATGACTAATTCCAATAGTTAAAGTGATATGAGAATATATGGATCATATGGCACCAGCAGCACTCAGAAAGAATGAATTCTGCAATAAAGAAATAATTTCTTTATACAACACAGTAAATAATATATTTATACAATAAAGAAAAAATTTATTTACAACAAAGGAAGAATTTTATATAATAAAGAATACAGAAATAATGCAGAAAAATGAATTCTACAATAAAGGATGCTGAGAGTTTTTGGCTAATTTTCTGGAAAAAATCTAGCCTCTCATATTTTAGAAAAGATATTTTTTCAGTTGGTTTTAGTAAGTGAACATTTTGTTTCTTTTTGTGTGTAATTGTGCAGACAATTGTGGCAGTGTTCCAGTGTGGATCCTCAGAACCAGGGCCTTGTTAACATGCAAGTCTGAACTCGAGCACCTTAACCACATCCCCCTATACCAATGCTTTTGTTTCATTAATACCAAAATAAACTAGAAAGTTAGTGATTTAAAAAATAATAAACTAATGAAAAGTGGAATGGAATATATTTCTAATGTTTGGAGTTGCTTAAACAAACCACAAATAAAATACTGGGGGGGAGGTTGTTGTTTGGTTTCGGGGCCAGTCCAGCAGTGCTCAGGAGTTACCTCTTGCTTTGTGCTTGTGATCACTCCTAGTGGTGCTCAGGGAACCATATGGGATGCCAAGGATAGAATTTGGGTTGGTCATGTGCAAGGCAAGAGCCTTACCCACTATACTGTCTTTCCAGCCCCAGGAACACATTTTTTGTTTGTTTGTTTTTGAAAGAGCCTCCAATGCGGCATCGTTGGGTAGGATGAGTAAAGAGAGGCTTCTAAAATCTCAGGGTTAGGACAAATGGAGATGTTACCGAGACCACTCGAGAAATTGACAATCAACGGGATGATGATGATGATGATGATGATGATGATGATGATGATATTTTTATTTTGGGGATACACCTGACGATGCTCAGAGTTAACTCCTGGCTCTGTACTCAAGAATTACTCCTGGAAGTGTTTGGGGGACAATACAGGATGCTGAGGATGAAACCCAGGTTGACCTTGGGCAAGGCAAGTGCCTAACCCATTAAATTATCACTCTGGCCCTAGGAATTCATTTTTAAAGTGTATTTTACCAGACTCTATCAGAAAATACAATTTCAAATCACTGAAAGTGCTGCAAAGTAGACCAGTTTAGATGCCAGGAGTACACATTGGTACCACCTTTGTGAAGAGAAAACTGGACTATTCTTTTTACCCAGCAATTCCAATTGTACAAGTTTATCTAGAAAAGTTTTTGTGGTTATGCCTAAAGGATTGTTAATGGCAAAGATATGTATTACATGATTGTGAGCATATGAAAAAACCTACTAAAAGCCTAAGTATAAAAGTGCACCATGTGATGAGTGTCATTCAAAAGGTGCTGTGTAAAAACAGTTATGTATATTCTTGACTCAAAGAAGCAGGACCAAAGGAGAACTCCATCAGCTAGACTGAAGCAGCATATGGCCCCCTGACTTCATAGTAAGTGACCCCCAATCCCAAGCACTAAGCACTGTCAAACCTGTCTTTAGCACCAGCTGGGGTGACTCCCCTCCAAATGAAAATAATAAAATAGATTTAAATTTTTTTTTAATTAAAAGAAGATCCTAAAACATTAAATGCTACATGAATCCAGCCTTGAAGAGAAGGGATTTATCTATGTTTAAGAAATATGCATTATTGGGGCTGGAGCAATAGCACAGCAGGTAGGGCATTTGTCTTGCATGTGGCTGACCCGGGTTCGATTCCCAGCATCCCATATGGTCCCCTGAGCACCGCCAGGAGTAATTCCTGAGTGCAAAGCCAGGAGTAACTCCTGTGCATCGCTGGATGTGACCAAAAAGCAAAGGAGAAAAGGTATATGTGCATTATTGGGCCACAAAACATATCTCAATATAATCAGGAAGATAGAAATTGTTTCAACTACCTTTCAGACCACAATGCACTGAAGATAGAAGTTAGTCACACACAGAAAAGGAGAGTCAAATCAAACACCTGAAAATTAAACAACTCAATGTTGAACAAACAGTGGGTCAGAGGGGAAATCAAAGAAGAAATAAAAAGATTTCTGGAAACAAATGAGAATGAAGACACAAGCTACCAAAACTTGTGGGACACAGCAAAAGCAGTGTTAATGGGAAAATTTATAGTTCTGCCCACATAAATAACTTGGCTTCACAGCTTAATATCTTAGAAAATGAGCAAGAAAAGGAGCCCAAACCAGGCTGGAGGAAAGAAATAATAAAACTTAGAGCAGAAATCAACAAGTTGGATTCCCAAAAATTAATCCAAAAGAACAATGAAACCAACAGCTAGCTTATTGAAAAAATAAAAAACAATTGATAAAACACTAGCAAGACTCATAAAGAAAGAGAGAACCCTAATAAATCAAATTAGAAATGAAAAGGGCGACATCACAATAGAAACCAAAGAAACTCAAAAGATCATCAGAGATTACTTTGAAAATCTGTATGCCATGAAATAAGAGAACCTAGAAGAAATGAATAAATTCCTGGATTCCTATAACTTCCCAAAGCTGAACCAACAATATTTGGAATACCCAATACACCTATCACTATCAAGGAAATTGAAACAGAAACGGTAATCAAAAGTCTTCCCCTGGGGCTGGAGCAATAGCACAGTGGGTAGGGCGTTTGCTTTGCACGCAGCTGACCCGGGTTCAATTTCCAGCATCCCATATGGTCTCCTGAGCACCGCCAGGAGTAATTCCTGAGTACATGAGCCAGGAATAACCCCTGTGCATTGCCGGGTGTGACCCAAAAAGCAAAAAAAAAAAAAAATGTCTTCCTCAAAACAAAAGCCCAGGTCCAGATGGATTCACTAGTGTATTATTCCAAACATTTCAAAGAGGATCTAACCCAAAACTGAGAGGCCGCTAAGTGTGGTCACTCGACCTCATACCTCTTCATCCTCAGCAATGGAAAACAAATTATCTAATGCTTCCTTTTCAGCAGGTCTGACTTTAGGGGAGAGACTCTCCAAACAATAATAGTGAGTTTTGTTGAAATATTGTATGCAATCAAAGTGAAAGTAAAGTGAAATTTATTAGTTACACAGGCGGGGGGGGGCTAAGGGTGGGGGGGCTAGGGGCGTGGGGGGTTAGGGGTATGGGGGGGTGGGGTGGAGCTATACTGGGATTCTTGGTGGTGGAATATGAGCACTGGTGAAGGGATGGGTATTCGAGCATTGTATAACTGAGATTTAAACCTGAAAACTTTGTAACTTTCCACATGGTGACTCAATAAAAAATTTAAAAAAAATAAAAAAATAAAAGAGGACCTATTGCCAGTCTTTTTCCAGCTTTTCCAGTAAATTGAAAAAACAGAAACACTCCCAATTTCTATGAGGCACATATAACCCTATATCCAAAGCAAATAGAAACACCACAAAAAAAGAAAATTACATCCCTGATGAACACTGATACAAAGATCCTCAACAAAATATTAGCAAATAAAGTGAAATGAGTCAGAAAGAGAGAGACAGACATAGAAAGATTGCACTCATCTGTGGAATATAAAATAACAGAATAGGAGACTGATATCCAAGAATAGTAGAAAAAAGTACCAGTAGGTTGGCTCCATGGCTTGGAAGCGGGCTCACATGCTGGGGAAAAAGGCAGCTCAGATAGAGAAGGGAATACCAAGTAAAATGTGGTTGAAGATCCTGCCCGGGAAGGGAGATATGTGCTGAAAGTAGACTAGAGACTGAACACAATGGCCACTCAATACCCCTATTGCAAACCACAACACCTAATTGGAGAGAGAGAGAGATCAAAAGGAGTACCCTGCCACAGAGGCAGGGTGGGGTGGGGGGGGAGATGGGATTGGCGGGGGAAGGATACTGGGTTTATTGGTGATGGAGAACGGGCACTGGTGGAGGGATGTGTTTGTGAACATTGTATGAGGGAAAAACAAGTTCTAACATGTGTGAATCTATATCTGTACCCTCATGGTGATTCACTAATTAAAGAATAAAATAAATTTAAAAAATTAGCAAATAGAATCCAACAACTAATCAAAAAGATCATACACCATGACCAAGTGGATTCATCTTAGGGAATGCAAGGATGGTTTAACATTTGCAAGTCAATCAACATAATCCATCATATCAATAAAAGAAAAGATAAAAACCATATAAGATAAAAACCATATAATTATATCAATAGATGCAGAGAAAGCATTTGACAATATCCAATCACCAGTTTATGATGAAAACTCATCAAAATGGGAATTGAAGGAGCTTTCTTCAATATAGTCAAAGTCATCTACCACATGAACTCTACAAGAAAAAAACATCCAATCTCATAAGAAAATGAGGCGATGAGGGGTTGGAGTGATAGTACAGCAGATAGGGCATTTGCCTTGCATGCAGCCGACCCAGGTTCGATTACCAGCATCCCATAAGGTTCCCTGAGCACCACCAGGAGTAATTTCTGAATGCAAAGCCCTTGTTCATTGCCAAGTGTGACCCAAAAAGAAAAAAAAAAAAGAGGCAATGAAATGAACAGAAACTTTCTTGAAGAAATTCAAATGGTTTTGAAGGCACATGAAAAAAATGCTCTTCATCACTAATCATTAGGAAGATATAAATCAAAATAATAGTTACAGATCATCTCACACTACAGAGACTGGCACACATCCAAAAGAACAAGTGTGGGGCTGGCTGGAACATTAACACAGTGGGTAGGGCATTTGCCTTGCACATGCCAACCCAGGTTTGATTCCCAGCATCCCATATGGTCCCCTGAGCACCACCAGGAGTAATTCCTGGGTGCAGAGCCAGGAATAACCCCTGTGCATTGCCAGGTGTGACCCAAAAAGAAAAGAAAAAAAGAACAAGTGCAACCAGTGTTGGCATGGATGTGGGGAGAAAGGGAGTCTCTTTCCCTCTTGGTGGGAATGGAATGCTAACTGGTCCGGCCTTTTTGGAAAACAATATGGATGTGTCTCAAAAAAATAGAAATTGAGCTCCCATTTGGCCCAGAAATACCACTTCTGGGAATATACCCTAGGGGCCCAAAAACACACAGTAGAAACTGTTGCATGAAGTGATCGATCAATCGGTTGGAGACACAAAGACAAGACACTCGAGAGGACTGTAGCAACAGCAAGGTCGAAGCTGTGCTGTCAAAGCTATGTTGTCATGATTAAAACGTCAGAGGAAGATATGGAACTGGACACGTAGGCTCTACAGATTACATCCCCCACATTCTTGTGGTTGGTTACATATAGGGCAAAGAGAAGGCGCATACTGATACTTGAAGGTCAATCCAGATTAAGGATGTGTAAGAGAGGAGGAAACTGGTGCCTTGTATTGCCAATATAATGTATGACTAGGCAGGTATATGAGAGCATGCTGTACTTCTTCAGATTTTCAGACTCACAAGTTTTAGCTTGCCCACTTAATGTAAAAGTGGGGCCTCGGTTCTACTTCCTGCTTTCAGGGCAGCATCTAAAGTCTCATCCTAATGTCTGACTTAGCACAAAAATCTCCCCCTTTTTGTTCAGGGCAAATTTTAACCACCATAGCAAATTGGGCCACCTGTTTACATTGACTTCTAGTTCTATATTGCTTAAACTTCCAATAAAGTACCAAATACATAATGGTCAGAACACCCATCCCTACACATCCACCCATTAATCCCTTGATGCTAGTTACAGGGTTGAGGGAACTTAGGCCATCAGAAATTCCTTCCATATTTCTGGAGGTCCCAGATTAGGAAGATGGTCTTTAAAGTTACCGTGTATTTTGCTTTGCAAGTCCAGAATCTTAGCTGTAATATTTTTATGTGTTAAAAGATATTTTCTAACCTTTTCCCAAGGAAACTCAGTTTGATTATATGATACAGGGGTTATACAAAATGCAGTAGTATTCCAGTCACATTTCAAAGACATTTGTCAGCTGGAGCAATAGCACAGCGGTAAGGCGTTTGCCTTGCATTCGGCCGACCCGGGTTCGATTCCCAGCATCCCATATGGTCCCCTGAGCACCGCCAGGAGTGATTCCTGAGTGCAGAGCCAGGAGTAACCCCTGTGCATCGCCAGGTGTGACCCAAAAAGCAAAAATAAAATAAAATAAAATAAAAAATCAAAGACATTTGTCGGCGGAGACTAGCTAACTGGTCTCCAAGCAAAGTAACAGTTTGTGTAACATCAGCTAATTCAGCCTGCAGTTCAGAGTCAATTTGTCTTTGAGCAGTTCATAATTTTTCAGAATTCTCGTGCCACTTTTGGACGAATTCTGCTGTCTGTGTTTCTTGCTTCAGAGCCACACTGGCCACAGCTGCCACCGCTGTCACTGCGATGATCCCCATAATAGCAGCAATGAGCAGACCCGGGAATCTCTTGGTCTGTCAGAAGAGATGGACAAGTAGTTGGCGAAGTGCTCCCGCTGTTGGATTCTCTTCCCATGGTCGAGAAAGAGTCACTGGCATTCAGACACCTACTTGGGCTCTGAGAAAATATAAACTCTCTCCTTCTAGGAGTCTCATAGGAGGATTAATTCCAGTATGCATGGAACAATTTATGCAGAAAATAACTCCCTCATGCATATCCCAATTAATTTTCCCTTTCAAGATCACATAAGGAAGAGGCACACAAGCTAAGACAGGGCAGGTTGAGTTCTTGTTAAAATATATCCATCGTACTATCCTTGCTTTGGCCACCCTGCCAAGAGATGAGTTCATGTAGAGCCAAGACAATTTTCCAAAGATGGATTTGTTTTGCAAAACCTGGCTGGAACTGCCCAATAAAGTAGTGTCATGTGACACTACTTCTGTATATTGGTCATTCTTGGATCACCAAACCACATCCTGAAAAACATAACTCTTAGGGCTCCAATCTATAACTTCAATGGGATCATAAATATAGAAGTATGCACGCAATCCCCTACAGCTTTTCCAGGAAACCCAATGGTGCAAATCATTTGCAGTCTCTGGTTTACACAGAGGTGTGGCTGGGATAGATAGATGTGCAAGTTGATCTGAAGGTTCTAAAGCTCCCAGTTGTCAGCTTTAACAGCCTACATTGTCTAGGCTCAGCATTTGAAAAATATGGTATCGGCCAGGATTGTTTGACCAATTGTAGGCAATGGTTCCCTGCTCCAATGCAGATAGGTGTCCCTTCAACCCCTGTCTCATATTCAGGAAAAATGGTTTCTTCTTCCTCATGCTTGAAAGGCCCATGCATGGTTTCATTATTATAAACAGGCATTACCTGGTCCTGCCAGGAGACGCCCCTCAGTAAAGGGGGGTTTGGAATGTAAGCTCACTCTGTTAGATTTTGGTGGTAGGCACTTACCTGCAATGTCAGGAGAGATGTGATGGCTAGGAAGATAGACTCAGGGGTTTTCTGTGTGTTAGTGTTGTGCAACACCTCCTCAGCATGGCTGATCAGGGCTCTGATGTTCCCCCAGGTTAGTGTTGTTGCTTGCTGTGTAGACGGGAGGCGTTCACGTCAGAGAAGTTTGTTTTGATCTGGGTCCTGATGATTGATCCAGAATTTCTTCATCCCTTTTTGTAGCTGTCTCATTTTTCTCCTCTTGTTGGAATTCATGGAGAAGTTTAAGCTTTTTGTTGGACACCAGAAGCGTTCTTTGTGGAGATAAAAGTGAAACCTTGTGTCCATCTTTCCATTATTCCCAGTATTCATTCACCAGAAGTCACATCTTTATACAGGACCTTCCCTTTTTGTGTGGGTTTTTCGGTGCTTTTTGAAAATGGGAAAGCAAATTCTTTGAACATGACTGATTTTCCCAGTGTTTTCTGCTGGTGTGACCTTGTTCTCGACACTATTTAAAAGATTCAAAGTAAACAAGGCTTGAGAAATCTGTTGCTTTGGAGTATCCATATATAATCCCCCTTTATGTTTAAGTAACATCTCTTTCAGGGAGCGATTAGCTCTCTCAATTATAGCTTGTCCTGTACTATTGTAAGGAATACCAGTAATATGAGTGACATTACCACTGTCACTGTCACTGTCATCCCGTTGCTCATCGATTTGCTTGAGCGGGCACCAGTAATGTCTCCATTGTGAGACTTGTTGTTACTGTTTTTGGCATATTGAATATGCTATGGATAGCTTGCCAGGCCCTGCCGTGCAGGCAAGATACTCTTGGTAGCTTGCTGGGCTCTCCGAGAGGGGCAGAGAATCGAACCCAGATCAGCTGTGTGCAAGGCAAATGCCCTACCACTGTGCTACCAATTCCTGAGTGCATGAGTGACATTATAAGCAGAAAAAAAGGCATGCATTTTGGCAGAAGAGTAGGCAGGTACGTTATCAGTTTTGATAGTTTTAGGGACACCCATGACTGCAAAGGTCTCTAGTAAATGGGTAATTACTGCTCCTGCTTTCTCGGAAGCCATCACTGTAGCCCATCGGAAATGAGAATAAGTGTCAGTAGATCGAGGAAACATATCTTTGTTTGTCAAAAGCTGAGACAATAGCCACATCCATTTGCCAGATTTTATCAGGCATCAGGCCTTGAGGATTAATCCCCAGAGGCATATGAGGTGTATTAATTGTTTGACAAGTAGGACATTGCCTAATGACGGCCCTAGCTTGTTTCCAGGTAAGAGCATATTGTCTTTTTAAGGCAGAGGCATTTTGATGATGTAAAGTGTGAGAATCTTCAGCAGATATTACTAAAGCTACCAGCCTACCAGCTTGGTCATTGCCTTGGGCTAAAGGTCTGGGAAGGCCTGTATGAGCCCATATATGAGTAATGTATAAAGGATGTTTACGATTTCTTAAAATTTGTTATAAATCCTTGAATGGGGAAACAAGCACACAATCACTGAAAGGCAAGGCAACTGTGAGTATATGATTAACAGTCCATGCTGCATACTGACAGTCTGTCACGATATTAACTGGCTCTGAGTAATTGTGTAGAAGGGAAATAATTGCAAACAGTTTACTCTTTTGAACCAGATTATATGGAGTTTGTAAAACTTTATAATTTTGTGTATCAGTATAAGCAGCCTTTCCTTCCTTGCTAGCATCTGTAAAACATGTAACTGCTGATTCAATAGGTTTAGTTATTATAATGCTCGGTCAGATCCAGTTAGTAACTTAAGAAATTGAAACACCTTCTCTTTGGGAAAGCTGTTATGGATTTTACCCAAATAATTTGTGCAAGCAATTTGCCAATCCTCATCAAATTCCCACAATGCTTTGATTTTCTCGTTGGTTAATAGCATGGCAATTTCAATGGGTCATTCCCATTTAACTGCCTAGTTCTTTTTCTTCCTTTGAGAATTATCTGAGATTTTTTTTGACACATAAGTGATCAATTTTGTAGACTTCTTAGGCAAAAAACTCCATTCCAGTTTTGAATGTGCCTTGAGCTGAAGTGATAGCACAGCAGGTAGGGCATTTGCCTTGCATGTGGCTGACCCAGGTTCGATTCCTCTATTAAGCTACCAAGAGTATCCCGGCCGCACAGCAGAGCCTGGCAAGCTACTCGTGGTGTAGTCAATATGCCAAAAACAGTGACAACAAGTCTCAAAGTGGAGACGTTACTGGCGCCCACTCGAGCAAATTGATGAACAGGACGATAGTGCTACCAGTATTCCAGTGAGAGAATGTGAAGTATGCAACATTATCAAACTTAAAACTTCTAAAGATCTATGTTATCTAGTTGAGCTTTGTTAATGATTACATAAGTTCAAACACCCAGAGAAGGCCGTAGCCAGTTTATATTTCCCAATAAGTTTTGAAAGTCATTTAAAGTTTCAAATTATCTCTCCAAATTTGGATTTTCTGTGGTGCTTTGACTATGTAGCAGGCCAGTGATGGGAAGCTATGAGTCACATCAGTGCCTGAGTCCTACATGCCTTCCAATTTTGTCCCATCCTCAAAAGCTACAACTAAGGTAGGCTTATCTTCAGTGATCATCTGTGCCCCAAATATGTCTATATTAGTGCTTCCAAAATCGTCTTCTCCCAGCCTCACATGCTGGGGGAAAAGGCAGCTCAGATAGAGAAGGGACCACCAAGTAAAGGGTGCTAGGAGGGCCCATTTGGGATGGGAGATGCGAGCTGAAAATAGACTATAGACTGAACATGATGGCCACTTAATACCTCTACTGCAAATCACAACACCCAAAAGGAGAGAGAGAGCAAAAGGGAATGCCCTGCCACAGAGGCGGGGTGGGGTGGGGGGCGGACAGGGTGGAGGTGGTGGGAGGGATGCTGGAACCATTCACGAATCACACGAATCACAAAATCCCATTGATTATCGATTTCTTGAGCGGGCTCAGTAACCTCTCCATTTATCCCTGAGATTTTAGAAGCCTCTCTCCACTCAGCCCTCCCAAGGATGTCTCACTGGAGGCTCTCTCAGGGTCAGGGGCATGAGATCCGGCTTGCTACTGGCTTTAGCATATGAATATACCACGGGAAGCTTGCAAGGCTGTCCCATGTGGGCAGGAAACTCTCAGAAGCTTGCTAGTTTCTCCCAGAGGGAGAAGCTTCTGGGAGCTTGCTTTTAAGTCTCTGGATGTTGGCCATTGGTGGGATTACACACACCTGGGTTCCTCTGCCGGTACCTTCATGCATGAGGCCTGTCCAAACGTGTGGAGAGGGGCCTCGAGCATGGCTGTGGCTAGGTTCCAGTGGTCTTCGGCCACTGGGAGCTCTGCTCGGGGAGGGGAGGGAAGCTGGAGCCCATCCCCTCCGAGGGCTCCCGGGGAAGACAGCCAGGCGCACGGGCAAGAGACTCTGCAGTTTCTTGCTTCGCTGGGACCATTGGTAGTAGAAAATGGGCACTGGTGGAGGGATGGGCACTTGACCATTGTATGACTGAAATGCAAGCATGAAAGTTTGGAAGTGCGTAACTGTACCTCACAGTGATTCACTAATAAAATTTTTTTAAAATAAAATTAAATTTAAAAAATCACCTTCTCTATTCTTGCCTGTATTTTTCCTTGGTGTACATAGGAGCAAAAGCAATTGAGCAACGTGTTATCCTTTAAATATTCTGATGTCAGCCTGAATATACCCTGGGGCCCAAAAACATACAGCAGAAACACCATCTGCACTCCAAAGTTCATTGCAGCACTATTCAACATAGCCAGAATCTGTAAACAACCTGAGTGCCCAAGACACATGGATAAAGAACAGACAAATGGATAAAGAAACTATGGTACATCTACACAACAAAATACTATGCAGCTGTCAGGAAAAATGAAGTCATGAAATTTGCCTATAAATGGATGGACATGGGGAGTATCATGCTGAGTGAAATGAGTCAGAAGGAGAGGGACAGATAGAGAATGGCTGCATTCATTTGTGGTATATAAAATATATATGTGTGTGTATATATATATATATATATATATATATATATGAAGACTAATATCCATGGATGGCCAGGGTAAATAGGGGTTAGGAGAACTGGTCAATAGTTGGAACTAACCACAAGTGTGTGTGGGGCTGAGGGTAGGTAAGATAGAGAAGAGACCAGTATGACAATAATAGCTGGGAACAATATTGCTGGACAAGAGCTGAAGATTAAAAGTAGGGAAGGGATATTCTTGATAACCTTTCAGTATCAATACTGAAAACCACAGTGCCCAAAAGGAGAGAGAGAGAGAGAGAGAGAGAGAGAGAGAGAGAGAGAGAGAGAGAGAGAGAGAGAGAGGGAACACGGGAACACTGGTGCTGGGAAATGTACACTTGTAAAGAGATGGGTGTTAGAATACTGTATGACTGAAATCCAATCATGAACAGCTTTGTAAAGGTCTATCTCCAATGATTCGATTTTAAAAGTGTTTTTTAAAAAGAAACATGCACTAAGAAAATTAGAATATACATTCAAATGTCAATTCTGATTGTTCCAGGAGCTGGGGGAGATTTCAGTTGATTTTTGCCCTTGTTTATATGTATGTGCATTATTTCTATTTACCTTTGTAACTGGACTAATTTTTAAAATCGCATTTTTGAAAACATATATGTTTGTTTTGTTTGGGTGCCACACTCAACTGTGTTCAGGGCTGTGTGCTTAGGGATCACTCCTGGCAGGTTCAAGGGACCATATGGGGTGCTAGGGATCAAATCCGGGTCATCCAGGCACAAGTCAAGCACCCTACCTGTTGTATTACCACTCCAGCCCCTGATTTTACAAATAACATTGTGTGTGTGTGTGTGTGTGTGTGTGTGTGTGTGTGCAGTCTTGTCACTAGAGTAAGCCCCAAGCTCTCTTTTTGTTTTGTCTTATTGTTATTGTTGTTGTTTTGCCAGGGTGTCTACAACCAGCCCTGCTCAGGGCTTACTCCTGGCTCTGAGCTCAGGGATCATTCGTGGCAGAGCTCAGGAACCCTATGTGGCACTGGGGATCAGATCTGGGTTGGCCACTGGCAAGGCAAGGTAAATGCTTAACCCACTGTACTATCACTCCAGCCCCAGAAGAAGCATTCTTAATGCTATGTTTCATTTTTAATGCTATGTAGGGACAGAGCTCGAAACCCCTCAGAGAAGGTTAAGAAGGTGATGTGTGGAGCCGGGAGATAGTACAGCACTGAGGGTACAAGCTGCGCATGCACAGGACCTGGGTTTGATCCCCAGCACCACTTGGCCTCTACGCTCTGCCGCCGTGTCCCTAGTGGCATGGGTCATCCCTGGCATTGCAGCCTCCCACCCTTGCAATGAGCCTCAGACCTGGTTTGACGAGAACCTCCGGAAAGGTCTGGGGGGAAAAAGAAGGTGACTTGGGATTCTGTTTGTGTAACCAGGCTCAGATGCAGTTCATCTGCTTCCCACACATCTGTCAGTGGTGCCCGGACCCAGAACACCTCCTGCGCTCAGCTATATCACAGTGAAGTTTCTATTTCCTCTTTCTTCAAGTCTCACAGATCACAGCTTCACAGCACATTCCATCGGGGCAAAAAGTCCCCTTTCGCGTTGTGCATTGGCTTGGCTGGTTTGCAAGGCCACACCAGCACAGAGGCTTCTTGGGGTACACAGGGAGTGGGCGTGAGGTTGATTCTTTCCACGCAGACTCCTCTGACAAGTTCAGGAGCGAAGCTGCCTGCCCATGAACCCCCATTGGCCACACTTCCTCCAGGCGCTCAAGGTTCCCTCCAATGAGACTTTCCAAACCACCCCCTTAACACTCAGGCGCTGCGTCCTGCTCAGCCTCCGGGGTCACCCAAGAGCTCCAGCCTCCTTCTGCACATTCAGGTACGTGCTCCTGCTCCTGGTACCCCCCAGCCCACCCCCACCCCATCCTCTCCAAGGTCAGAACTGCGCCTGATCTCTACCAGGTGTCTTTGGGGCTGTCTGGTCCACAGTTGCTGAATCCTACAGAGGATTGAGTCATCCTGGCAATAAAGGGGTCGGGGTGTGGGGGCAGAAGGGGGCGGCTGCACGGTGAGTGGGGAGTCTGCTGACTGTTTGGATTTGGAGGTGGCCCCCAGGGGCCTAAGGGAGTATAAGGGCGGCAGGCCCAAAGAGGGGCCGAGGGAACTTAGAGGCATGGATTGCTCCCCATGAACAGGGGGTGTCAGGTAGCGTCCCCGCCTCCCAGGTCCCACCACACACCTGCCCTTTTATGTGGGGGTGTTATGTAGGGCGCCCATCCCCCTCTCACTCCCCACCTCACACCTGTCCCCTTGGGACGGGAGGAACAAGTTCACTACAAGCACAGATGCCACCTCCCCCGTGTTTTATCCCTGGCCCCTTCTGCACACCCTCAACTGCTTTCGTTAGACTTCGGCCTATTAAGAAGCCCGCAAAGCCTCCAGCCAGCCTTAAGGTCAAGCCTTAAGAACTGCTTCTGGTGCAGATATTTCTTAAGAGCATTGTTTATGTATTTTTTTTAAACGTCTGAGGTGGGGCAACTGACAACGAGAGGGGATCTTAATTAATTATGACAATTAATTGGACAATCATTCCAAGTTCAAAATTTTGTGGTCTCAGGTTTTCTAAGAGACTCAGAGAAGGTCAACGCAAACAGTAAAGGGAAATAGAACTTTGCCGTGCATAATATAATGACGATGACGACGACAATGATGATGATGATGATGTGTTTGGGAAAATGCTCGAAGGTTACACCTGCCTCTACACTCAGGGACATTTCTGGCAGTGCTTGGGGGTCATATGGGATTCCAGAGATCAAACCCAAGTCAGCTGCGTGCAAGACAAGCACCTTACTTACTGTACTGCCTCTTCGGGCCTTACATTTATCCTAAAACTAAGCGCAGTTTCCAGAAGCAGCATCTAGTCTGCAGTTTTCTAGAATTTTCTTCTCATCTATGGTCGATCGAAACTGCCCTACCTCGTCTCCTCTCTCCCTCCCAGAGGCTCTTCCCTCTCTCTTCCCGGGGCTCAGGGGAGTGAAGAAAAGTTTGTTCCCCAAAGATCAGCTTCGAGATCTCCCCCCCTTAGGCAGCCAGGTGCAGGTGGGGTGAGGTCAGGCCTCTTCCTCTCTTCCTCTGCATCCAGTTGCTCCCTCACTTGCTCCTTTACCTCCAGCCAGTGGCTTCTCATGCAAACTTCAGTTTCCTCTCCTCCCTGCCATGCATGAGACACAGGCTGCCCAGCCGTGTGCAGGCACAGAACAGAGCCGTGGTTCTGGGCTTGGACTGCGCCTCTAGCCGTGTGGATCCATTCCTGAGCCTCTGGGGATGTGCAGGGAGGTTCCTCCATGTGCCTGGCCAGGGTGCTCAGGCAGAGCCCAGTTCTAGGTGTGGCTATTCGCATCTTCCCTTGGCATCTCACTCAGCAGATCCCAGGGCACCCTTCCCTCCTCTTGCAGAATGAGAGAGTCTCCCCATCACTCCCCATTGCTCCCCAGATGCCCCAGCCTCACACTTATCACAACCCGCATTTCCTCGCTGGAGTCCTGCACACAGATGCACGTATGCACAGATACACACAAACGTACAAGTGTATAAATGCACACTCTACACAAAGAAACACAAAAGTTTCTCTCTCCCCGGGCTTTGGGCTGCTCCTCCCTTTTACTAGACCCCTCAGGACCCCAGGCCCCCTTCCTCTAGGACCACCCTCGTGAGCCCCTCACTCCTTCCATCTTCCTTCTCAGCATTTCTCCCTGTCATCTCTGTTCTCCCACACTATCAGTATGGGAGATCACATGTGCTTCCTGGGGTCTTCTTAACCCTCTGCCTCATCTAATGTTAAAGAAATGGGCAAACCAACTACATTTAAGAAAGAGAGAGAGAGAGAGAGAGAGAGAGAGAGAGAGAGAGAGAGAATAAAGGAGTTAATGTGCTTCTTTTTTGTTTTTTTGTTTTTTGCTTTTTGGGTCACACCTGGCAATGCACAGGGGTTACTCCTGGCTCTGCACTCAGGAATCACCCCTGGCGGTGCTCAGAGGACCTTATGGGATGTTGTGAATCCAACCCGGGTCAGCCGCATGCAAGGCAAACGCCCTATCCGTTGTGCTGTGCTCCAGCCCCTTAATGTGCTTCTTAAGAAACATTTAAGAGAGAGAGAGAGAGAGAGAGAGAGAGAGAGAGAGTAAAGGAGTTAAGGTGCTTCTGTGGTTCACCTCATTGCATATAGTCCCCTGAGCACCACCAGGAGTTATCCTTGAGCACAGCCAGAATTGAATCCTGAGTACTGCCTGGTATGGTTCCCTAAACCCCAAAATGGTTTTTAAATAGAAAACAAATAAAATGAAAATAAATCAGGGACTAGTCCTTATCCTCACTCACAGTTTTTTAAGGGTGGTAGAATAAGGACAAATATTGTATAATCCCATTTAGATGAGGTCCATAGAGCAGCCAAATGTCTAGAGACAAAGTTGCACAGCGGGTGCCAAGACCATGCAGCGATGAGCAGAGGGAGTGAGTTCAGTGGACACAGCTTTCATGTGGCCAGCTGCGGATGCTCTGGACTAGGCCTGTGGTGCTGGTGGCACTGGAACCAGTGTGCCAGTGCTGTGTCTCTGAATGGTCCCCGTAAAAATGGCTACAATGGCAAAGCTCAAGTTGCATGTATTTCATTGCAGGTTTTCAGTTGTACAAAAAAATGTCAGCATACCACACTGGGGAATAGTGAGATGCATATGACTAAGTGACTCAGACCACACAGTCTATGAGTGATGTATGCATGTATGGCTCAATTCAGCAACCTGGAACAAAGGTCCAGTTCCCAAGGCAACTGAGCCCAGCAACTCTGAACTGAGCAAAAAAGGGAAATGAACTATGGGCAGGATTGGCACTTGTCAGAGTGATACAATGCCATAATGAACATGGGAGAAACAGAAATTAGAAACTAGAAAGGCATCTCGATGTATTTTCTTCTAAATGTTTTAAAAACATTTTTACACAGTTGGAATCCTATTAAGTATGCATTTTTATCAGGGACACCATATGCAATTTTCCTTGCCTTACAGTTATCCTAATTATACTACTTCATAATTTAGTGCTAAGAATGTACTAAGGCTTCCTGAGAGATAGTACCATGAGTTAAAGCACTTGCCTTGCGTGCAGCCAACCTGGATTCCATCCCTCAAGCCCTGCCAGAAGTGACCCCTGAGTGCAGAGGCAGGAGTAAGCCCTGAACATCCGTAGATGTAACCCAAAGAAAAACAAACAAAAAGTATGGAATCAACGATCATCAGACACTTAAATAATCCTTTATTTCTGAATATTTTTATTATTTCCAATTTAACATGTCTTCTTGCTGTCAGGCTGAGTCAAAGATTATATCCACTGGAAAATTAGAATACTGAGAATAAGGGTAGCAGCGTTTTGTTATTTTTCATATTTGGTATTGTTATACCCCAACCTGTTAAATACTGCAACAATATTGAATTGGTTAAAAAAAAAAACCAACTAACTTTGCCACATACTGTTGGGCCACGTACAAGTTCAAAAGTTTGTCCCTGAGATTTGTGGACACTCAACTGTGCTGTCCAGCAGACACCTGGTCTGGCTGTCCAATAAGTTGTAGGAAAGTGGACTCTGGCCCTGAACAGTGTAACCATATCTTGTTCCCCTCACACCTCACCAGGATGTGGGGAGATGCTTCGTTCACTACAGATTGCAGTTCATCTTGTCTGCTCTTCACGCTCTGGGATGTATTTCAGGGGATAAATGGCATCGCAGTCTTCGAGTCATTGTGGTGTTAGAGGACCTGAGCCACAGTGCAATGTACAGGGAGGACGAATAAAGCTTCTTGCCGCCTCTCCTGTTTGGCTTCGGCAGCTCTCACTGAGTTGAGAAGAACACGGGCCACAATATCAAATTGCTTTTCTAGGTCAACAGCACAGTTTTACCCGACAGTTAGAGTAAGCTCACTTCCTCCCCACCACCCCCTCCTTGCTTGCGGGGTGGTAGTTGGGAAACACTCTTTCAGTACTGATACAATTTGTATTGGAAGGTTGCCCCTTTAGAAAAAAAAGAAAAGTATCATGTGAAATGAGTGAAATGAGTCAGAAAGAGAGGGACAGACATAGAATGACTATACTCATTTGTGGACTAAAAAGTAACGCAATAGGAGACTAACACCTAAGGATACTAGAGATAAGGCCAGGAGGATCGCTCCATACTTGAAAGCTGGTCTTACGTGCTGGGGGAAAAGGCAGCTGGCAGTGAGAAGGGACCACTAAGTAGATGATGTTTGGAGGATTGCTTGGGATGGGAGATGCGTGCTGAAAGAAAACTATAGACCAAACATGGTGGCCGCTTAGTACCTGTATTGCAAACCATAACACCCAAAAGGACAGAGAGAGTAAGAGGGAATGTGCATGACACAGAAGCAGAGGGTGGGAAGGGTGGGGTGGCGGGAGGAATACTGGGAACATTGGTGATGGAGAATGGGCACTGGTGGAGGAATAGGTTCTCGAACACTGTATAACTGAAACGTAATCACAAAAGTTTGTAAGTTGTAACTTATCTCACAGTGATTCATTAAAATAAAATAAAATAAAAATTTTTTTAAATTCCAGTGCTAAAAAATACCTCTTTTTTTAAAAAAAAAAAGATTCATAGCAAAGTTAAAGGTTCAGGGATTTCCTCACATCTACATATACTTAGTCTTCTGAGGATCTAGGATCAACACCTCTATCCACTTCTATCTGAGGGAGGGATGTATTTGTTACAATAGTGAGCCTATATTCACACAGAATTACCGCCCAAAGTCCACAGTTTACATGCTGGGTTAGCTCTTGCTGTGCACTTAACGGGCTTGAACAAATGTGTAAGAGCTTATATCCATCTACCAAGATTCTAGAGCAATTTCACTGTCCTAAAACTTCTCTCTGCCTTGTCTGTTCATCTCTCTCTCCTCCTCATTTCTAGCAACCAGTTTTGTTGTTATTAACTGCACCCAGAGTTTTGCCTTTTCCAGTACAACATAGAAGCTGGAGTCATACAGCACAGAGTTTTTTCAGATCAGCTTGTTTGACTCACTCATACAAACTTGAGGCCCCTCTCTGTCTCTTCATGGCTTGATGGCCTCACGCTTGCTGAGCAGGTGCTCTGCTGCTGCCACACTTCCCTAGCAGTGCCTTCTTTCAGCACTGAATAATGCCCCACAGTCTGCATGGGCGACCTGTACTGCTTTCTGTCCCTACAGTCCCCTGTGATTGGACATCTGGGTGCTTTCAATCTGGCAATTATGAATAAAGCTGGTATAAGATGTCTTTTTGGGACACAGAGAGAGAGAGAGAGAGAGAGAGAGAGAGAGAGAGAGAGAGAGAGAGAGAGAGAGAGAGAGAGAGAGAGTATGGCAGGGAAGGTGCCATTCCCTTGCATGCTGTAGACCAGGGTCCAATCCCTAGCACCCCATATGGTCCCCCAAATCTCCCAGGAGTGATCCCTGAGCATAGAGTCAGGAGTCAGTCTTGAACATAGCCTAATGTGGCCCGAGAAATGATCAAGAAAGTATTTGTGCAGTTTTTGTGTGGTTATAGAGTTCCAGTTTATTTGGATAAACAGACAAAATATATGTTGGCAGTCGAATGTTAAGAGAGTGTTGTTTTGTTTTATAAGAAACCCATACATTGTTTTCTAAAGTTGTTTTCTGTTTTACACTCTTAGCAATGAATGAGTATTCCTGTTGCTTCTCATCCTCATCCTCACCAAAACCTGATGTCAGCAATTATAACTTTGATGATTCTAATTGGTGTACAGTGGCATTTTATTGATTTCCATTTTCCTGGTAGCAAATAACATGCTGGGTTTACATGCTGGGTTAGCTCTTGCTGTGCACTTAACGGGTTTGAACAAATGTGTAAGAGCTTATATCCATCTACCAAGATTCTAGAGCAATTTCACTGGGAAGTTGGTCTATGAAACTGTTTTTTCTTGTGCTTCATTCTACTAAGCCTACTTTTTTTTTAAATTTTTGGCCACACCTGATGGTACTCAGGGATATTCCTGTGCACTCAGAAATCACTCCCAGCAGTGCTCAGGGAACCATATGAGGTATCAGGAATTGAATCCGGGTCAGCCAGTTGCAAGGCAAACACCCTACCTGCTGTACTATTGCTCCAACCTCTATGTATATTTTCTTTAGTGAGGTGTCAGTTAAGATTTGGGGTCCAGTTTTAAATTTGGCTTTCTTATTGCTGAGTTTTAAGTATACTTTATTTATTTTTGTGCTTCAAAATACTGTTAATGATATACACACCAATCCAACACTCCATGCCAGAATGTCCACTTCCTTTCACCAATGTCTCAAAGACCCCACACACCCACCTGCCCGCTCTCTGCCACGTAAGTTCAGTTTCATAGACCAACTTCCCAGTTCTGTTGCTTTTGTCCATTTGTTGCTCCATTTGTAAGACTAAGTATCTTTAATTTTATTTTTTAGGTATTCTAATTTTAATGTTCTTTTTGTGTTTTAGAAAATTCTTTATTATTTTCATTTAATTTTAAATGTTAGAGCTTTTTCTTCACTTCTGTTTGAGATTAATTTTCATTTCAAAGTATCATTGTCTAAGAGGATAGCTCATATGTGTTCTACCTTCTTGATTTTAGGGAGGTATTTTTAAAATTATTTTAATGAATCACCGTGAGATATAGTTACAGACTTACAAACTTTCACGACTGTGTTTCAGTCAAATAATGTTAGCGTACTCATCCCTCCACCACTGCCCATTCTCCACCCCCAGTGTTCCCAGTATCCTCCCCCCCCCATCCCCACCCTGTTAGGCTCATCTCTTCCATGCTTAAAATTTTTTTTAAATACATTTTGGATAACAGTGCTTTAATAGATGTATCTTTTACAAATATTTTCTCCCAGTCTGAGGCTTGTCTATCATTCTCTTGATACCGTTCTAGTAGAGCAGAAACTTTTCAAAAGGCCAGCTTATTTCTTCCATAAATGCTGACTTCAGTAGCGTGTAGCATCTGTGGGTAGACAGGCACACCAGCGGGCTTACCCCTGGCTCTGTGAGAATAACCCCTGGTGGAGCTTGAGGAACTGTAAGTGGTGCTGAGGCTGGAACCTGAACCCACCCAGAGCAAGGTAACCCCCTGTATTCCTGAATACAGCGTTTTGAAACTTTCCCAAGCAGAACTCTTACTTGGCGCTTATTGATCTGCCTCCTGTGTGCACAGAACTAAAGCTATTACTCCAGCTCCTGCACATACAGGGCAGGAACTCCACACCTCAGGTAGCATGTATGCGGGCAAATGAGGGCAGGCTGATGCAGAGCACGTGGTCCAAGTACAGGGCTGCGTGGAGTTTTCCCAGAGACCGTACAGGAATCTGTCCTGAGCCGTGGGCAGAAGCGGCTTGTTAGGCTGAGGGCAGCTGGCTGTGCTGGAAGCTGAAGGCAGTGCCCTTGATGCAGCTGTCCCGGCTGTCCCTGGAATGAGGGGACAGGCAAGCCCAGTGAGGTGGGCGCAGAGGGCGCCGGGGAACTCTGAGACAGGCAGTTGTGTAGGAAACCGCAGGCACAGAACAAACATCGAGGGTCATGGGGACATGGGACATGGTTTGGAGATTGGGTACCTGAGGGGGCTTTCCCCCTCTGTCTCAGAATCCTCCTGAAAGTGAAACTGTGATTTTCCGAGGGCCCTAAAGGGGCTTGCCCTGGAGGGAAGATATTCCACTTTGGGTACCCACACTGGCTTAAAAACAATCCGTTCACCTACTCTCAGGTCCTGCAACTCTGCACCCCAACTGTCACCTCCACGCCCAGCCTGGAGCCCCCAGGTTATGGGACTTATGTTTCCTCATCACGGAAAGACAGCAGTGATAAACCTGCATCCACGCACACTGGCCAGACTTGGTCCTTTGTTGGCTTTTTGGGTTTGGGTTTGGTGTGGTTTTTCTGGTTGCTTGGTTTTGTTTGTGGTGTCAGGGATGGAACCCAGGGCCACGCACATGCAAGGTAAGTGTTTTCCTGCTGAACTACTTATTATGTTCTATTGAGTTAGTTAAGTGCTTAATAGACTAAGAGGGCAGATGTTAGTGACCCCTTCAACAGGTCAGAAAACTGAAGCTCAGAAAGCAGGAAACCGTCCTCCTTCACTGGCATAATGGAAATTGTGTGGCATTTAATAAAACAGAGAGCTGTGTTCAACCTCAGGTGGCATGCCTGGCCCCAGGACCATCCCTTCTCTCCACACGTGCCAGAAACGGTCCAGTTGAACATCTGAGTTTGGGGAAAAACTTGGGAGAAAATCATACAGCTTGATCTTTTAAAGTTTGAGCTATTGGGCTGGAAAGATAGTACAACAATTAGGCACTTGCACAGGGCTTACGGGGGTTCATGTACCCCATATGGCCCCCCGGGTTTTCCAGGACTGATTCCTGATCACAGAGCCAGGTAAGGCCTGAGTACCACCAGGCAGGCCCCAAAACAAAATGTTTGAGAAAATATGAGAAGTAAAATTGGTCTTTTCAGATAAAGTGGTTGACTTTTGAGTGGTTCAGGAGAAAAGAGGAAGGGAAGTGGAGGTCTGTGGGTTGTATAAAGGCTGCAGAGCTGAGCGAGCCTGGGAAAGTAATCTTACCCCCATTTTATTGAGATAGAATTAACATACAACATGGTATTACTCTAAAGTATTTAATAATTACTCATCATAGTCATTTGATACACATATATGTTTTGCAGTGATCGCCACAATCTCTAGCATTGATCATGTTACACAATTACACTTTTTCCCTCGGGATGAGCACTTTTAAGATATGCTCTTTAGCTACTTTTAAATATGTACTACAGTACGTTTAAGGTAGCTGTCATGTTATACTTGACATCTTAGGTACTTAGACCTGGAAGTTTGTAGTATTTTGACCCCTATACTCCTTTCCCCCACTCCCTCTAACAACCACCCACGTATTCTCTCTTTCGACGAGTTAATTTTTCAGATACCACATATAAGTGAGATCATACATATTTGTCTTTCTCCCTTTGATTTAGTGGAATGACTTGAGGGCCATCCATGTTGCAACAATAATAGAATTCTCTTCCTTTATTGGATTGAATAATATCTCATCATATACATACAAAGTGTGTATATATATGCATATATATACATATATATCTATATACATACCACATTTTTCTTGCTCATCTGTTCATGGGCACTTACCACATCTTTTTTTTTTCCTCTTTCTTTTTAAAATTTTTTATTAGAGAACCACTGTGATGTACAGTTGCAAACTTATGAACTTTGTGTTTGCATTTCACTCATACAGTGATCCTTTACCCATCCCTCCACCAGTGCCCATTCACCTCCACCAATGATCCCAGTATCCCTCTCACCACCCCCACCCCATCCCCCACCACCCCACCCTGCCTCTGCAGCAGAGCATTCCCCTTTGTTCTCTCTCCTTTTGGGTGTTGTAGTTTGCAATAGAGGTATTGA
This sequence comes from Sorex araneus, assembly GCF_027595985.1. NCBI lineage: Eukaryota > Metazoa > Chordata > Mammalia > Eulipotyphla > Soricidae > Sorex > Sorex araneus. The sequence goes on along the minus strand of NC_073313.1, from coordinate 305,217,387 downwards.
GTGGCCTTCATGTTCGTTCTATAGTCTACTTTTAGTTCGCATCTTCCAACCCGAATGGATCCTCCCAACATACTCTACTTGGTGTTCCCTTCTCTATCTGAGCTGCCTTTTCCCCTAGCACACCGCATCTTGTATATTATACGTAATGCCACATCTTGCATATTATAAATAATACTGCAATGAACAGGGGGATCTTTGAGATTATTGTTCTGTTTCTTTTGGAGATATGCCCAGAAGTGGGATTGCTAAACAATATAATAACTCTATTTTAATTTCTTTTTTTTTTTGAGGAACCTCCTCAAATTCTTTTTTATCATGGCTGTGCCTACTTACATTCCCGCGAACAGTGCACAAACTTTCTTTTCACAGCCTCACCCACACTTCCGTCTCATCTTTTTGGCGATGGCCATTCTGAGAGGTGCGAGCTGATAACTCATGATGGTTTTCTTTTCTTACTTCCTGATGGTCAGTGATTCTGATCCCTTTGCCTATACCGATTGGCCCTGTGTACGTTTTCTTTGGGAAAATAATTCCTTTCTTTTTTTCTTTTTGGCTTTTTGTGTCACACTCGGTGATGCTCGGGGTTACTCCTGGCTCTGCACTCAGAAATTACTCCTGTCAGTGCTTGGGGGCCATACAGGATGTCAGAGATCAAACCAGGTCAGCCACATGCACAGCAAATACCATACCCACTGTACTATCACTCCAGCACAAAATATTCCTATAAGGTTTATTTTTCTGTTTTGTATTGCATGAGATTTTGCATTTTGGGAATATTAACCCCATATCAGACATGAAAGATTTGTGTAGCAGTAGCTGTTTTCTTTTTTTTTCCTTTTTTGCTTTTTTTGGGGGGTCACACCTGGCGATGCACAGGGTACTCCTGGCTCTGCACTCAGGAATTACTCCTGGCGGTGCTCAGGGGACTATATGGGATGCTGGGAATCGAACCCAGGTTGACCGCGTGCAAGGCAAACGCCTTACCCGCTGTGCTATCGTTCCAGCTCCAGCAATAGCTATTTTCATTAATTTTTTATACATTCTTGATAGACAATGTTATATAACTTAAAAGGCTTAGGTTTCATATCACTGTCACAACAAAGATTTAGTGCCACATCATCACTGAAAAAACCCTCAAATTATTCCTCTGATCCCCTCCTTTTTCCTTCCATAGCTTTCACCAAGTCTAGTTTTGTTAATTTTAGTTATTTGTATTCCACATGAGTGAAACCATCTGGTTATTGTATTCTATAACTCTGTTTATTTTACTTAGCGTTCCAACTACTTTGTCCCAAAGAGCACAATTATTTGTAAAAAGAAAGAGTTATGTGTCATTGAGCATACCTACCATGGCTTCTTCATCTAGTCTTCTGTTGACTGGCATATTTATTGATTCCAGGTTTTAGCTATTGTGAGTTATGCTGCTGCAAGCATAGGGTGCAAATATTCTTTCAAATCAATAGCTTCATATCCTTCATATATATGCCTTAGAGTGTTATTGTTAGATCATATAGAATTTTCATTCCCATACTATTTTCTATAGGAGTTGCATCAATTTACATTCCCATTACCAATATGCCAAAGTTCCTTATCCTCCACATCCTTGTCAACATTTGTTGTTTCCACTCTTTCTGATGCAGACCATTCTCATCAAGGTGAGGTGATAACTGTCACTGTCACTGTCATCCTGTTGCTCATGGATTTGTTCGAGCGGGCACCAGTAACATCTCTCATTGTGAGACTTATTGTTACTGTTTTTGGCATATCCAATACTCCACGGGTAGCTTACCAGGCTCTGCCGTGCGGGCACAATACTCTCAGTAGCTTGCCGGGCTCTCCGAGAGGGGCGGAGGAATCGAACATGGGTCGGCCTCATGAAAGGCAAACACCCTATTGCTGTGCTATCGCTCCAGCTTGATATAATTTTTTTCCTGCTTTTTGGGCTATACTGGCAGTGCTCAGAAGTTATTCCCAACTCAGTACTCAGGGGTCACTCCTGGAAGTGCTCAGTGGACCATGAAGTGCCAGAGATCAAACTCAAGCTTTCCTCCTGCAAGTACTCCAGACCATTGCTCCTTCTCTGTCTCTCTTTGTCTCTGTCTCTCTCTTTCTCTGACTCTGTCTCCCTCTCCCTGGTCCCTCATGGTGATTTTTATTTCCATTTCCCTACTCATGTGTGGTATAGAATTTTCATGTGTCTATGAGAATTGTTCGTGTGTCTATTGTATATCTCCTTTGGAGAAGAACCTGTTCACATGTTTTGATAGTTTTTCAATTGAATTGTTTGGTTTTTAATTTTGATTCATGTGAATTATTTATGTTTGTGTATGCTAATCTCCATCAAATATATGATGTACAAATATCTTCTCTCAATTGCTCAAATGTGTTTTGTGGTTTCTTTGTTGTGTTAAAGCATTTTAATCTTATGTAATCTGAGGTGAGAGAGAGAACTCTAGGGGATGAGTGTGTATCTTGCCTACTTGAGGGTTGTATTCAAGTCTAAGCACTGTAGATCCCCCAAGCAATGCCAGGAGCTAATAATAGTAATAATAATAATAATCACTGTCACTGTCATCCCATTACTCATCAATTTGTTTGAGCGGGCACCAGTAAAGTCTCTCATTGAGAGACTTATTGTTACTGTTTTTGGCATATCCAATACGCACGGGTAGCTTGCCAGGCTCTGCTGTGCAGGCTCGATATTCTCAGTAGCTTACCAGGCTCTCTGAGAGGGTAGGAGAAATCGAACTCGGGTCGGCCGCATGAAAGGCTAATGCTCAACCGCTGTACTATTGCTCCAGCCCCTATAATAATAATAATAATAATAATAATAATAATAATAATAATAATAATAATTTTATGTAATCAGATTACTTTGTTTTTTGCTTTTATTTCTCCTCTATTAGAGTTGATTCTCCAAACACATCTCTCATGATGGGGTCCTGGACTGTATGACCTGTCTTATCTATTTATTTTGTTTATCGTTTAGAGATCTCTAAGCCTGCTCAGATTGGGACTGGGCCTTCTCCACCCAGACCCCCCCCCATTTTCCAGTAGCTTGGCAGCCACACCCACAAACTGCCCCTGGCGCCGTGTAATCCCACCAATGGCCAACCTCCAGAGACTATAAGACCAAGCTCCCAGAAGCACGCAGCTGCAAAGCGGCCCCGAGACATCTAATCGCCTGTTTTCCCTCTTGGAGAACCTGACAAGCTACCAAGAGTGTACTGCCCACACGGGAGAGTCTTGCAAGCTCCCCATGGCATATTCATATCCCAAATACAGTAAAAGATATATACATACCTCTTGGAGAGCCCAGCAAGCTACCGAGAGTATCGGTAGGCCTGCACAGCAAAGACTGGCAAGCTACCCGTGGCATATTCGATATGCCAAAAACAGTAACGATAGGTCTCATTCCCCTGACCCTAAAAGAACCTCCAATCGTTGGGAAAGACGAGTAAGGAGAGGCTGCTAAATTCTCAGGGCTGAGTGTAATAGAGACGTTACTGGTGCCTGCTCGAGTAAAACCACGAACAACAGGATGACAGTGATACAGTTATTGTTTAGTTCTAGTAACAGGTTTTTTAATCAACACATTTTTATGAAGCACTGTGATTTACAAAGTTATTCACAGTTGAACTTTAGACATACATATTGCACTGTGTATGCAATATGGAGCGCTGATCCCAGCACCAGTGTCAACTTCCCCTCTGCAGTGTTCCCAGCTTCCCTCTCGTACCCCCCACCCACCCAGCCTTCCCTTTTGACAGGTAGCTTTCTAAGTTTTGTGGTAATAATATTTTTTGAATCCATTTTAAGTTCAGTTTTGTGAATGGAGTTGAATAGTGGCATCATTTCAGTTTTTGACAGGTGGGTTTCCAGTTTTTCCAACACCGTTTGTTGAAGAGGCTTTATGTCTTCCTCTGGGCAGTCTTAGCTCGTTTATTAAGGATGAGATGTCTATATACGTAGATTTCTTTTCTGATATCCCTATTTCACTCCAGTGGTCCCTGTGCCTGGTTTTTGTTCCTATACCATCCACTATTTTAATTAGTATTGCCATGGGGACTTTTTTGAGGGGGTTCCTTTTGGGTCACTCCCAGTGATGCCTGAGGGTCTATGTGATGTCAGGGATCAAATCCACGTGCAAAGGTGTGCTCCAGCTCTTGAGCTAGTGCCTGACCCAGTTACTATTGCTTTGCAGTATAGTTTTAAGTAAAGGAGTATCGGGCCTGTTTTTCTTCTTTTCTCTCAGATTTCTTTGGTTACTTGGAGTCTTTTGTGGTTTCATGCAAACTTTAGAACTGTTTGTTCCTTGAGAAGTGCCACTGGTATTTTAGTAGGTTCTCTGTTGAGTCTGTAAATTCTTTTGAGTCTGTAAACTCTTTATGTAAGATGGTTATTTTCACAATGTTCATTCTTCCAGTTACTTTTTAATTTTTGTGCTTTGGGGCCACACCCATCGATACTTAGGGCTTACTCCTGCATCTGTGCTCAGATCACTTCTGGAAGTATTTAGGGGTCCTTATGGAGTGTCAGGGATGGTACCCGGGTCTGCCGCATGCAAAGCAAGTGTCTGGCGCACTATGCCATATCTCGGCAGCACTTCTTCTTCCAGTTCTTAGACATGGGCTTTCCTTACAATTCTGTCTTATATATTTCTTTTGTGTTAGTAGTGAATTATAATGTTCAGTGTTCTGCCTTTCACCTCCTTCCTTAGGTTTACACTTTTAAAAAAATATTTTTATTAGTGATTCACCGTGAAGTACAGTTACACACTTATAAACTTTCATGCTTACGTTTCAGTCATACAATGGTTGAGTACCCATACCTCCACCAGTGCCCATTTTCCACCACCAATAGTCCCAGCATCCCTCCCACCCCCCCCCGCCCTGTCACCTCTACTCCACCCTGCCTATGTGGCAGGGCATTCCCTTTTGCTCTCTCTCTCCTTTTGGGTGTTGTGGTTTGCAGTAGAGGTATTAAGTGGCCATCATGTTCGGGATTTTTTTTTCACTTCTCTTTCCTCCAATTCATTGTTTGCAGATAGAAATTCAAAGGATTTGTGTGTATTGATTTTGTGTCATGATAAATGGGCTTATTTCTTTCAATCTTACATTTTTGAAATTTTTCTATATTAATGCCCATGAACCTTGTTAATTCATTGCATTATTCAATTTATCACCACTCATTTCTGCAATCTCTATCATGAAATATTTAGCTGTCTTCCAGTATTTGTTATTACAAATTTCCAGTTGTGCAAATAGTGGAAGTTATTAACTATCAGATTGGGGAAAATTATAAGCATCTTCGGTTTTTACAAGCTGTTACCAAATTGATTCAAATTGATTTTAGCAATTTACATTATCATCAATATTGCTTAACATTATTCGCTGTATTAAATTTTTGCAAATCTGAGTTGGAGGTGAAAACAGTTGTTTTAATATAAATTTTGCTTAAGTAAGATATATCTTTATATTTGAAATATCGATTTAGTCAAATATTTTGCTAACTTTTTTATTTACTGGACCCTTATTTTATTAATTAATGATAGTCATATTACATATAATGATCCTTTGTCACTTCTGTACACTGTAAATATGCTTCCCTATTCTTACATCTATTCACTAACTCTACTTACCGGGTTTTGTCCTCTGTCCTTTTTTTTTTTAATTTCAATATCAGACCTTTGTGGCTTGAGATTTCTTGTCTTAATCAAGAAGTTCTACCCTTATTCTATGTCATAACATTTTTTCAAAAAGTTTTAAAGCTTTGATTTTAACACTGAGTTTAATGTTATATACTACTTTATATGTAGTATGGGTTCAGATGGGTTGTAAAAGGCTGGAGAAAAATATTCTATTTATAACACTAACCAAAAGAAAGCTGGAAATGGTACAGTAATACATTAGCTTCTGACAGGACAGACTTCAGGACAAAGATACCCTGATAAAGATATCAGGGATGAAATCCTATAGAGGGTCAATTCACAATAAAGCTTAGCCATCCTTAATGTGTATGCGTCCAAGAAGGAACAGATTATTGAAATAGCCACTGGCTGAGAGAAAGTACTGTGGGTAGGGCCTTTTCCTTCCATGCGGCTGACCCGGGTTGATTCACAGCATCCCATGTGGTCCCCTGAGCACTGCCAGGAGTAATTCCTGAGTGCAAAGCCAGGAGAAACCCTTGTGCATTACGGGGTGTGACCCCCCCCAAAAAAAAGCAAAAAAGAAAGAAAGAAAGAAAGAAAGAAAGAAAGAAAGAAAGAAAGAAAGAAAGAAAGAAAGAAAGAAAGAAAGAAAGAAAGAAAGAAGAAAGAGAGAGAGAAAGAAAGAAAGAAAGAAAGAAAGAAAGAAAGAAAGAAAGAAAGAAAGAAAGAAAGAAAGAAAGAAAGAAAGAAAGAAAGAAAGAAAGAAAGAAAGAAAAAGAAAGAAAGAAAGAAATAGCCATTGATTGGCTATTTCAGATGAGATAAGACACTCTGGGTGGTATGGCCGTAGCCACTAGTTGGATATTTCAGCACAACTGCTCAGCATAAAAGCAATTGGTAGATACAGCAGAGGGGAACCAAACCAAAGCAGAATATTTATTCTTCTGAAGAAAACTTCACCAGAAGAGACCACACTTTGAATCCTAAAAATACCTTAACAAATCTGATTTTCTTCTCTTTGGGAAGTAAAAATTTAGGAGCTAACTCAGTGGCTGGTCCTGATTCTTGTTGCTCAGGAGTCATTCCTAGCAGCACTCTGTGCTTTGGGGACCGTGTGGTGCCAGGGATGGAAATTAGACCTGCTGTATGCAAAGCATGTGCTCCAGCCTGTGAAACTATCCCCCAGGCCCCTTAACATATATTTTAGACCAACATTGTAAGGGTCAGAGAGACAGTACAGTGAGCAGGGCACTTGCCTTGCATGTGCTGACCCAGGTTCAGTCTCTGGCACCCAAAGCAATACCAGGAGTGACCCCTGAGCCCAGAGCCAGGAATGCATCAGGCATCCTGATCACCACTGAGTGTGCCTACCTCCCCACTCCCCAAATAGATATTATATAAAATATGTTCTGAGAGCAGGACGGAATTAAATCAGAAAGATATTTGGTCAATAGCCTGATTGTATGTCATGCTTCTAAATAGTATAGAGGCTAAAGAATAAGTCTCAGTCATCATCATCATCATCATCATCATCATCATCATCATCATCATCACCATCCCGTTGATCATTGATTTTCTTGTCCTAGTCCTGAGATTTTAGAAGCCTCTCTTTACTTGTCCTTTCCAACGATGCTGCATTGGAGGCTCTTTCAGGGTCAAGGGAATGAGACCCATCATTGTTACTGGTTTTGGCATATGACTACGCCACGGAGAGCTTGCCAGGCTCTGCACATTGAACCAAAAAGAAGATGAAAAAGATACCAAACTTGGGGAAATGTAGCAAAGCAGTGCTTGTGGGAAATTTGTATCATTAAGTGCACATATAAAAATCCTGTATGGGGGGGAGGGGGGACCCTCAGTGGTAGCATGGGTTCATAGGCACAGATCTGGAAAGCTCACACATGGGAAGCTGGTGCAGTAACCCCCAAAACCCCCTCCCTTGCAGAAAAAGAAGGAAAATGGGAAGGAAAAGAAAGAACAATTAAGCCTCAAGTAAACAGAAGAGAACAAAAATTAGAGCAATAAGCATGGAAACAGAAATTAACAAAGAAACACCAGAGAAATTATCTAAAGGAAAAGCAGTTCTTAGAAAAGATCAACAGAATTGATAACTTTTTTTTTGTTTCCTTTGGGGCCACACCCAGCAGTGCTAGGGGGCGACTTGTAGTCCCAAAACCTGCCCGGGTGGGGTTGTCCCCCCATCATGCTCAGGGACCAAACCAGGGTCCTCCCGAATGCGGTGTGTGTTGTGCTGTTGAGCTGTTACTGCAACCCCCAAATTGATGAATTTGCCTCAGCCTAATCAAGGCGGGGGAGAGAGAGGGGAAGAGAGGGGGGGACACACACAAATTTAATAATCCAGAAGTGGGGGAGGGCCGTCTCTGCTGGGCAGCAGGAAGGAGCCTGGCGTCGCTGGGCTGTGGAGGATGGAGCTGCCTGTGCGGGACCAGCAACGCCTCTTCCCTAGTCCTGACAAAGGCAAAGGAGTGAACCCAGGATCCTGGCGTCAGAAAAATAAAAATCGAAACAAGCAGACAAGCAGAGATCTCGAGTTCCCCTCCTTTCTCTCCTCTCCCCCCACATCTTCACATGCTCCCTGTATCTGAGGGACATTAAAACAAGAATCAGGGCTGGAGCGATAGCACAGCGGGCAGGGCGTTTGCCTTGCACGAGGCAGATCCGGGTTCCATTCTCAACATCCCACATGGTCCCCTGTGCACCTCCAAGAGTAATTCCTGAGTGCAGAGCCAGGAGTAACCTCTGTGCATCGCCGGGTGTGACCCAAAAAGCAAAACACAAAAAACAAAAAAACAAGAATCATAAATCTCAGAAAAATCCTATCACCTCACAGAACAGTGCATTTTCCCATATTTCTGCTTCATCACTAGAAAGAAGAAAGAAGCCAGGAAGATGTCCCAAGGGGACAAGGCGCGCGCGCGCGCGTGTGGTGTGTGTGTGTGTGTGTGTGTGTGTGTAGGCCCAGAGTTCAATCCCCATCACTGCACGGTGCTCCAAGGACCACTAGGCGTGTCTCTGTAGTCCTTGAAAGCACTGCTCCAAGGCAAAGCCTTCAACCCTACCTCTCTCCCTCCCCGCCAAGCACCACCAATTAAAATACAAGAAATATTACCTTACCACGGGTTTGGGCCTTTTCCCCTTCGCAGAGCCTCTGGCCCACACTTCACCAGGACTATCCCTGAGCAGACCCTGATCCCTGACTCCAGGACCAACCTCCCGGGACCTGGAGTCTGGCCCCTACTCATTGTGACCCGGGGATCAGAAGGTGTGCAATGAGGCCTCAGGCCCCCACCCCCTCCGCCGTTGCCAACATTAAAGGTATTTGGCATGAAAGGCATTTCTAGCCCCCTTCCCCAACAAGCTTTGCTCACGTGGTTCAGATATTGGGGAAGACAAGGAGGATGGAGCTGAAACCCCTTCCCCATCTCTCCGGGCTCAGAAACTCTGAGTTAATGTTTGCTCCCCGGCCTTCCACGTTATGGCTCGCGCTTCAACTGGTCGCGTCCAGGTGTGAGCCACGGGTGGTACGCGGGTGCCAGCGCGTAAAGACCCCAAGGACCGCAAAGGGAGCAGAGCGCCGCGGGGCCTGCGATAGGACCGGTCGGCTCAGGACGGGGAGCCTGAGCTCCGGCCTCGTGTCCCGGCAACTGCAGAGGGTGCCCCGGTGGCTGCGGGGACCGCGGGCTAAAGTGGAGTCAGGCCGAATTCCGAGTCCCGCCCAGCCGCGCCCGGGCCGCGCCACGCCCAAGTTTAGGCGACGCTGCCCCCTGCTGGTGAAAACGCGGGGCGCGCCCCTGGGAAGGGCCGCGGGTTCCAGATCCGGGAGCGCGCCCCCCGCTGACTGACTTGTAGTTGAACCACTGGGCACACTGCCCTCCTCAACCCCCAATCCAACACACTCATTTTATGTATGTATTTATGTATTTATTTATTTATTTATTATTTATAAATAATAATAGTGATAATAATAATAATTAGTAAGGAGCATGTAAAGCAGTTGTAGAAAAACTGTGTACCGTGAAATCCCGAACTAACATACTTAAAAAATAATTTGTTCTGGAGTGCTGGAGTGATAGCACAGCAGATAGGGCGTTTGCCTTGCACGCGGCAGACCCAGGTTCGAATCCCAGCATCCCATATGGTCCCCCGAGCACCGCCAGGAGTAATTCCTGAGTGCATGAGCCAGGAGTAACCCCTGTGCATTGCCGGGTGTGACCCCCCCAAAAAAAACCAAAAAAAATAATTTGTTCTGCACAACAAACTATTAAGGAATATTAAAATATACAAGTAGATGAAGAGCTGCACAACGATAAAACCCAAAGAACTTGCTGTTATGTTCTCTATGAAATCCACTTCGTACAGTTTTTTTTTTAACTGTGTTTCTCAGGGGCGATTTTTTTTTTTTTTTTTGGCCATCAATGCACCTCTTCATGTCTATTAGCAGTTTCAACACATTCATTTTAAGGAGAAGCAGAGGCCACGAGAGTGCAGGGGACTCTGATTCTCCTCTATAAAATGAATGTGTTGAATTGGGTCTTATCTGACGTCGCTTCCAGCTTTTTAGATCCCTCTGCCCAGGGCCCCCAGGCTGCTGTCATCTCTACCCTGCTCCTCATGATGCTCCCAGCCCTCTATAGAACTTCTGACTCAGTGCTGCCGTGTGTGTTCACAAAAGGAGAGGGGGGCAGCAGGTCTCTATTTCTCCCCCCCCCCCCTGTGTTCTCCACCCCAGGGAGGCTGATGGAGAAGGGCAGGTGAAGGAAGGAACGAGTACCAGGCTGGTCTGTATCAATTGCAGTTTATTCCAATCTCCGTTCCCCTTCTGCTTCTGTCTCTTTGCCCTTCTGCTTCTCTCTCTCCCAAGCCCCGCTCATTCTGACTTCTTTCACCTTGTGCTCTGCTTCTGTGTCTTCCCCCTACTTCTGTGTGTTCTCCTGTGCTTCTTTGTGTTCCCCTCTACTTCTCCTACAGCCTTAGTTTCCATAGCAATCACATAGGGTGGTAACACAAAGGTGGATTGGAACATTAACACATCAACAAAGAAAGGTAAGGCCACTCCTCAAGAACAAAATCTCATCTAAGGAGATTACTAGGAGATTTGCTCAAGGGTGGGATCCAAACAAGGTTGTGTCGCTTTCTCCTTTCCTCAGCTAGTAATCCACTTACATAGTTGTAGTAAATCTACTTCTAGTATTTCTAGCAATGTCATTCTATATGAACACAGTAAGAGATATAACCTTAAAGTTTGGTTCTTCCTGAAGACATCTCACTATACATTCCAGGCCACAGTCCTCAGGCCAGGTTAGTCTTCCTAACCCCAGCAGTTCCTAGTCTCATCATTACCTTTGGATCATGACAGCATCTGTCCATGATCATGCCCTCAACTCATAGTTGAGTACTGCGGTGCTTTGGCCTGGCCCATTTCGATGCCAGCATAGCTCACAGCTTGCGCTGGGTCCATTCCGTCCCTCGTTGGGACCCCGCTTTTGGGGTGTTAGAAACTAAGGGCAACTGAGTCGAGAAAGCAGATGCCCAGGAGTAAATATTATTGGAGTCAATCAACTCCCAAGTTACAAGAACATAATATTAACTGTCTTCCTGTGTCTATACAAAAAGGACATTGCTTTAAGGTAAACTATGCAAAAGAAAGAAAAGCAATATTTAACTTACAAGTTCAATGGATCTGATCTTACAAGTTAACAGAATCTGATTAGGGGGAAGGTGATTAACTGGTTGGGAAGGAAGGTGCAGAGAAGAGTTTACGGATAAACCAAAGAATGGGAATGTCTCGGGAGCACTGTGATGGGTGTAACCCAATAAACTTAAGTTCCCTGCAGCAAAGCTGAAAGGACAAACCCTATGTTCTCCTACACTGCCGTCCTGCCCACGTGGGCACTACAGATGCAGCAGCCTAAGGCCAGGACCTGACCCTCCTTTGTAAGAAGCCACTGCTTCCTGCAGGTAGAAGTGAGCACTGTGGGGATGGAGAGATAGTACAAAGCTTGCCAGCCAACCAGGGTTCCCTCCCAGGCACTGCATATGGTCCCAGCACCAGAGAGCCCCTGAGAAATGCTGGCTGTCTCACCACACCTACCCGTCACCCCTAAGCCACACACACACACACACACACACACACACACACATAGGCACGGGGATCCTGCAGACTATCTCGGATCTGGGGTTTGCTATGTACAGAAAAAAAAAATCATTCCTGTAAGAAATAGTGGGGAATCCAGGCACTGAATCAACTAGGATGGATATTTTAAGGCTTTGCCTACAGACTGTAAGGGGGGTGAGAAACTCCCCTTAAGATGAAAACTTAACTCCTGGCCTGAGCAATAGTACAGTTGGGAGGGCACTTGCCTTGTTTGAGACTGACCTCGGTTCAATCCCTGGCATCCCATTAAGGTCAGCTGAGCACCATCAGGAGTGATTCCTGAGTGCAGATCCAGGAGAAGCCTCTGAGTATAACTGGGTGTAGCCCCCAGACAAAAGCAAACCAAAAAAAAAGAAGAAGAAGAAGAAAACTAGCTGCTTGAAAGGGCTGCTACAAATGCTTCCTTTCACCTCACCTCATTGCCCCCCACGCACCCCCAGTGCATAGCCGTGGCCTTCCTTCCTGCTGGCACCCCAGGCCCTCCATCCCTGCAGCCAGACCTATTGACCCCTTTCTGAGGAAGTACTTTAGGAATGTCAGGGGCTTGGGGGTTCATGGTATAGGGGTTTTCCCAGTGAACTATAACTAAATGGAGAACCAGTAGTTGGTGTCCCTGTGAGAAATTAATTTTTCTAACTAGAACCTGTGGTATAAGTCTTGGATGCCTGAGATTTTTGCCAATATTGAAAGAGGAAGCGTCCTTTTGCCAGCTGCTGCAAGTCGCTTCATTTTAACTCTCCCCATCCTACATTTTAAACAATCCTGTAAATTCTCGGGCTCTTTCTGAGACTGGGAAAATTTAGAATTTCCCAAGACCATAAATTCTGCCCCAGATCCTGGGCTCATAGGAAACTAAGACAAAGAGACAATACCTGGGCAGATGGTGGTACATAATCCAAACAGTCCCCACCCGCACAGTGGGAATTTGAGATGTTAACCTTAGCTTCGAAACCCAAATAGGCCCTAAATTAACAAGACATCGATGGGAAACAAATGGGAAGACTCTGAGACTTTGTTTGATAAGAAACACAAAGACCCAGTTTTCCTTCTAAAACAAAAACCACTGAGTTCAGAGAGATAGTACGGGTGGTAGAGTCAACCTGGCCAACTCCTCAGCACACTATTACCCCTCCCTGGTGCCCTGCCCAAGCACCAGCATGGGTAATTCTTGAGCTCAGAGCCAAGAGTAAGTTCTGAGCATCATTGGGTATGTCCCCCTCCCCAAAAAAGCCCTGCAAAATGAGTCACATTTAGTTATTTGTCTCTTTTTTAAAATTTTATTTTATTTTATTTATTTTTTATTGAGTCACCGTGAAATACATAGTTACAAAGCCGTTCATGTGTTCATGATCAGGTTTCAGCCACACGAGGATCCATCTTTAGTTCTGTACTAAGTTCCCTCCCTGCTGGGGCGTCTCTAATCTACTTTCCAATAGACTTCTTTTCTTTTCTGAGTCTGAGCATCTTGATTACTCAGTATTTTCTTTATGGGAAAAAAGATGGAAGAACCTGGGACCCGTGGACAGGTAACTGCCATCTCTGCTCTGTGTCACCATCACTATCACTGAACAGGCAACTTGTGCAAAGTTAGTGTCAGTCCCGGCCACCCAGAATCTGTAACAGCTTCGTCTTCGTGTCAAATTGTGTCCCGGGTTCTGTTGGGGACTTGACCACACCCAGCCCCAGAGCACCGGTCTCATCAATGGACATGCCCGCCCCGGATCCTCAGAGCGGCATGAGAGGTCTGTCCTTCCATCCCCCCTTTGCGGGGCGCTGCAGAGGAATGGGTACTGCTGGAGTCTGAGGCAAGACCCCTGTCCGCATCCCAGCCCCAGCAACTCTTCTCACTGCAAAGCGAGGGGGCGGAAGGCCCGGAAACACGGTCTGAGGTTGAGGTCAGAAGTTGATGGGGGCGGGGAAGGGGGGAGCCGGGGGGGGGGCAGAGAGAGCTCACAGTACTGAACTGAGTGCTCACGGTTGGGTATATGTCTCCATCCCTCACCCCCCATGGTCCCCTGAGCAGGTCAGAGAGAGACTCCGGAACAAATGTGAGGAGGAGAGGGAGGAGGCGTTTTGGGGGGTGGGGGCAGAGAAGGAGGACAAAGATGAGGACGAGGAGAGACCCTGCTTCTGGGCTCTGCCGCTGGCCACGCGTACACGAAGGATCCTTCCTGAAGGAGCCGTGAGGCCTGCGGTGTTTCGGAAGCCACTCATTTTTGTCTTCTCTCTTCGGTCCTGAGAAGGTACGAGGCATCCTGAGACAATGCTCTAAGGCCTTCGGGGTGGCCCAAAGGAGAGGGAGAAGGAAGTGGGGACAGGAGGAGCAAGGTAGGGTGGAGCACGGGGTTTCTGCTGAGTCTTTTCCCCTTCCCCCAGGGGAACAAGCTCCTTTAAATGGGACCCTCGGAACCTCTTCCTTCTGCACTCAGCCCTGCTCGCTGGAGGGAACAATCATCCTGGGCTCTACCCGGACTCCTCGGCTCCCCTCTCACAGCCCCTCATGGTCGCCTGGTGGGGTTTCCCACCCCCACAGGCGCAGAGTGAGAAGGTTGATGGTTGGCTTGAGGTTACCCCAGGGATCCTCCTCCAGCTCTCAAACTTAAAAAAAGTAACCATCTCGTATAAACAGAAAAATTTCCACTGACTTTTTAAAAGTTTCTATCTCCGTTAAACTGTTTCAAGACAACAAGTTGCCTCAGAAAGGAGGAGGAGGAGGAGGAGGAGGAGGAGGAGGAGGAGGAGGAGGAAGAAGAGGAAGATGTAAAGGGAATCTTCCGAGAAGTTTATTTTGCCTCCTAATTTATTTCCCTAGAGCCTTAAAGGTAAACACTTATTTAAGGACGATCTACACACAGAAACTTGCCAAAGCCAAATTTGATTATTGTAATCAGTTATATGTGCATTAGTCAGTTGGAAAGAAGTCAGATCATCTCAGCATGTGCAAATGCAGTTCTGAGAGCCGGATGTATGTTGTTAACACCACAGGACAGTGGGTACAAACTGGCAGCACTTTAGGAAACAGGCCCGGTGCCATCCCACCTTCTCTCTTTTCCTTTGTGGAGAGATAGTACAGCGGGTAGGGCACTTGCCTTGCACACAGCCGACCTGGGTTTAATCCCACATACCCCATTTGATCCCCCAGGAGCAATTCCTCAGTGCAAAACCAGGAGTAATCTTTGTATCACCAAGTGTGGCCCAAACCCCTTCCCCAAAATTAAATAAAATAGCACTGTAGCACGGCACTGTAGCACTGTCATCCTGTTGTTTGATTTGTTCGAGCAGGCACCAGTAACGTCTTCATTGTGAGACTTGTTACTGTTTTTTTTTTTTTCCATATCAAATATGCCACAGGTAGCTAGCCAGGCTCTGCCACTCGGGCCAGATACTCTGGTAGCTTGCTGGGCTCTCCAAGAGGGACAGAGGAATTGAATCCAGGTGGGCCGCGTGCAAGGCAAACACCCTACCCGCTGTGCTATCGCTCCAGACAAAATAAAATAAGTAAATAAAATAAGTAAATAAAAATTTTATTGCTGCAAAATATACTTGACACAATAGTGGCCTTCTTGGCCATGTTTAAGTGTAAACTTCAAAAATATTAAGGACACTTTTATTGTTGTGAATCCATCACCACCTTCCATAGGTAATATTTTATATCTTACGAACTGAAACTATACCAGTTCACCTCTCTGCCAATCCCACACAATATACATCCTATGTTCTATCTCTGCTTCTGATTCTGACTATTCTAGGTACCTCATCCAACAGTAATTATGTGACATTTATCTATTTTGGATGGCAAGCACCTTAAGCCCTGGACTATCTCTCCCTGTACAATAGCAAGCACTGTTTTTCAGTCTAATATTTGTAAGCATATAATTTTTAATATATAAATATCAAATTAAAAAAACACATAACCCTTTTCAATAGTCTCTAATTAAATATAAAGAATATTATCAAGAACAGATCAAGCAAGCCAAGCCTAATTTCAGTCCTGGTTCTACCACCGACAATCATGATAATTTACTTAAGAGCTGAGGCCCAGAGGGAGGAATATTTGAGCTGGATCTAAAGAGAGAGGAGCTTCCTAAGCTATGAACAGAGCTGAGAACATTCCAGAAGAAGCGAAGGACATGTTCAGTGGCTCTGAGGTGGCAAGGTGCAGACCTCCTTTGAGAACCAGTGGGACGCCAAGCCCAGGACAAGTGGAGAAGGCCAGCAGACAAGGCTGGAAGTTTTCCGTTTATATTTTTCATTTTGGACATCTCCAAAGAGTTCCATAAGCCTATCACAGTGATTCTCAGCCATCGGGCCAGAGATTTTAACATGAGGGTCTGAGAGTGCAATATTGCTCAGATCCTACAGTGCTGGGGACCACAGGGCAACTCCCATGGTGCCCCAGGGCCTCCAGGGCTATGCCTGGCAATTCCAGGGGCCCATGGGGTGCTGGGGAGCAAAACTGAATCAGGTACCTCCAAGTCACATGCTCCATTCCTGTGTTCTCTCTAACCAGCCCTTACCTTTGAACGTATCTACCTTCTCCTCCTCCTCCTTCTTTTGCTTACAACTGTTCTATTACTAAAAACATGCCGTCGGCCCCATGCCTCCTTCTCAGGAACCTTGCTCCTAACACTTACCTGTCTCTAAACCACCTCTGTGTAACGCTTTTCCTGAAATGAGCCACTCTTTTTCAGACTGGAACTCTCTCTGCCTCCTCAGGTTTGCCTGCTGCTGCTTCACTCAACAAGGCTTCTTGAAGACCAGAGACATGACATGCCTTCCAGGAGGCATTGCAGAAAAAAAAAAAATGAACATACATATTTCTCAGGGGCCTGGGCCCAGATCATTAAGCAGAACATGTGCAACAGCCATTGCTGTGCTGAACACATCAGCCAGGCCAGGGAAGCCCAAGATCCAGGTGACACCAAGAGGAATGTGGGCCCAGTAGCCGGGGAGGGGCAGGGGACAGAGCTGAGTTCCAGAGGGAGGAATACCTGAGCCAGATCTGAAGAGAGGAGCTTCCTAAGAGAACATTCCAGAAGGAGTGAATGGCATCTCTTGCACTGAGATGGCAAGGTGCAGACCCCCTTTGAGACCCAGTGAGACGCCAAGCCCAGGACAAGTGGAGAAAGCCAGCAGGCGAGGGTGGAAACAGGCTGAGGAGCCCTCAGAGCTAGCACCCGGGTCAGCCGGGCTCCAGAAAGAACTGGAATGGTCCTTCAGGGTGAACTGGTGCTACAGGACGAGCTTTAGACCAGTGGAAAGAAGGAAGGGCAGGACTGATGATTATTAGTGACTGAGACATTCCTGCTCCCTCTGGACTCAAACACGTGCCCACCCTCCTTCTGAGGAGACCACAGCCACCTCCGAGGCCATGATTCTCGGGCGTGATGGTGGCTTCTGAGTTGCTGGAACAAGCCCTGATTGGTCCCCATACCTCCGATGAACACTTCCCTTCCATGCCGAGGAATCACACCTCAGGATAAAGAAATCCTGTTTCCTCCAGCCCAGACACAGCTCCCCTCTCATCCCGAGCTTTCTGAATGTATCCTGACAGCGGGGTTTGCTTAGCCGAGTCCTCCTATTTCTTTCCACCATCCCACAGGAGCACCGCAGTGTGGGGTGAGGGGCTTACCTGGCAGAGATGGGCAGACCCTGCCCCACTCTGCACACCTGGCAGCCAGCAGGCACCCCACAAAAAGTGTGCAATTGCATCTGCACGCCCCCCATGCTGCAGGGCGGATGCCATTGTGGTTACCTTAAGCACCACCACGTTCTGTGAAAAATATCTTTGGGGTCATACAGCCTCTTTGGTGGGGTTTGACGTGTTGCCTTGGCACTCCCCCACCCCCAACTCCTTACCCTCCATTTCTCTGTAAAAGGGTGACACCATGGCTGACACTTTTCTGAGCAGCAAGACTGAAATGCCTCGACACAGCTGCAGTCCACTTCCTTCGGGGAACTTGACGTCCCAGCCTCTGGCCATCACAGGCTCATGAAGAGCTGTCTGCTTCCCAAGCTCCCGACACCTGCAGAGACCCCGACTTGCCGCCACCACCTCATCATCCACAGGGTAGACTTTCAGGGCCGGCATTCTTATTGCCACCCTCCCAGACTGTAGTCATTAGCCATCAGGGCTGTTTGACCCTCCTCACATAGCAGGGACAGAATGCAGAGCGGAAGAGGAAACTGTTTTCTCAAACAATGATTGCCATGTCGGTGAGCTGTCTGGACGCAGCTTTCCTTGCCATTCTCATCCATGTGAATTGAGGCGTCTACACACCGTATCCACACAGTGAGAGACACATGCCCACATCTGCACCCAGGGGGTCCCTGACCTGAGGGCTTCTGCCAGAAGGTTCCAGCTCCAGCTCCCCCCATAGCCCATTTGCAAAGGGGGCCCATGTTTAATGATGTAGATGGATATGCCAGTCTTACAAGTCACTGTAAAATGTGAGAAGTGGCTTAAATGTCCGTTAACAGGACCTGTATCATAGGATTCCGTGTAAAACGCACCCATTCATTATTTTGGGGGCAGTTCCGGGAATTGAACCCAGGGCCTCATACATGCAAGGTGAATGCTCTGCCTCTAATCCACATCCCTGGCCCTAAAACACAGTATTTGAAAGAAGGGAGCTGTTCTGAAAAGGTGGAGCTAAAAGCTGTCCCTCTTTTGTTAGACAAGAAAGGCAACTTTCAGGGCCAGGAGTAAGCCTTGAGTACTGCCAAAACAAAAATCTCTAAATATAAAATGTTCGAAACGCCACGTTAGAATAAGGTGCGTGGGTGAAGGGGGCAGGGTGCTGGAGGCTGTGCTTGTAGTGGAGGAAAAGGAGGGCATGGAAAATAATAATGTCAGAGCTCACTGAATGTGCATTGGTGGAGGGATGGGTGTTTGATCACTGTGTGATTGTAACCCAAACATGAGAGCTTGTAACTATCTCACAGTAATTCAATAGAATTTTTTTAAAAAAAGAAAGAAAGTAATAATGAACAAGAGCCCACATATCCCGGAAGTCTGGCCTAAGCTGGCTGTGATGCCTGGAGGCTCTGGGACATTGCTCACTGACCCCTGGGCACCTACACCCACTGCAGCACGAGGTCTGTTACTATGGGGCTCAACATGGGAAGCTTAGGGACGCTAAAAAATAAAAATAAAAAATTGAGAGGAGGCCACCCCTCAGGGCCAGGACACTGCAGCAAAGCAACATGCCACAAGGAAGGGGATGTGTGCGCCAGGGCTAGAGGGGAAAACTGCTTCCACACAGGCACTTGCCCAGGACTCCCTCCTGCAGGACCCCAGAGCAGCGGGACCCCGGAAATGAGGCCCAAGGCAAGTCTCACAGGGGGGAAACAACATAGTCCCTCAGCAGTAACTGAGGCCCCGAGTGAAGAAGGAAGGAACTGTGGGGCGTGAGGGAAAGGCAGGGTGGGGAGCTGACTGAGGCTGCAGGCACCAGCTCCCAGAGCATCTGCCCTGGTGGCCCTGGTGACACTGTCTGCCGGAGTCCAGCTCCGGCATGAAGACCACCGACTCAGAGATGAAGCATTGACCAGCAGCTATCGAGGCTGAAGGCAAGGTTTATTCTCAAGCAAGCAGTTTTTATATTCTTATCATACTTTCACCCAGGCACGCAGCCAAGTCGAAAGATGTTCTCATGAGCTACACATCAAACAGACATATTTTGTGTTTGTCTCAGGATGTTCTCATTAAAAAATACCAAGTCAGATTATTCCCAAGGTTACTTAGAGCACGAGGAGTATGTACGTGCAGGATGTGTCCTGCTTATCTTGCTGGTAGATTTTACCTTCAAGGCCCCTCTTTCAAGAGGCCATCTGCACAGGACTCTCCCAAGCCCCCAGTGCAGGTCATACAAAGTTCATTGTCCCACGCTGGTCTCTAGTCTCTAGTCTCTAGTCTATGTGCTCTAAGCAATCCCACTACAGTCCCCCCTTTTTTATTTTATAAGGAACACGCCTTGTTTTCTAATTGTAGTTTCCGAATTCTTATTGCTGAAGTTTTGGACATAGTTAGAAGCACCCGGAGACAAACACAACTAACAGCGATTAACACAATCAAAATCAAAACAGCAGAAGCAATACCGATAAGAGAATACATCCAATGAGAAAATGGGGGAAATTGTTGTTTAAGCGCTTGTACAAACGCCTGAGCTTCTTGGATAAATGTTTTATCTAAGGATGGGGCATCTTGAATACTTTTTATCATCTGATGCAAGGAAAGTAGATCTAAGGAAGTATTAGTATCATGCCAAATACCATATAAATGATTTTTTATCTTGTGCCATGGAAAAAGAGTGTCATTATAAATTGTAGAAGTAATACAAATCGAAGGAAACTGATAATGGCACCTTAATTTTGTATGAGTCTCTAGTTGCAAAAGTTCATCACCTAGTATATTTACAGTGTCATAAAGAGCATTCAGACATTGCTCCACTTTAGAATCCCAATCTTCTTGGGTAGTAAAAGCAAGTGAAACATTTCTAGCCAAATCATTCACATATTCAGCAGTTTGCACGCCTGACACTAATGCCACGGAAGCTGCTGTGGTGCTAGCTATCATAGTAACCAAAGCTACTACTCCTGCAATCACCATACCTAAAAAGCGTTTAGATCGAGTTAATTCTTGTAAAGTAGATGCAAAAAGCATAGCTCCTTTCTCAGAATACCAGGGAACAGACAGATCAACAGGTAATAACACAAAGGAGGGTTGTTTAACAATTAACATAGTAGAGTGAGGAGAAATTCCTCTAATACAGTTAGTTAAGGTACAGTTAAAACAGGATACATTGTATACTGAATCTAAAATACTAACAGTAAGATTTCCTATAATCAAGGCATACGGCTCAGGCACGCATGCCTGAACAGTCACATTTGCACTATCATATTGTCCATCAACATCAGAGGTGATGTTAGCACGTCCCAAAGTCACGTTAAAAATTTTAGTTACCAGAAGTCTCAGAGATCAAATAGAACACAGGTACAATAAGTTTTTCAACCAATTTTGCAACTCTAGAAAATAATATTTTAAACTGAAGCATTATTCTTTGAACCTGTTTTCATAGATCACAATTATTTCAACTCACAAGATTCTCTAGGTCAAATAATTCTAACCCAGTGCAGATATAAATATATACATTGGTATAATAGCATAAGACTTTTGGACCATCAATTTTTGTGAAACATGGTAAAAACTTCTTTGACTTAATTTTGATAGTTTTTGTACTTTAGTTCAAATCATGAGCTTTCTAATTTTAACAATTCTACAATACAAACATGCTTTCAAACACAGAAAGAGCCCTATGGGTATATATATATATATATATATATTTTTTTTTTTAACCAAACTTTGATAATAGCATAGAAAAAAAAACATTTGGACTGTCAATGTTTATGGAAACATAAGAAAACTTTATTTATTTTGAGGGTTTCTGTACCTCTGTTGCTTGAAAAACAGCTAAATTCCTCATTAAAATTGACTGAGGCTTGTAAGATAAAGCCTTGCACTCTCTGAATTCTTATTTCACTTTTTAGTTTTCTGGCTCTAGTTCTGTAGCTTTTTCTAGATAGTACAGATACTGGAATTCAAAAGAATTTCAACTGTTAATAACTATTAATGTTCTTCCAATAAGAAATTTAGACTAAAAATTTCAATTTTGTTGTAGGCGCCACATTCTAATTAGAAATCTTTGTTTAACCTGATCTAACAAGTTCCAAAAATACCTAGATCTTTTAAATTGCTGGGCTTCATATCACTCTGATCTCTCTTGATTTTGTTTGCCCAGGTCTAAGAATTACTGACTTCACACTAGCTCTAACACTCGAGTGTTCCACAGACAGACAAACAGACAGACAGTAAGTTCACTAAAAAACACCACATGTACATGTGCACACGTCTGCAGTTGATCTATCAATCTGACCCTTCAGAAATGGCAGGGAGAAAACTGACAGACCGAGAAAGGAAGGAGCAGTCCCCAGGGCAAAGTTAAGCCCTGTCGGCCGATTGGGAACATTGCTCCCCGTTTCCCTGCCAGACCAGCCAGTTCCCTGCCTGTTAAAAATGGGTCTAGAAAGCGCTTTTGTTTATATAAGCCGGCAAAACCTTTTCAAAATTGTTGAAACCTAAGGTGGTCAGATGCTAGCATTTTTCTTTCTTGGTCAAGACTAGTTTTGAGGCAGGGAACTAGTATCTTATCAGATTTGGGGATAGGCTACCTTAGTGATATACTTTTATTTCCTGATATTATTCAACACTTAACCACATGATCTTGCATTTTCCTGCCTTCTCTGCTGATAATAAGCAGAACTAAGAGAAAGATAATGAGACAAATACACACTAAAGGCACACGTACAAAGCACACTCCTGCACTCGCTCGGACCGGTCCTTCTTTCACACGGATGCACACCCCATTCACCACATTCACACTGAGATTCCTGAACCTGCCCTACAGATGTCCACATTATCTTTGGTCTTATCCCCCTGACAATGGGGTTGCTGGTAATCTAGAGAGCAAAAAAGCTCTCTCAAAATCAGGATTCCCTTGCAGGGGCTCTTGCATTTTTCTTACTGCATCAGCAATGTTCTGAATTTCACTTCTAAGCTGCGTCAGCAGTGGAATAGTCTGAGTTGCCCCTATAATTTCTCTATTATAATTTTCAGCCTGTTCACTGATCTGTTGCCAATCTTCCTCACTTAATTCATCAGGTAGTGCAGGATAAAGTTTTCGAATAACAGGTTTGTTATTCGAAAGAAAAATAATATCACCCAAATTCAAGGGTATCATAAATGTGATGCTCAAAAGCATTCTTTTGTTCCAAATTCTTGTTTAATTGGGTGTCAGATTTTACTCTCCGAAGGCTATTACGAGATCCGTCACGGCATAATAACCTCCACCTTTCTGCTTCACTATCAGTTACTAAACAATCTCTTACTAAAATCCAAAGGCTAAACGCATCTACTGGCGTTTTCTCTGGGCCATTAGCCCTGTAATGATCTCTAATCCGATCTCCGACCTTTTTCCAGGTCTCAATATTAATAGTCCCGTCTTCTGGGAACCAAGGGCATATTTCTCTTACAAATTTTATAAATCTAGTTAGCTGTCCCTGCCCGACAGTAACTCCCCGCGCCTCCATGGACGCTCGCAAAGCTTGAATAAAAAGACTGCTGCTTGAAGCTTGCCTCATTTTTTCTCACCGTGTGCTCACTTCTTTTTTCTTTGAATCCTCCCCTGGGGTCTCGGGGGTCCCTGTTCGGGGCGCCAACTGCTGGAGTCCAGCTCCGGCATGAAGACCACCGACTCAGAGATGAAGCATTGACCAGCAGCTATCGAGGCTGAGGGCAAGGTTTATTCTCAAGCAAGCAGTTTTTATATTCTTATCATACTTTCACCCAGGCACGCAGCCAAGTCGAAAGATGTTCTCATGAGCTACACATCAAACAGACATATTTTGTGTTTGTCTCAGGATGTTCTCATTAAAAAATACCAAGTCAGATTATTCCCAAGGTTACTTAGAGCACGAGGAGTATGTACGTGCAGGATGTGTCCTGCTTATCTTGCTGGGTGTTGGAAAGTTCTCAAGTAAATGTATGAAGTTACCTTCAAAGCCCCTCTTTTAAGAGGCCATCTGCACAGGACTCTCCCAAGCCCCCAGTGCAGGTCATACAAAGTTCATTGTCCCACGCTGGTCTCTAGTCTCTAGTCTCTAGTCTATGTGCTCTAAGCAATCCCACTACAACTGTCAGATCAACTTTCTGGAATAATGAGCACAGCGGGGCCCTGGAGGACCAAGAGAAGAGGAACTGCAGGGCAGAGGGATGCGATGCCTGTGTCTCCCTAAAAACCTGCAGGTCTGTGAGGAGGTTGGACGGCAGGGAGAAGGCCCCAGCTGTCACTAGGTGAACAGTCTTCACTCCCTGCCACTCCTGCTTCTAGAAGTTTTTCCTCTTTCTGCATCTGCTGCCTTTTGTCACTGTTTGGCGCACACACAGGCCCAGAGTCATTTCCAAAGGCCTGCAGTTGCCAGGGGCCCAGGTGGCCTGGATGGTAGTCATCCAAGGATCTTGCAAGGCCCCCAGTTGTGTGCATGTGGGCTGGTGGGGGACTGGTGGGGGAGGTGGGCGGGGGTGGAAAACTGGAAGGTGAAACCGCCTAAAGGAGGGCGACTGTCCTCGGCAGGGTGGGGGGGCGGGTAGAAGGTAGGTGACATCACATCCTCTGAACAACCAGATCAGGCAGGCCCCAGAGGCCAGCCCCGGGACAGGACGCGGCTGAGCGGCTCGTGGCCCCCCTCCCTGCGCGCTTCCAGCCCCAAGACCGCCCGTAGCAGTCATGGCCCAGCCGGTGCCCGCCCTGCTGCTGCCGCTGGCCCTGCTGCTCCGTGAGTCCCCCCTCACCCGGGCAGGGAGTGGGGGGCTGTGGGGTAGGGATGGGGGACTGGCGGCTTAGTCTGCTGCCTGTCCCCACAGATGCCCGCGCCACCTACCAGGAGCCCAGCGTGTTCGGGCTGCCCACGAGGCACAAGCAGACCAGCCTGGGCGGCACAGTGGATCTCGAATGCCAGGTGCTGCGCTCGGACACATCGGGCGGCTGCACGTGGTTCTTCCAGCGCCCGAACTCCAACGTCGCCCCCACGTTCCTGGCATACATCTCCACCCACTCCTCCAATGTCCATCGTTCCGACAAGATCAAGAACATCTCGGCCCGTAAAGATAATAACAAGTTCATCCTCACCCTGCAAAGCGTGCAAGCGGAGCAGCAGGGCTACTACTTCTGCATGGTGTTAATCAGCTCCGTCACGCACTTCAGCCCCTTCATAGAGGTGCAGCTGCCAGGTGCGCGCGGCTCTCTCGGTGCCGGGGCCGGTGCGGGGGCTCCTCTCCAGGCGTTTTCCGCTCGCACGCATCGCCCCCACTCCCGCCTGCCCGCCCGCAGCTTTCGAGCCTCTTCGAAGGTTCCCATTTCGCATATGAGGAATCTGACAGAGGGGCTGCCGGGTGGGGTCTGACGAGGGGAAGCTCGGGTCTGTGCGGTCCTCCGGGGCACGGAGCCTCTGAGGGACACGTGAACGGCGACCACCCCTCTCCCCCCGCCCCTGCTCTCGAGGTTGCTGCTGGGGAGGGGATGGCCAGTACGCCAGGGGGAACACCGGGACGTGCAGACAAGGGTAGCGACGGGTCCCGTCCGCTCTGCCCACCCTGAGCCCAGCTCCGCACCCGCGATTCGGGGGGCACCCCTCGGCCAGTCCCCGTGCACAGTCCAGCCTCCACCCCCGGCCCAGCTCGCTCTGTCGCGCCCGCAGAAAAGAAGACCACCACCACGCCCGCGCCGATCCCACCCACGTCCGCACCCACAGTCCCGCCGCAGCCGCCGAGCGCGCGTCCAGACACTTGTGTGCCCACGGTGACCCGCGCAAGTGAGGAGGGCTGGGGGTCCCTACGGGGGGGCTGTCCCCGAGAGGCGGGGCCGAGACCCCAGCCCGGCAAGGGCGCGGGCGGTGCTGGGAGGGGAAGGTGGCCGACCCGCTCCACTCCTAAGGGGTCGCTCTGCCGTGTCGTCAGGGCGAAAAGGCGGACTGGACTTCTCCTGTGACATCTACATCTGGGCGCCTCTGTCCGGGGTCTGCGTGGTTCTGCTCCTCTCGCTGGTCACCGTCCTGGCTTGCTGCCGCCGTAAGTCTTAGGGGTGGAGGCCGAGCCACCCGCGCCTGCGGGGCCCCGGCTCATTTCTAGGACGAGTCTGCGCTTGGGACGAGCGCCGGGACAAGCGCTCATCGCTGTCTCTGCGCGCGGTGCTCCCGGGGTGCAGGGGCCAACTGCGATGCGGGCGCCTGAGCCACCGCGCGGCGGGCAGGGAGGTAGCCTAGCGCGCGGCGGATTCGGGTTCGATCTCTGGCATCCCATACGGTCCCGGACCTCAGCCAGGAGTGATCCCTGCGCGCAGAGCCAGGAGGAAGCCCCGGTACTTCCAGGTGTGACCCCCAAACAAACAAAACAAAAACGCAATGCGCTGAGATTTCCCTTTGGGTCCCTCCAGAAGGAGGTGTGTGTGTGTGTGTGTGTGTGTGAGAGAGAGAGAGAGAGAGAGAGAGAGAGAGAGAGAGAGAGAGAGAGAGAGAGAGAGAGAGAGAGAGAGAGAGAGAGAGAAAGGATAAGGAGAGAAAGGAAAAAAGAGAGAAAAAGGAAAAAGAAAGGGAGGAAGGAAGGAAGGAAGGAAGGAAGGAAGGAAGGAAGGAAGGAAGGAAGGAAGGAAGGAAGGAAGGAAGGAAGGAAGGAAGGAAGGAAGGAAGACAAAACTGGATAAGATGGCAACCTTTTTGAAACCCTGGTGCTCGGTGGCACAGTGACTTTACCGTCTGTTTCCTTCTCCAGGGAACCAACGGAGAGTTTGCAAATGTCCCAGGTGAGTCTCATATCCTACTCCAAATCCTACTAACCCTTGACAACACTGGACATAGGTCCTGGCTTTCGGGAACAGGTATACGTTGGCTCCTTTCCCAGAGAAAGGCTCTAGTTGCAGACTCCTGGGAGCCAGGAGCCACCATTGCACACCGGTATAGAGGCAGGAGGCTGCCACGTGTGGCATCCGGAGTTTGCAGATAGCAAGAGTCCTCTAACTTCAGTGAGTCTCCATCTTATTAAGCCTTTGTAACAAAATCCATCCAATTAAGCCTCCCTTCTCAAAAAACCCAGTATCTCCATCTGGAAGATTCCAGCTGGGTTTGAATTGTTTTCTTAAAACGCTCCCTTTCCCTTTCCCTCCCCCCACCCCAAAGAAGATACAGGGGTTAAGGCCTTGCATGAGGCTTATCCCTGGCACTTATGTGCTCCCCCAGCACAGCCAGGAGTGATCACTGAGCACAGAGCCAGGAGTAATCCCTGAACACTGCTAGGTATGGCCCCTCCAAACCAAAATTCAAACAAAATAATCCAGGGGGGAAAAAAACCCAACCATCAACTTTCCTCCCTACTTACTGGTTTTATTTATTTATTTATTTATTTATTTATTTATCTTTTGGGGTCACACCTGGCGATGCACAGGGGTTACTCCTGGCTCTGCACTCAAGAATTACCCCTGGCAGTGCTCAGGGGACCATATGGGATGCTGGGAATCGAACCTGGGTCGGCCACATGCAAGGTGCTGTGCTATTGCTCCAGCCCCTGGTTTTAGTTTTTTAAGAGTCAACTAATCTTTTACCACCTAACTCAGAAGAGGAAGGTCTCAGTCCCCCATTTGCCTGAACAGCTGAAGGGCCTTGATTTGTTGTTAAGACTAGAACGGAATAAAGGGAACCAGAAGGAGAAATAGTTCGAGCAAGTCAGGGCCACCGCTGCAGGGCAGTGCGGGGTACATCTCCCCAGGGCTCATGCTCCTCCTGGCAGTGACATTTCTCTGCAGGAATCCAAATTCTTTCCTTCTGTTTCCCCACCACCCCCTCGAACCACATCCGGCAGTGCTCATGGCTCTGCACTCAGGGATCTCTCCTGGTGGGGCTCAGGGGGTGCCAGGGATCAAACCCAATCAGCTGCATCCAAGGCAAGTGCCCTACCCACTGTACTATCTGTCACCCTGGCTCCAGGAATCCAAATTCTTTACCTTGGATACTGTTTTTTCTTAACAATAAAAATGTGATAAATTCCTAATGCATAAATTGTAAATAAGATGCTTAGGGGAGAAACACTTAAAAATGGAGAATTTTTAGCATTTTAAAAATACTTAAAATGCACTTGGGAGCTTTAGGAAGAGAATCATCCCTTAATTTGGGGCTAGGGGCTGGGGAGCTTAGGAGGCATGGAGGCCCCTCCCAGAGATTCTCAGCCCACCAGGTCGGCAGTGCAATGTGAGGGTTGGAGGATGGGGTGCTGCCTATAACGGGGTGCTGGGGACTACCTGGGCAACCCCAGTAGTGCTTGGGGGTATCACCAGAATTGACCACATGCACCTTAACCTTTAACCTTTGTACTATCTCTCCAGCCCCCTTTCCCCTTCTCTCTCTCTCTCTCTCTCTCTCTCTCTCTCTCTCTCTCTCCATCTCCCTCTGTTCCTCTCTCTCTGGTTTGTGTTGTGGGCCACACCAGGCAGTGCTCAGGGGTTACTCTTCGCTCTGTGCTCAGGGATCACTCCTTGCAGGTCTCAGGGCATCAAATGGGGATGCTGGGGATTGAATCCTGTGCAGCCTCGTCCCTGGGGGCGCCCAACCTACTGTACTGTACTGTACTCCAGCTCCCCTTACCTCTATCTTTCAAATGGAAAGTTTTCGTTTGAAATGAATGAGACTAACAACTCTGCCCTGCAGTATCTCTGAGGAGTCTACCAAGGGGCCACTGAGGGGCAGCTTAGCTTCAGCGGAGTTTCTGAGTGTGCAGAGTTAGGGCACCCAAGATACACATGCCCATCTTCAGTGTAACAGCAGACGTGGACTGTCAAAGGGACTGGGAGATAACGTAGCTCCACTGGGCTGACGGTGGTTTGCGCACATCCTTCCCCATGGCTGTGATCCTCAGCCCCTCCCCCACCCCGGTGCAGAGAATTAGGTCAACTGATGACTTTGCTATCAAGCTCCTGGAGGAACTTGACAAAGGCTAGACTAGATCTGTGCCCCTGCGTTCCAGTCTCTCCCTCCCAGCGCCTTCTCTACAATAGGTGGCCATGAGGAAGAGATAAGACAGGATGGCCATTTGCCCAGCCCACACTGGACACATCCTGCAGTGCATTGTGGGGGTTCTTCCGGCAATGACTGTCCCTACTTCTCTTTCAGGCCCCATGTCAGACTGGGAGGCAAGCCCAGCCCTTCAGAGAGATCCGTCTAACATGGCTACGAGCCCATGCTTCGGCCACCTCAAGATTTCAAATGAAGAGCTCTCCTCTCGAGGGGCACATCTGTCCTTCCCTTTGGTTCCCCCCACCCTTCCTTCCTCTACATTCCTTTTCTTATCATTCCTGGCATGGGTGGGATGGGCAGGATAACTTTTTCTGTGCTCTCTTTAATTGACACAAGATTAAAGAGCGTAGTCTGCAAAGCACACCACAGCAGTGCTTGCAAACTACTGGGGGGAAGAGGCCGGCAGTGCAGCCCAGGGCTGCGGTCTCAGAATGCTGTCAGCACTGGAGGGGACTTCACCCAGCACCCACTCTGTGCAAACCTCTTCCCCGCCTTTTTATTTTTTAAATTTCCGGCTTTCGGGTCACACTGGAGATGCTCAGAGTTTAGTCCCTGTTCTGTGCTCAGGGATCACTTCTAATACAGCTCAAGGGACCCTATAGGTTGCCAGGGATCTAATTTGGGTCTGCCATGTGCAAGGCAAAGCACCCTACCCACTGGACTATTGCTTCAAACTTTTTCACACCCATTTTGCAAAGGAAGCTACAGGCCAGGGACGGGGAGAGCTTGATCAGGGTCCCGGTAAGTCTTAGGTGCTTCCTCCATGCCACCCAGTCTGTCTCCTCTGGGGCACCTTGTCTCAACCCGCAAGGAACAGGGGATTCCTGAAGACTTGTTTCTGGATAGAGGAAGAAGACAAGAGAATTCTGGGCTTTCACAGAATTCTAGAATGCGGTCGAAACCCATCAGTTTTTCATAATCAACATGAGAATGAGGATGGAAACAATAGGAATCACTCTACTGAAGTCACCTACTACAGACTTGGATCCTGTCACTAAAGGAAATCTCTGTAACATCCCGAAATGGAGTCAAAATGGTCTCTCAGCACGTGGCCCTGCAGAGGGACCTGCGAAAGGGGACGCCCCCTTGCAGAGGTAGTTTGAGCATCCAAGAAAACCTGAGCAGAATCTCTAAACGTGAGATGCCCTACCTGAAAATGTCTGGAGGTGGGGGCGTAGGGGCGGGGGTTACAGGCTGTGAAGGCAGGGTTGTGAGAGACAGCAGGCAGCCTGTCCTCCCCCCACCAACCGAGATCTGCGGGTGTAGCAGAGCAGACTCCCGTGAGGAGGCTCAGAACCCCGACAACTGCCGCAGTCACAGAATTTTCTGTCCTAGGGTGTTGTACAGAAATGCCTGCTCGTTGGGAAGGGCGACAAGTATTTCCTCCCCTCAGGCATAATCTGTTGTGAAGATTCTCGTGTACTTGCACTCTGATTCTTTTCTGTGCAATTATGTAAAATAAATACTTGGGTTTTAAAATGAGGATTGCAATGTACTGTGCGTAGTGATCTTCATGAGCAGGTCTGGCCTGCTTTGTAGGGGCAAGACTGCGTTCTGCTTTGGTTGCGGCATCATTTATTAGCTGTTGATCAGCATTTGTTTCTATTATTGCGATAGTATGAAAGTTGTCCTGAAATTTTGCACATTTCCCTTTCTTGAGGATAAAAGTGAAATGTCTGGGTGAGTACCCATTGCCCCTTGGATTCCTCATGGACTGGCGTTGGATGAGGGCACAGCTCACAGGGTTGGAGCCCAGGCCTTGCTTGTGTAAGGCCCCGAATTCAACCTCACCACTGTGTCCCCCAGCACCAGCTGGTATGGTCCTGTTGTTCAAGCACTGCCAGCCTGTCTACTGAAAAGTATCGGCCACCAAGACGGGCAACTACTGGGCCTACCAGTGGCCACAGGCCCTAGCTCTGCTGCAAATATATAAAAGATTATAATTTTATATTATAAAATGCATAAAAGATTATATATTTCTTTATATATAATCACCCCCTTGATATATAAAAGATTAACCTGCTCCGGTATCATCCTTTTATTTTTATTTTTATTTTTATTTTTTATTATTTTTTTTTTCCTTTTTTTAAATGTCAAAGAACACCTGTTGGGGCTGGAGTAATAGCACAGCAGGTAGGGCGTTTGCCTTGCACACAGGCGACCCAGGTTCGAGTCCCAGCATCCCATATGGTCCCCCGACACCGCCAGGAGTAAGTTCTGAGTGCACAGCCAGGGGTGACCCTTGTGCATTGCCGGGTGTGACCCAAAAAGAAAAAAAAAAAAAGAACACCTGTTTACAAGTATCCTTAAGATTTCTGTCACCTTTCTCCCTGGCACGCGCACACGCACGCACACGCACGCACACACACACACACACACACCTGCATTGTGGTGCTCATGCACTTTGGCACAACCTTCACTTAAAAAAACCGAAACTTTTAAAGAACAGAAAGTGAGGAAAAAAGCAGAAACGAGAGTAGAGAGCCTGGCTCCTGCTTCCTCTTTCCCTGGCCCTATCAGGGACGTCAGGTCCGCGGCCCCTCTGGGAGTGTTGCCAGGCAGGCTGAGCCCTCCTGGGGTCCCGGTGACTCTGGGGGATGCAGGGCTGCAAGTGTCCAGAAAGGGTGAAAAGAGAGGGTAAACGTACAACTTGGGGTGATCACCAGGAGGAAGAGGGGGCACGGAAAAGTGAGAAGGTGTCAAGCACAAAGCCTTACAGTACTGTACAGGGCGGAAAGGTATTTGAAAGCGCCTCTCAGAGAGGCAGGCGGCGGGTAGGAAGGAAACGGGATCACTGGTGGAGGGAAGCGGACTTGGGAGAACAGGGGTGGGTGTTGAAACACTGTACTCCCCAAGCCCAATCACGAATAGCGTTGGTAATTTAAGGACCAATTACAAAAAAATAAAAGGGAAAATGAGAGAGGGGTAAAGGGAGGTGGGAGCTGCTGAGGGGCAGCCTGGGGGGCTCCGGCAGGTTAAATAATGGTCATTTCAAACCCCTTGGAGAGCTTTTCACCTAATTAAATCACCGTATCACTGTCATCCCGCTGACCAACGATTTGCTCTAGCGGGCGCCAGTAACGCCTCGATTCATCCTAGCCCTCGGATTTTAGCAGCCTCTCTTTACTCGTTCTTCCCAGCGTTGCTGACCTCTTTCAGGGTAAAGGGAATGAGACCCATCCTTGTTACTGTATTTGGCATATCAAATACGCCACAGAGAGCTTGCCAGACTCTGCCATGTGGGCAGGATGCTCTCAGTACCTTGCCAGGTAAATACAGGGGGTAATCATTAATTTGACATAGTTCATTTGAATAACATTTAAAAAAATTTTTTTTTGCCTTTTGGATCACACCTGGCGATACACAGGGGTTACTCCTGGCTCTGTACTCAGGAATTACTCCTGGTGGTGTTCAGGGGACTGTATGGAATGCTGGGAATCGAACCCGGGTCGGCTGCGTGCAAGGCAAACACCCTACCCGCTGTGTTATTGGTCCAGCCCCTGAATAACATTTTTAATTTGTAATAAATGTTAGCAATTTTCCTAGTTCACTTAAAATAACCAGAACAAAACAATCACTGATGTATTTAATGTAGAAATCTAAAATTTTAAAGGGAGCTCCAAATATGAAATAATGGGGGCTGGAGTGATAGTACAGAGGGTAGGGTATTTGCCTTGCATAATGAAGACCTAGGTTCTATCCCCAGCCCAGCATATGGTCCTTAGTGCACTGCAAGAATAATTCATGAGTGCAGAGCCTGGAGCATCACATAGCATTTTAATGCTATGGAGGGTTGAATCACCAAATTGTAAACAATAATTTGGAGATTCGAATATCAACCACCGGCAGTCCATTTAGTACAGGGAGGCAATTGTGAACATTTCCACTGTTAAAACTACTCTAATTTCAGGAGCTACGGCCTTTGCCTCTTTTAAAGTCTATCTCTTGCCTACCTTTTCTACAGCAAAAAGACTGATGGAAAAATATTTTTCCAATAAACTTTTTGCTAAAAAAAAAAAAAAGATTAATCTTAAGAGCACTGTAGTCCCGGGGCAGCCTGTTCCACTAAAAGGCTGAATGAAGATACAGGATCTTCCCAGGCGGCCTGACCCTTCAGCATTGTCTCCCCGGTCCTTCTAGATACCCGGGAGGGGAATCTGCTGGGGCTCTCATGTTTTCCCGGATGGAACCCTAATTCTCACTTACAAAACTCCAGTGGGGCGCTATCAAAGAAAGGGACCTTCCCTCGGGGTTGACCCTTCCTGGGGCAGTCCACTCTGGAGGTGCCCACGTCTCCTCGTGGAGGGAGAGTCATCTGCTCTGAGGTGGAGTGACAGGAGTGCGTTCTTGGGCTTCTTACACCTTCACCACTCACCACCCTTTCCCCTGCCACACACACACACACACACACACACACACAAGAAATGTGACATGCGCCAGAAGCCTAAGGCTCACTACGAGTTTGACTTCATCTTTGGTCATGGCTTGTTCAGACATCTTTTTTTTTTTTCTTTCTTTTTGGGTCACATCTTGCAATGCACAGGGGTAAGTTACTCCTGGCTCTGCACTCAGGAATTACTCCTGCTGGTGCTCGGGGACCATATGGGATTCTGGGAATCGAACCCTGGTCGGCCACATGCAAGCCCTACCCCCCCCACACACACACCCACCCAGCCCCACTTACTTCTGTGACCCATGCAGTCAAAGCTCCGTGAAAGCGGGGCAGTTCTCTCTGATCCCGCCTCGCCTAGTGGGGGACCCTCTGCCCAAAGCCAGCTCTGGCTTTTGGGAATGCATCTGGCAGTGGGCAGCTCTGCGGCTACGGTGCCAGTGGTGACGCTCCACAGACAGGAAATGTCCCTTTTCCTGAGATGCACGACTGCTGAGTGTGGCCCAGACGGAGTGCAGGAGTCTGTCCCTTGTTGCCTCCAGCACGAGAGGCAGCGCTGGGGGTCCTGGGTGTGTGGGAGGGGGCTGGGTGGAGGCTGAGGCCTCAGCAGAAGACTCAGTGCTCTGGCCTCGCCCTGCCGGGCTGCTCAGACCTGCTTGGGACCAGGCAGTGCTTGGGACTCCCTGGGTGTCCCCACGCAAGACACGTGCACCATCTTCCCTACTACTTTGTTTAGGGGCCACATCTGGCAAGGCTCAGGGATCACTTCCAGCAGTGCTGGAGACCTCTGAACCATCTCTACGGCCAATGTCTGGGATTTATTTTGCTTTTGGGGTCACAACTGGCAGTGCACAGGGGTTACTCTTGGCTCTGTACTCAGGAATTACTCCTGGTGGTGCTCAGGGGACCATATGGGATGCTGGGAATCAAACCTGGGTCAGCCGTGTGCAAGGCAAATGCCCTACCCACTGTGCTATCGTTCCAGCCCCTGTCTGGGCTTTTTAAACAAACAAAAACGTGTAATTGTTGAGTTTTAAAAACTCTTCTATAATTTTTTTTGGGGGGGGTCTGAGGATCCAAGCCAGGGTTCATGTATCCAAAACATGTACAATTCTGGTAAATTACACTCCCAGTCTGAAATTATTTCTTGGAGGTTTTGGGCAACTGTGGCTCTGTGCTCAGGAGTTGCTCCTGGCGAAGCTCAGTGCCAGGCCTCCTGCATGCAAAGTGTTTGTTTAGCCCACTAAACCCTCTCCAGCCCCTAATATTATACCCAATCCTTCTACCACTGAGTTCTCTCCAGCCGCTAATATTATACCTGATCCCTCTATTTTCTGACACTGAATGGAGCCCTAATTTTAACAATGGGTTGAAATGATTTCTTCTAGTAAACTATGATATAGATAAAATAATGTCTCATCTGTTTTTTCCTCACCATAGTTGAAAAGGAGAAAGCAAACTCAGTATTTCCTGGAAAACACCAACACTAAACATATTTAAAAACATTAAAGCAAGGAAGCCTGACACTTTAGACAACTAAAGTTTCAGAGCATGGACTTTTTTTTTTTTTTTTGAGTCACACCCTATGATGTTCAGGGTTACTCAGGCTCTGCACTCAGTTATCATTCCTGGTGCTGCTCTAGGTACCATACGAGACGCTGAGGACTGAGCCTAGACTGGCGTGTGCCCTACTTGCTGTGCCATCTGCCATCTGTCCAGTCCCATCCAAGAGGTGACTCTTGGGTCAAAATACCAGATAGCAACCTTTTCATTGCATTGCATTTCTCTACCTTCATCCTGAGACCGAATTTTGTTCATTCTGTCCCTGCAAGTCCCTTATTATGTCCCTTTCATACTAAGTCACCTTCAACAAACCTCTTCTCCTCCCCATTTTACAGCCCATCACCCACAGAGTGGCTTTATGTGTATTTGTGTGGGGGGAAGGGGTGGTCAAAGGGATGGAGAGGAAGTGGATTTATGCCACATCCTGTGATGCCAAGAGCTATTACTGCCTCTGTGTTCAGGACTGACCCCTGGTGGTGCTCAAGATACCCCGAAGTGCTGGAAATGGAAACACAGCACTCTAACCACTGCTCGCTCTCTCTGGAGAGTGGGCTTTATTTGCATCCTTGCCTTCTCTCCCCTCCTGCCGCTACAGGGGTTTAGAATGCCACTTTTCTGTATCTTCTAGCAGTCCCCACATAGGCTTCAGACCAAGGAATCTAATCTCAGGGCCTGTGTGTAAAACACATTGTGCTGAGAAGATTGAAAGGTGCCATACCATAACATGTAAACAACAACCCCCCCCCCCCAAATCTGTTGCATCTAACATGCCTGTTTATTAAAAAAAATTATCTTGCACAAAGCAATATTTAGCATAAAGCACCTGTACCTCTCTCGGCTGAAGAACAATTCTGTGTATTGGGATTTTTAAAAAATTTTTTTAATTGTGCTTCCTGTCCCCCCTTTCTGTTTTGATGTTAACAGTGCAAACATCCGTTATCTTACATCTTGGTGCCATCCTTCCCTGTTCTGGCAAGAGGGAATGTGGAATGTGTTTTGTCCTGATGCAAATGCAGTCCACTCCCAATTGTTTGAAAGTTTCAAGAAATACACGGTCTTAAAAAGACTGTAACAGTCTCAAAGCACAAGCTAAAGTGAACTCCCTTTGATGATTCAGGACTCAAGGCATCAGAAAAGTTATATTTGATCAGTACATGATATATAATCGCAGACTGCCACATGCAGAGGGAGGTCACGTCAGAAACAGGGCAGCATCCGGCTTTGCAGGCTGGAGCCCAGAATTGAGCCCTGGCACCGCATCCTGCTGAGCAACAAGACTGGACCCCAAACCAAAGAAAAATTGGAGAAGCACTCACGAGGCATCTGTGAGGGAAGCCCGTTTTCATGACCATGCAGACTCGGACTGAGGCCTGATACTCGCATCTCAGACTATCCCGTGTGTAGTAGTGAGACGCCACCCTTCATCCCCTCTCCCCACCCCCCATACCAGGACCTGGGCCACTAGCTCCAAAGGGGATTGGGTATGGTGCACTGCGGTTCCCAGCACTAGGCGATTTCTAACATCTCAGATCAGTTGTTTCTCCTGGGGCCAGAGAACTAGTGCAGTGGGCAGGGTACTTACCTTGCATGTATCTGACCTGGGTTCAATCCCTGGCATCCCATATGGTCCCTGAGCCCAGCCAGGAGTGACCTTTGAGCACCACTGGGGACTGGGTGTGGTTCAGACCACCCCCCCCATGAAAGATAAGGAGGTGTGAATAAGCATTCCCAAAACATATACGATGTCATTGCCTCAAAATAATACACTTCGCCCTCTGCACCGGTCCCCCACACCCCACTGTTCTCACACTTTACTCCTGTCTCTGCGCTCAGGGATCACTCCTGGTGGGATCGACCCCGGGCCATCTGCATGCAAGGCAAACACCCAACCTGGTGCACTCTCTCTCAGCCCCGCAGATTCTTGCTCTTGACCCCTTTGCTTGTCATCGAGCAGGAAAGACACCTGGGTCTCTGCTCCTCTCTGGCAATGCTCAGAGCATACACCTTACTCTGCTCATGAGTACAGCAGCTTTTTTCTAGTCATCATTACTCTGGTTTGAGCAGAACCTGGTCCCAGATGGCCACAGACTGAGAGAGAGCCCAGGAGCATGGAGTCTCTAGCTCAAGTCCCTACTCAGAAATGGGGCTGGGCGGTATCCAGCTGCCTCTCAGTGGCTGCCAAAGCCCACATCCCTTGCCCAGCCATACCCAGCAGTGTCCCCTCCTCACCACTGGCACCACTGTGGTCCCTCTCCCTTACGCCTGCCACTCTTACACAGATCGGGGTCACAAAGCAGATTTCAAATGCGCATTTCTTTAATTTAAAAAATATACACAGGAGCAGCCATGTGTCTTACATAGGAATATATACATTAACAGAGCAGTTCTTAAGAGTTTCCCCAAACCCCTAATATATCAATTTGAAATGTATAAATAAAATCAGAGTGTTTTTAAGTTAAAGCAAAATCCCTGAAGCTACTAGATAGGATAGGATTGTTTCCAAAATCAAATGAACGGAGAATATGAATATGGTTTGTGTTAAATACGGTTTATTGTTAGCTTTATTGCCTATAGTCTATAAGATGCAACTTTATTGTGCCTTTGCAAACAGGATACATTTCTTTAAAAACTGATCCAAATGTTCCATACATATAGCTCTATATGATAGATTACAGTGCAACACTATTTTTGTTACATAATTATAGAAATACTATAGAACCCAAGAGCACAGGGTAAGCAAAAGAAATACAATCCTGAGCCATCTGAACAAGATGATTGGGTGAAATCTTTTAGTGTAAGTTCAGAAAACACAGAGAAGAAAACAAAATACATGCACACTGCAGTTGTGAGCAAGATGCGTGAACCGGCGGTTCCCAGAGGCCATAGGGCAGCAGTGAAGTCCCAACGCATGCGCACTCACTCACAAGCCCGCTCTCCCTGCTTCCCTCCCTCCCCCATACATTCACTCCCATCCCCCTTCCCCAAAGAAATTATCAGGCACTGAATCCTAGTAAATCCCATGTCTGCCTTGCTGGAGAGCGGTCAAGTGACTGGCCAAGAAAGAAAGAGCGTAGAGCCTCCCCCACACCATGAAGCAAAGCCTGTGCTCTGAGCCAAGTCCAGCTGCTTCTGCCTCTTTGGACGCTCAATACAGTTGGAAACTGTAAAGGGAAAGGTCTTGAGAACAAAACTTTTTTGTTTCCTCTCCCTGTGTCTCAAAGTTAAAAGTCACAGCGGAAAACTCGCTCTAAAACTAATGGGCTGCTTCACCTGCAACTGAAAGAAACGTGTCATTTTATTTTTGGTATCTATTCCACTGGTGTTCAATCAGAACAGTTCATGAAGACTTACTCTTAGCTGCTGCTGGTACTACTGTACCGCATAAAACTTGCCACCGCTGGGGTAGACTTATGAAACACCAAACCGCCTCTGTGATCCTTGCAGACATTTCCGCAAGGCCACAGAATTCTAGTGTCACCAAAGATAATACACGTAAAGTAACGAAAGGTATTTGGTCTGTGTCTTCGCCTGACACATTCTGGTGACGAAGCTACCAAACCATGCTTCTATGCCTTCCCTGAAAATAACCTGAGTCTGCTAACTACACAGACTGACCAGTGTGACCGTCAGTCTACTTAGTCAGAGGGTGAGCTGGAAAACCAGAGAGTTAACGTCGACCAGCAGCTGTCTTGTGCATGTAATAAGAGGTCTCAGTTTCTGCAGTATCTACTGTCCCAAAGACTGAACTCATTGAGGTGGCAGGAAGTCATAGCATAAAGAACACTCAACTCAAACTACAGAACAGGCGGGACTACCTGGAGTGAAAAAAGGATCCTCATTCCCCACGTAATACGTGGGTTTTAGTGTCTCTGTATATATCAGCCACTATGGAAAAAACAAAATATTTACTTCATAACTCTTATTTTCAATTAATTGCTCATACACCCACAAAATACTCACGCACCCTATGAATATGAGGTGACTCTTTTCTTCAAAGTCCTTAAAAATCAAGAGGCACCAATACCCGTTCATTTTTGTATTAGAAGTCTCATAATCACCACTGAAACAAAAGCGATGGCATTGTGATGGTCACACAATGGAGAAAGAAGACTGAAGACAACCGTAGCCACTGTACTTCAGCTTGAACAGAAGCACAGGTGCACTGGCTGAGGCAGAGTGAACGAATGTGACAAAAAGGTCTGAGTGATTCAGCATAGTCCCATGGTCTTTGTCCATGACCCAAAAACTACTTAGGAATTGCTTCCATTAAGAAGCCACTCGGAAGTCCTGTTCTCTGTGGATAACCTTAAGGAGCCTTCGCTTTACTGTGAACTTAGGGAAGTGGAGGCGCGTGGGTCTCAGCAATGGCGTGGCAGCTGGTCCACTGTTGGCAAGTTCTTCCAGAGGTGGGGGCACTTCGTGTGACTGTCACTCGGCATCTTGGTCTGATCTTTCCAAATCCACCCCTCCTTCACATTCAGCCTCCAGTGAGCTTAAAGTCCATGCGTTTAGTTGAAGGTTACAACACATCATTCTCACTTTATATGATCAGCTCAACACGAAGTTTAGGCCCTAAACTCTGCCCAGTGGGACTATAAAGACCTTTCACGGGAAGCTGTAAAATCAAACACGTCATTTTTTTTTAAAAGTTTCATTAGCTGCACAGAAAACTGTCAACAGGACTGCCAACATTGGGACAGGAAAAAGCAGGAGCCTGTTTCTGTCCTTGAAAGTGGCCCAAGACAAGTGTGTGAAAAGTCTGGCCACCAAAATATTCACCTCCAGCCTCTGTTCAAACCTTGTGTGACGTCTGAATGTTGTGTAGGTGTTCTGAATGGGAAGGTGAGAAATTTGGCTTAGCAAAAGGGAAATTGCTAAGATAAAATAAAATAAATAAATAAAATAAAATAAATGATTACACCATTTTTCCAACCTCAGACAGGACTATGTGGAATAATCTGTCCCTTCACTCTGGGCAGGCAAACAGCTGCGCTTTGTTCTCTTTCTTCAATTGCCTGAGTGGTCAGCGTGGGGATTCCAACAGGAAAGCAGGAAGCCGG
Source organism: Sorex araneus (assembly GCF_027595985.1). Taxonomy (NCBI): domain Eukaryota; kingdom Metazoa; phylum Chordata; class Mammalia; order Eulipotyphla; family Soricidae; genus Sorex; species Sorex araneus. The sequence continues at coordinate 305,177,875 of NC_073313.1, read as the reverse complement.
GGCAGAAGGGACGGTGCAGCCAAGACTGAGCTGGACGAAGCCTGCTCTAAGCAGGCTGAGTCCCAGCCCAGCCCCAAGGCATGAGTAGCCCCCCAGCTACACCGAGCACCTGGCGGCAGCCTTCCCTGCACACCAACACCACCGCGCCCAGGAAAACACTCAGGACAAATCATGCAGCCGGCAGGAAACTGCAAGTGCCACTGGTTTTTAATTCAGTCAGCACCAAAGCCTCGCCCCCAATTGTAAAATGTGAAGGGTTTCTCTTTTGCTTCTGTGTTTTTTGTTTTATCATGGTCAAGAATGTTTTCCTCTGTTAGTATGCAGTTCCACAACTGTTGAGATAAAGTTGCAAAATATTTGGTGGTTTCCACACAACACTCTTCTCCTACTGAAGTAACTTCATGGGTTTAAATCAGAATCGCATCCTCCCACAGAGAAAGACTCTTACACATGGCTATTCCCAGACAGTGCATTCAATGAAGATACCTCCCAAGAAAAAAGATTATTATCCATATCCATAAGAATAATATAGATTCACAGTCAATGAGATGATGCACTATGCAGGAGAGAGGATTGAGCAGCATACTATTCAAATACAAAAAAAAAAAAAAGCAATAAGCATATTCCACACTACAGAAAATCTGCTAGCTTCTATAACATGAAGGATATAAAGTGAAAAGTCTGGCAACTGCATTAGGGTCTGGAACATGCGTCCCTCCAGATACACAATATCCTGATGCTGGTGCGCACGCGCAAGCGCACACACGCACACACACGTGCGCGCGCGCACACACACACACACACACACACACACAGTGTGTGCACGCACATGGGTGCAGGCACGCACATCACTGTGTCTGCAAATACAGGTGCAAGACAGAGTCAAGTCCTAGAGGCAGAGTTCAGAGAACAGGACTACTAAGAGAGCAAATATCAACTTAACACTTCTAACTTCAGAATTTCATTTTATTGAACACACTTCAAACAAGCACCTCTCGGCAATAAAAGCAAAGAAACAATAGTGCTCCTTCCGCTCTGACCTAGTGGAAGGCTTCTCACAACCCCCTGCTGAAGTCAGAGAGGTGTTAACAGGGCAGCCTGCTGGCACCCAAGCAGGGCTCAATGCAGGCAGGCCGACTGCTGAGCGCTGGAGCAGAGGCAAACATCAAAAAGCAAATTGGGAATCTATCACAGCTTTCTTCCTTAAGCAAAAAGAAAAAAAAAAGTCCAATTAGTTTTAATCACAATTCAGTTTTTTTCAAGCCTTTTTGGGAAGAATTTTCATTTAATTGTGTATATACAGAACTGGAAATAAAACTTTTCCACAAACATTCTCAAGGCTTACAATTATCAAGAACACGACGAAAGTAAAAGCAGGAGAAATAGTAAACACATGGCAGGGAGGTCAATTTCTGTTTCTGCTCTTAAAAAGTAAAAAAATCACCATATAATTCAGTACAAAAACCTGCATTGAATGACAACTGCTGGTGTAGTTACTTGATCAGAAATGAAGACCAAGAATAGAATAAAGCCCTATGGTAATATTCATCTGAAGCACTCCCCTCAGTGTATGTGAACACTACAATGTTGGCAAAGTTTCTGGAGCATTAGCTTATATCAACACGGGAGTCCTTGGTTAGCTGCATTAAATGGAACATTCTCTTCTGAAATGCACCCAAAATTCAGTTTCACTTACAAATTGCTAAAGTTATTTCTTCAGAAAAATATCTGCTTGGCATCTCCTGGACTTTGTTCCATTGGACAATATGGACATTTTAATCTAAAGATAAGAAAAGAGAACAACACGAATCAAGGTACAGAAATCAGCCGGTGGCATTCAGTTTTCATCTAAATCTAGAGCATCTTTAACAGACATACACGCTCACACGAGGCTGGCTATATTTTGCTTTCTTCGATTTATGGTGCCTTTGCTTCACTTAAGAACCAAGCTTCTGTAGGGTCACAAATAAACAACATCCAACCAGGATCCTAAACTGAAGGCTCTTTTTTTCTGTTGTTTGGTTTTGTTTTATGGGATGTACCCAGTGTTGCTCCGGGCTGGCCTCATGCAAGGCAAATACCTTAACTGCTGTTCTATCACTCCAGCTCTAAAGAAATCAGTGAAATTGTTTCATAAAACAAAAAAATTTTTTACTGAAAATTACTTTTAGAGTTTCAGATGGAAATCCTGTTTTTCTAATTTTCAGTTCACACTTGTCTCTAAGTGACTTGCCACAAACCTGATGCCAGCTGCCGAGACAAAACTCTCCTGCAGCCCCGCAGAACTGCCTACATGTGTTGTACAGGGCACACAGCACCAAGGGCTGTGTGGTCTGAACTAAGACCAAGAGCTGGCACTGGCCTGATCTGCACTCCGGGCCGGGTACTGAGCAGAAAAGGCCTGCATCCCTAAAAGTCCCGGCCTTCTCCGAAATGCAGGACCTCACCAGGAGTTTCAATAAACATCAATGAAAATATGCTGACAGCTGCAAACAGGATCCCAAAACTGTCCTAGGAGTTGAGCTCACTACCTGGAAAAATCATGAACATCTCTAACCTCTGCTTTAACAATTTGCATTCTAGGGCTGGATGTGGCGCAGGCACAGGTGTATCGAAAGGCACAGGCACAATGAAATGCTCAACTTCTAAGTTCTAGCTACCTTCATTTATCCTCAGTATCTCTTTGCTTCTTCTATGTTCCAGAAAAAAAGAATATATTAAAAAAAATTATTGGGGGGGGCTGGGGATGCCTCACAATTTGTTACTCTGCGCTCAGGGAACCCTAGGTAGTCTGAGATCGAAGCTCAGACTCCAGCATATAAAGTATGTGCTCCATTCAGTCTACTGAGTTTCTTTTTCTTTCTCTCTCTCTCTCTCTCTCTCTCTCTCTCTCTCTCTCTCTCTCTCTCTCTCTCTCTCTCTCTCTCTCTCTCTCTCTCTCTCTCCCTCCCTCCCTCCCTCCCTTCTTCCCTCCCTTTTCTCCCTCATGCACTCTCTCTCTGGCCCCTGAAAATTTTTTACTGACATTTTAAAAAGTCACTTACTTGCTACCATTAAACATTTTATTCAGGGCATCTCTTGATATAATATGACCACAGACCAATTTCATGGGAGGATTGTTATCTGTTGTTTGTTGACGAAGAATAGGACAGGCAAATATAGAGTGATACCAGCACTTTTTACCAAGATCTACTTCAATCTGTTAAAAATAAAAAAGAGAGGTTAGATCTCACAAGCCAGCATGTACGGAACGGCAGAGAATATCCGTCTCATCTCCTCTGCAGAACAGAACCTCCTGTCGCACTTTCCTAACCAGCTCTGGTATTCAAAGTAACACTTCATGATTCTAAGCTAAACCTCAAAATTGCTCACTACTTCCAATCAAACTCAGACTCAGAATCAAAGGCAAGGGACCGCTCCAGAGGTCACACTCAAAGCTGTTGTAATATGTCCAAGAGCAAAACCCACTGGAAATCTAACTGCCCCGTACATAAGCATTTAGCTCGATGATCGAATTCAGTACACACAATTGCATGGAATATAAACCAAACATGTGAGCTTTCCCACAGGAATTTCCTGTGGGGAAAAAAAAAAACTTCCCAATTTTTGGTTTAGTGTTCAAAGAAACACCAAACACAAGGGCCTCAAGCAGAAGTTTTGGCTGGACTTCTCACAATGGTACATCAGAACCATGACATTATTAAAATGATCTATTTTTGTCAAGTTAAATGCAAAAATAAACCCCCAAAACCAAAAAACCCTATGAAATCCCCTAGCAGGACCGTTAGCATGGGACAGAGGCTCTGTAAATCTAAGTTCTACTTTGTTTCCTTCTAAATAAAGCTGGCAATCTAAATATGTTACCCGAACTCTTTAAAGAAAGAAGGTAAAATGAACAGGAAGTATGTCCAGGACATCACCTCCACTGTTCTACAATCCTCGCATATGGGCTTTCAAGGAAGATTCTGGTCTTAGTTTGCTCTGTACGTGAGGGTCCAAGGTGCCTGCAATGGAACTGGAAAACTTGCAGGCACCTGCCTCTGCAAAGTCAGTCACAGCTCAGACGTTCTCACTAGCTCAAGTGAGTAGCACAAGAGCTGGGGTGTTGCATGTGTCCTGACCACACTCAGGCCCGGGAACGCACCTGTGCCTCTGATCAAACCTGATCTGAGACAAGCTGGGGCCACCAACTGCCAAGAACTACAGCTGGAAAAACAAGGCAATGGCAGATAACCCTGCAGAAAAGCAGCAGAGAGCCAAATGCCTATTTTAGCCCCTTAGGGTCTATGACACGACAGTGACAAGAATGACTGATCATTGACCGCTGCCGAGATGTGACCCCGGGGGCCGCACGCGTGTGCAGCTCCTCCGCAGCTGCACCCGCGTGAATCCAGACCCAGCTGAACCAACTACAACATGGACTGCTCTTGCAGATTGTTTCCACTAAGCTGCGAGCCCATGCCCGCCCGGGAGGGGAAAGGTATTTCTCTCTCTCGCCTGTCCCTTCCTGGGGATGAAGGACGTGGGGGCCGCCATATTATGATGACCACAGACAGGATTTTATGACAAAAACTGCAGCAAAAGGACGCGAGGGTGCTCTTGGGAAGGTGGGAGGCACTGGCCCCTCCCACCGCTGCCAAGATGTGATCCCGGGGGCCGCACGCCTGTGCGGCTCCTCCGCAGCTGCACCCGCGTGAATCCAGACCCAGCTGAACCAACTACAACATGGACTGCTCTTGCAGATTGTTTCCTGCCAGAGAACTAAGCTGCGACCCCATGCCCGCCCGGGAGGGGAAAAGTATTTCTCTCTCTCGCCTGTCCCTTCCCGGGGATGAAGGGCATGGGGACCGCCATATTATGACGACCACAGATAGGGTTTACAAGCTTGCAATGATCGAATATCCGGAAGAAATCTCCCTGGACTTAGTTGTTAAAGTACAGAAATACAAATACATTTCTCTTCACAACAGGTCTGACTCTAGTGGGGTGCTCCTAATAATAACGGTGAGGTTTGTGTTGAAATATTGAATGTAACCAAAGTAAATAGAAAGTAAACTGAAATTTATCAGTTACAAGGCGAGGGGGGTGCGGGGGTGGGCAGGATGGGAGGTGTACTGTGGTGTTTTGTTTTTTTTTTGTCTTTGGTGGTGGGATATGGGCACCGGTGAAGGGATGGTTTTTTCAGCATTGTATGACTAAGACTTAAGCCTGAAAGCATTGTAATTTTCCACATGGTGATTCAATAAAATAAAATTTAAAAAAAAAAATTTTTTTTTTTAAAAAAAGAATGACTGATCATTCCAGGCAAGCTTTCATGCTGTCAGAGGCCCAGTGGAAACACATACACCCATGACCTTCCTACTCCATGTCATGGTGGTTATGGCAGTAAAATCTGAGGACTGATGTGTCCCATATTATTCTAAGCATACCTATGTCAAAGGGATGACTTTAGTTAGCAGCATGTACCCACTCTAACTGGTATTAGAAAAATATAACCAGCCCAAACCATCATCTCATAAACATCAATGCTTAAGATAAAACTAAACAAACAACAACAATAATAATAAACCAAAATAAAGCCCCACTGCTTTTCTGTTGTGAAACTACCAGAGCATGAGAGGCCTGCCAGCAGAATTCCAATTCAGTGAGCAAGGCGTCTGGGGAGAGCTCAGGGGCCAAAGTGCCTGCCTTGCAAGGTCAAAGCCAGTGAGGCGGACAGTTCCAGCCCCAGCACTGCCCCATATGCCTGAGTGCGATCTCCTGGCTCTGCTACCCGGGAACCCCAGGGCCACAACCAAGTGTGTGACACCCCTGCCCCCTGGGACCATGAGTGCAAGCCCTGCAGCCAAGGGTGAATGACCTCTAGTCATTATGTCATTAGCAGCAGAAAGAAGGGAAAGGGAATATACACCCTTTTAAAAAACATTTTTACAGGGCAAGATAAGCACGGCAACCATGTTCTTTCAATGGTAAGAACAGTGACATACCAAAAGAAAAGTAGGACTCACCGGCAGTTCATCTTTCTGGTTCCAGACTCCAGTGCACTGCCTCTGCTCAATCACAGCTTTGATGTTAATTAAAGCTGGCAGCGCCACACAACCTGCTGAGAAGCTGGGCACGCAGAGGAGAGAATGTCAGGGCCAGGCCGAGGAGCAGACAGCGTGGTCTGGGAAACGGCAGTCCCCGCCAATTCTTTGCAGGGAGGGCCGGCCCTACCGCATCTGTCACGGCGCACTCCACCTGCGAGACCAGTGATACCCCCACAGGACTGATGGTCTAGAAAGTGAGTGGGTGCTCACCGCACGGCAGCCATCCATCACTCGGCAGTAACACTAATGGCATTCCTCTTTTCTCAGGGGTGGGACTGCATCGTGTCAGGAATCAAACCCAAGACTCCCGTGTGCAAGGCGTGTGCTCTGGCTCCTCGACCTTCCCCCCAGCCTCACACTCCTCAGGGTCTTCTTGCGTGGCTCCTCCAGACGCTAGGCCCGGGGGCAACACTCATCTCTCAGACTGGGAAGAGCCCAGGGCCCTGAGAACTGCTCAGGGCTGTTCCCCGCCCAGCTGCACTCCTAAGGAGGCCCTCCCGCAAGCAGATGGAACCCTGACAAACGGCAGCTAATTCACCTTTAAACAAATATTTCTTGTGGGGCTGGATCCATAATACATCCCAAGCAGGGCGCTTGCTTTGCATGAGGCTAACCAGGGTTGGATTCCGGGCCAGGAGAGACCCCTTAGTGCAGAGCCAGGAATAAGTCCTGAGCATGGCGGGGGGGGGGGGGGGGGGGGGGGGGGGGGCAAAAAAACTCAACACAATCCTTGTTACAATATTAAAAATGTTCCTATTGTACCTGTGGCTTTTTGGGAAAGTAACATGGCTTACAATAGTGTTCTTATTTGTGCTTTAGGTACACAATGTTACTGCACCACACTTAACTCATCTTTGTATCCACACAATGCTGGTGCATAGGGATTAAAAACTCTTGGGGAGTTAGAATAAGTAAAAAAGTATTTTCTTAAATAGGCTAATTAACTCTTTTCAGGATCTCATTACATAGGATCTCAAATAAGATTATTTTTATGGGTTACAGCTACCACTTATTGAGCCAGAAAATGACAGAAATAAAGTATTAATTGAAAAACAGCAAACACATTACATGGTACCACAAATAGCACATTATATGGTACCACAAAAATAACTATATTTTACAGAATAGAACTTGCTAGAAGAGTTGCACTGTTTTTTTTACTGTTTTGTTTTAATTTTAACAAGTCCCATCAATGTCTGGCTTAATGGAAGACAGCTGGTTCTTCCTCTCTCTGTATTTAATCTATTTTGTAATTCAGGCTCTTGTTGAAGTAAATTTAAAAACAAAAATCTAACCTCATACGGATATATAGTGTTTTAACTCTTAATAAAAATTTTTGTAAAAATTTATGTAATTTCTGCAAGCCACAATACCCAAAGGAGTGGAGGAGGGAAGGAGGGAGGGAGGGAGGGAGGGAGGGAGAGGGAAAAGAAGAGACAGAGACAGAGAGAAAAGCACCTGTCATAGAGGCAGGGTGGGGGGTGATGGGGGATGATGGGAGGGGACTGATGCTGGGAAAGTACATTGGTGGAGGGATGGACGTTGGAATACTGTACGACTGAAATCCAATTATAAAGAGCTTTGAAAAAAAAAATTAGAAAAATCTATATAATTTCACGTTCCTTTAAAAAAATTTTTTCGTGTCCTTTAACGTCAGACTGATTCTTAAGGAGAAATAAGCTGCTTAAAGTTAGAGGCAAAGTGGAATCTGATTCCCCGGCATTTAAATTTTTATAGCTCACTACAATAAAACCTTTTGTCCTGAATGAATCTTTTACTCATGCATGACTCTCATAAGATCTACTGAATGAAGATCTTTCAAGTGTGAAAACATTTCACTACGAAGTACCACAAAAATCAAACTGACTAGTATGACCACCAATCCTCACCAACTAGAAAAAAGCTATTTAATATGGGAAACTGTCAAGTTCATAATACTGGGTAAAAACTGCCCAATTTTCATTGTAGTTTGAAATCCTGAATTTTATCATTATGGGAAAATATACTATAATACAAGAGAAGCTGTTTTCCTTGATGTGACAAGCTCACTTCATTAAACTGTCCACCTAATAAACTTGTGCGAATTATTGTAATTTCTTTGGGTGATGTCTGCAAGTAAAAACTGTGTTAAAAAAAAAATCTTGTTTATTCGTGCATAACTCAAATAACAGAGATGCTTTTTCTCAGGAAAATCACTACACTTTAGCATAAAAGGCTTTACAAATTTTTTTTTGTTACAGAAAATATTTCTAAAGTTCACAGGTTGATATTTAATAAAACTAATATTTTTACTATTTCATCAAGAACCACAGAAAGTAGTGCTCAGGGCTTACTCTGGCAGTGCCTAGGGGACCGAATGTGGTACTGTGCACTGAACTTGGGTTGGCTGCAAGACAGGTGCCTAACCCGCTGTACAATCTCTCTGGCCCCAAATAAGTGTTCCTGCAAAACGGGCGAAGTGCATGCATTGTATGTGGGGGGGTCGAAGTTTAGTCTCTGGTACCACATAGTTCTGAGTACACCAGGAGCAACTCCCCGACAAGCACCAAGCTCGAAGGAGGCTCTGGGTGCTACCAGGTGTGGGCCCCTAACCAAAACAACCACATTCTAAAACTGCAAGTGTATGTTGATGAAAAAAGAGTGAATCCTCGCAGTGTTCGGGAATACTGCCATAACCCTGCCTGGCTGGCTGGCAGATTTCGAGCACAATGGTGGAGGAGGAAGCACTTTTGTACTGAGTACCCAGCGCCTGTGAATCAGAGGTGGCTTTTAGAAGGGACATTAGTGTCAAGGAACAATAATGGCTCCAGTGGACTATTAATAAAAGCAAGTAAATGATAACCTTCGAAGGTCCCCAACATGGTGGGCAACTTCCAAATAAGATAAAAATGGTGTGGGAGGTGGAGGGGGTGTTGCTTCCCTAATCTATGCTAAGGACCTGGCAACTTAACCAACTACTGTTTTTATTTTTATTTTTACTTATTTTTTTGCTTTTTGGGGTCACACCCGGCAATGCTCAGGGGTTACTCCAGGTTCTGCACTCAGGAATTACCCCTGGCAGTGCTCAGGGGACCCTATGGGATGCTGGGGATCGAACCTGGGTTGGCCGCGTGCAAGGCAAACGCCCTACCTGCCATGCTATGGCTCCAGCCCCACTACTGTTTTTACAGTATCTTTTAAAATACCAACTGCATTTTGTCTTCAGAAAGACAAGGGCTCTCTCAGCTTTGGACATCCAGAATTCACTAACAAAACTCAGAGCAATATGTGTGCAGTAATAGCAGGGACTCATTTCCATACCTGACGCTGAGTGGGGACTCCACAGAAAGCCCCAGAAGGGCGCACGCATCCCGGGTGAAGATGTCACAGATGTCAGCCCATTGGTTGGCATCAAGCAGGTGCACATACGGTGAGTTCTCGATCCCTTGTCTCAGGTAGACGAGACTTCCCATCAAAACCTGGATGTCTAGACAAAAGAAGCAGCAACTTAGAGGTGTGCTTGACCACGCCCGAGAGCTGAGTGCTAGGGAGCGGGCTGAGAAAGGCAAGGTGACCGACTGGCAAAGCCGAAAACGATTTAGTAAGGCCTTTAAAAGCCAGAGCCCTTAGTGAAGAGCTCTATTTCCCCTTTGCCCAAATTAAAGACTAGCAGAGAGAGAGAGAGAGAGAGAGAGAGAGAGAGAGAGAGAGAGAGAGAGAGAGAGAGAGAGAGAGAGAAGAGAGGAAGAAGAACTAGTCAGTACTCCAGCACTGACATCTGGGGGTTTCCTGTGCCACCCCCAGAGAACCCACAGGCATTTTGTTGTGGCAGTAACAGCAGCGGGAGGGGTAGGGCGAGGGCAATATGTGCTATGCCTTTCCCATATCTCCTTTTAGTTTAATATGAAAGCCTTAAAAATTCAAATCTCTTTCTGACCTCTTGGTTGAAAGGAGAGAGTTCTACTTCTGGTCCAGCGTCCACCAGAGAGCCTTTACTACGACTATCAACTGCTACTGTCTTCATTTCCTAGCTAACATGAATAAACTTAGCAAATAAGGTAAACTTAGTAAGTCGTGGTTGTAGGCCTGTCCCAAACAATGACCCATCTGACTTCAGACTCACCTTTTTGATGATTTAGGGCGAACGGCTGAAAATTTTTAGCGTACTGTAGTGCCTCTCGCTGATTCGTAGTACCGCCCATTAACAAGCTAATAAAATAAAGTCTGTGTAGCTTAAATTCCAAGGAACTGTTCTGGGCTATGAGCATTTCTCGATTTGATACCGCCCACCTAAAGAAAAAGCACAACAGATTTTAACTGTCATTAAGAGCAAAGACGGTAGGCAAAGGAAGAACGACTGGAAACCTAGGAACACAGCAGAAGGATCTAGTCTGCCATCTTGTGGCGGCTGGAGGGAACACGGAGCTGTGGGTCCAGTGACTGAAAACAAGCCAGCATCACAGTAACTATGCTTGAAGAGGTCTTTCAGGCAGTGAAAGGGGGGAGAAAATTAAGAGGCATAATTGTTGTTACTTAGGAAGATTTCACACAGACACAAAACTGATGATTCGCATGATAGATCTGCATATGTGGCCAAGGTGGAGCAGGTGTCAGACGTGACACTTGTTCTCCATTCCTGAGATCCACTACTCCTTTCCTGCTAAACTGCCAAGTTTATAAATGAATCCCACATGTCTGCACTATACCATCTATTTTTAAATTTGTTAGGCTCAAGATTGTATGCAACTTTCTTTGGAATTAAAGACAGTCAATAGGGGCATTTACACCCCAAGTGTTCTGTTCTCACCTGCAGAAAAAGCTACATAATCTTAGTGGGTTTTAGTTTGCTCACACTCTACATAAAAAAGATTTAGACAAACACTATGCAAATGAGAGAAAAAATATTCTGCTTTCAATGATACAAGGTTCTGTGACTCAGTCCTCTTACAGGACAAACAACAGTTGGAACAACGATGAGTGGGAACAACTAGTTCAGATGAGTGATAAAACAGAAAAGTACAAAATCAATTTTGCCATCAAGTGTTAAGAAGTTCATGTCCTGAACCATATTAAGATATAGAATCTGTCAGTATCACATTCTTTAATTGGACCTTCTCCCAGCCACATAATTCCTACCTAGCCCAATTCTCAACTATTCACAATCTCAACTGGCTATGAATATGGACCGTGAGTACCTCTACAGAATACTAGGGGTAACAGTTATTCACAACAAAATCAACTGACAGCAATCAGGCTTCACAGAATTTCATTCACTGATTCCAACCTTTCCTCCCAAAACATGCTGCATCTGAAGAATCTAAAGCATCCACATCTTAGAATCAAATCATAAAGCTTCTCTGAAGCCTCAAGAGTTGAAGAGTTTTTAAAGATGTAGGAAATAGGAGAAGAGGTTGAAATCCAAAAAAAAAAAAAAAAGAGGAGGGGAGGAATTACATGTCCCGACTGGGATGCAGATGACTGCAAAATGGAATGCCCAAATCAAGTGATGTTTCAAGAACACTAATCACCCGGAACTTGAAAATATTTAATTAAACTGAAGTAAGCCTTGGCTCTTCCTTGGTACCAAGTTGTCAAGCTACACCACCAAGTCCTGTGAGCCACACTGACAGCAACCAAGTGCTTTTTTTTTTTTTTTTTTTTTGCTTTTTGGGTCCCACCTGGTGATGCACAGGGGTCAGTCCTGGCTCTGCACTCAGGAATTACCCTGACGGTGCTCAGGGGACCATATGGGATGCCGGGAATAGAACCCAGGTTGGCCGTGTGCAAGGCAAACAACCTACTCGCTGTGCTATCTCTCCAGCCCCACCAACCAAGTACTTTTAAGGACGCCCAAAAACAACAGAACTCAAAGTATCGAGTGTGTCAGCGTCGTGTTTTCCAGGCTCCTTTTTGACTTCCAGTTAAGAAGTACATTTAAATCAGGCCACTGGGCTGCAGGGACAGGATAGCTGAGCAGGGCATTTGTCCTGCACAAGGCTGACCCAGGTTTGATCCCAGGCACCCCATCTGGTCCCAAGCCTACCAGGAGTGATCCCTGAGTACAGACGCAGGAGCAAGCCTTGAGCACTGCTGGGTGGGGCCATCCCCAAGCCCCCAAGAAAAATTAAGGCCACTTACTAAAAGTTTACCTTATCTTATCCCCTGTTCTCATTCATAAAAGTATGTTTTTCTAGTAACACATTGAAGCATTTGATTTTTTTCTGATTAGAAATTTGCAAGAACTTGTAGACTCACAAATTGCCCCCCACCAAAAAGGGGGGAAAATTCATAAGTAGTCAATTTGCAAAAGAAAATAATGTACTTAATTTCCATCAACATTCATAATATAATAATGTGAAAGGGGGAGGATCATGATAAAATAAAAAACAAAAACCAGAACATCGTCATCAGAATTTTTTATAGAAACCACTCTAGGAAAATTGGGGGTTTGTCCGTTGTGTGACCCAAAAACCCAAAAAAAAGAAAAAAAGTTTCAGGGTTAGCAGAGAAACAGCAAATTATTTTTCTTAAAAATCCAGCTATGCGGCATGGCATCCGCCATATTATGGGACTTTTAAGCAGGTATGAACTTGGTGGCACAGGAAGGAGGAAAAAAAATGTGTTTTGAACTTGAAACAGCGGGGCACTTGGACAGTCTCGGGCTGGGGCCGATACTGGCTCGAGCTCCGCCGAGATTTGATCCGGGTGGCCATACTTTTGTATGGCCGCTTTGCTGCTGAACGACCAAGATCCAGAGGCCAGCTACACTAACTCTGGTCCCAGCAAGTGCTTGCAGCCATGTCTCTAGACTGTGAACTAAACCTCTGCCCCATGCTGCCCCAGGATAGGAAATGATGCAATTTCCAACATAAATCTCCCTGAACTTAATTACTAAAATATAGAAATCCTAAACTGTGCGGCCACAATAGACTTCATATTTCTTTATTCTCATCAATGGAAAACTAATTATCAAATGCTTCCTTATCAGCAGAGCCATATTTTTTGGGGGTAAACTCCAACAACAATAGTGAGTTTTGTGTTGAAATATGGAATGTAATCAAGGTAAAGAGAAAATGAAGTGAAATTTATCAGTTATGCAGGCGGGGGTGGGGGGTGGAGGGTGGGAGGTATACTGGGGTTTTTTGGTGGTGGAATATGGGCACTGGTGAAAGGACGGGTGTTTGAGCATTGTATAACTGAGACATAAGCCTGAGAACTTTGTAACTTTCCACATCGTGATTCAATAAAATAATTTTTTTTTTAAAAAATCCAGTTATGGGGCTGGAGCAATAGTACAGTGGGTAGGGCAGTTGTCTTGCATGCAGCTGACCCGGGTTCGATTCCCAGCATCCCATATGGACTAACAGGAGTAATCTTGTGCATCGCCACAAAAAGAAAAAAGAAAAAAAGAAAACCCAGCTATAGGGCTAGAGAGCCAACAGAGGGCCAGCCCCAGTTTGATCCCAGCACTGCTTGGCCCTGAAATAATCATGGGGTGGAACCTAAGAGCACTGCACCAGGAGTCCAGGAGCTGCCCAGAGCACGGCCGAGTATGGCCCAAACCACACTCCCCACCTTGCCTTAAAAAAAAAAAAAAAACAGGATGAACCAAGAGCCGCGGCACGAGAAGCAGAGCCTCCCGCCTACTGACTGTGATCCTGAGGTCTCCTAACCCATTTTGGCACCAGAGCGGATGCTTGAGCCATGCATTTTGACTGCGAACTGAACTACAATCTCGTGCAGCCCGGGAAGGGATTTTTTTCCCTCTCCACCCCATTTTTCTGAGCGAAAATGGCGGCAGCGGCAGCAGCCACGCGGTGAGAGCCACCCTCTAAGACCCCTACACCAGGAGGTAGGACTTTCTTTAGTGACGTAGCCTGTAGGTGATCCTGGGAGGGGAGGTGTTCCCGGCGCGCCTTCCGCCCAGAGATGAACCAAGAGCCGCGGCACGAGAAGCAGAGCCTCCCGCCTACTGACTGTGATCCTGAGGTCTCCTAACCCATTTTGGCACCAGAGCAGACTCTTGCAGCCATCCATTTTGACTGTGAACTGAGCTAAAATATTAGAAACCCAAAACCGCGCGGCCGCAATAGCGGCCGCGCGGACTCAAAGTCTTCACCTTTGCCAAGGAAGAGAAATTATTAGATGATGCCTATTCAGCAGGCCTGATTGTTGGGGAAAATTTCCAATCAACAATAGTGAGTTCTGTATGGAAATATGAAATGTACTCAATATATAGAGAGAATAATGGGAATATCATCAGCTACTTAGATGGGGGGAGAGGTGGGAGGGGGGTGTATTGGGGTTCTTGGTGGTGGAACGGGTGCACTGGTGAAGGGATGGTGGTTTAATCAGTATTTGACTGTGACTTAAACCTGAAAGCCTTGTATTTTTTTTGTTTTCACGGTGGTTCAATAAAATATTTCTTTAAATAAAAAAAAAAAAAAAAAAAAAAAACCATGGCAGATGAGACCCCTAGTGGCCGCACATGAATGCCTCCTCTGCTCCTGAACACCCATGATCCTGGAGGCCCACTAACTACTTTCAGCACCCAGCGGCTTCTTGCAGAAATGCCTCTAGACTTCGAACTAAGCTACAGCCCCATGCTGCCCGGGAAGGGAAAGGTTTTTCTCTCTCGGCCTTTGCTTTCGCCGGCAGCGTGGCGACCGCCACCTTTTGGAGCATGTTAGACAGAGGTACAAGCTTGCAACTTCTGGCAGAAATTTCTCTGGACTTAATTACTAAAATACCAGAAATCCAAAACCGCATGGCTGCAACATATGCTCTTCATTCTCGGCAATGGAAAAAATTATCAAGTGATGCCTTTTCGGCTGGTCTGATTGTTGGGGGGAAATTCCAAATAATAATAGTGTGTTTTCTGTTGAAATATTGAATGTAATCAAAGTAAAAAGTAAAGTGAAAATCATCAGCCACACAGGCCAGGGGTGGGGGTGGGGGTGGAGTGGGGTGGAATGGGAGGTATACTGGGATTCTTGGTGGTGGAACATGTGCAATGGTGGAGGGATGGGTGTTTGATTGTTGTGTGATTGTAACCCAAACATGAAAGCTTGTAACTTTCTCATGGTGATTCAATAAAACTTAAAAAAAAAAAAAAGAAGAGAGTAATGTCACTGATTTAGACCTGTCAAGTTCTATGCGTATCCTGGGTTAAAAAACAAAAAAACAAAAAAACAAAACAACAACAACAAAAAAAACACAAACGGCCATTTAGACAATGTAATCTCTGTTTTTACACATTTTGTAATTTGGCCATATGCAAGGCTACAAAGTAGCAGGTAAAAAACTGTTGCAATTCCTGTTGCCTACCTCCAAGTAATGGCAACCGAGACACTCATTACAAAGGGGGGGCTGGGGCAATGCAGGGAGAAAGTGAACCAACCCTAAGTTCAGGAACACAACTGTCCTATTTCTAAAAGTCATATTTCTCGTCATTCTAATATGAAACAAAAGTACTACTCTTCATTTAACTTCTTGGTATTATATTAAATCTCAATTTCAAAAGGTAAGAGACTAGAATAACCCTTTTTCAGCTTCTCCCTCCTGGAAACTGTCACTTTCTAGATTTAAAATGTCATACCCTATTTTAACACACTCCTCCAAACATGTTAAACTCTAAGGTGAAATATCTGTCTCATACTCCCAAAATAATGCAGAGGCGCCCACGTTTGTACTTTCTTGACCCCAGAGTTAGGCGACAGGTTTTTAAGTCATTTTCTATTTTTCCTAATAAAAGAACTTATCTTTTTCTCCCTTATGACCACTTCACAGCCCTCCATCTTCCGTCGTCTAAGTTCCTAAGGGGGCCTTCCTGATGAGAAGAGCAACGCCCGCCTCCACTCATCTTTGGGATCCGGGTAAAGACTGCACAGCAGCATTACTATCTACATTAGCAGATAATGTTAAGCTCCAGCTGGCTTAACATTAGTCAATTAATGACTTCTAGAATGATGAACGCCTCTTCCTGGCAGCCAAGTTCTTCCATCCCCTTATAATTAATGTTTTATTTCAATGAAGCAGCTAACTTCAACACTTGACCTCAAGCTTAGCCAAACTGGTTGGGAGGTGGGGGTGGCTTGCTGGCAGTTTACAATCTTCAACCCAAAGTAGGAGCAAATTCTCCACTTAAATCAAAAGCAACTTTCTGTTCCCAGGAAAAGTTCAGTGAAAAGGTGATGAACCAACTTTACCTTGGTTTTCACAGTCCTAGGGTTTCTCTCAATATGCTTTTTAGCACAAACTCACGGGGGCCCCATCCTGGCTTCACACTAGGCTTCACACTCTAGCCACGTTAGCAATTCATTTCCGTCGAAAGTCCTTCTTACAACTCATCCACTTCTGTAATGCCATGTGAGTTTAATGGGAAATGGGGAGGCAATACAACTACTCCGCTGCAGAGGGTGGGACAGAGAACAGAGGCGCGGTGGCCAATCACTGATGGCCCTGGAAACAAGTGAAGGGACGGGTTCTGATGTGATGCACACCTGCTATTTCTGCAGTAATCTGTGAACTGAAGAGCCAGCAGGAAGTTTGTATTTTATGCAATTGCTCAGTTAATATACTGCAAGTAACTGGACTATGAATTTTGAATATTTTTTTGTTTTGTCTTGGGCCACACCCAGTATTGCTCAGCGCTGACTCCTAGCTCTGCACTCAGGGCCTGGCAGGGCTTGGGGGACCTTATGTGTTGCTGGGGATGGAGCCTGGGCTGGCCATGTGCAAGGCCACTATACTATCACTGTGCTCCCTGGTATATGAATTATTACTGAGGAATTAATATTAAACTTCGATACATAAAATTTGGGCAGAGTGGAATTGTATGGGATAAACAACCCTAGGCTCAACAGAGAAGCCAAAGGAGACAGAAAAAAGAAAAAAGTGATCAGGAGGTAACTTGATAAAGACAAGAAAAGAGCAGAATGATAAAATGAGGAAAAGTTTCAGTTTGAGGAATTGAACCAAGCAAGGCTTGTCTACAGTCTGTCGCACTGTAGCACTGTCGTCCCCGTTGTTCATCAATTTGCTCGAGTGGGCATCAGTAACATCTCCATTGTGAGACTTGTTACTGTTTTTGGCATATTGAATACATCACGGGTAGCTTGCCAGGCTCTGCCGTGCGGGTAGGATACTCTCGGTAGCTTGCCGGGCTCTCCGAGAGGAATCGAACCCGGGTTGGCCACGTGCAAGGCAAATGCCCTACCCGCTATGTTATCGCTCAAATCCAAAATACTAGAATACAGATATTTATTAATAAAGTGACATGACCATACAATGGGATACTGTGTAACAGTGAAATTAATAAACTGCAGTGACAAGAAAGCAAGTATGATCTAAAGAACATCACAGAGAACAGAAATAGCAAATTTTAGGACTGTGGTACATGGACAAAATGCTGAAGAAACTGAGCAAAGGAACCCTGTGATGCCAGGAGTTCACTCAGAGGTACAGAGATGACGCCGTGTCTGGGGCACTGAGAAAGAGTGAGACACAAGACTTAAAGCGGAGCGAGGAGAGTGTCAGAGATGTGAGGCGGATGAGTAAATCTTGATGGGCCATTGTTTGGACTCTGTGTTAGCAAAACAAGAGGGAACTCCTGGAAATGATTTGACAGACTTGACTTTAGAGGTACAGCGACAGCGGGAATGAGAATAGGCTGAGGAAGTGCAGTGGAGAGGTGTAGGGGGGTTGCTGCCATGGTTCAGACCAGACATGTCTAGTCTACTGCTACAAATCTTTTTTTTTTTTTTGCTTTTTGGGTCACACCTGGCAATGCACAGGGGTTACTCCTGGCTCTGCACTCAGGAATTACTCCTGGCGGTGCTCAGGGGACCATATGGGATGTTGGGAATCGAACCCGGGTCGGCCGCGTGCAAGGCAAACGCCCTACCCGTTGTGCTATTGCTCCAGTCCCCCTACAAATCTTAAAGAATCAGAAAGATAGCCTTTCGGCCAGAACCGCCAGCACCCAGTAAATCGCCAAATGACCAACACAAAGGGAAAGCGGAGGGGGACTCGCTATATGTTCTCTAGACCTTTCAGAAATCATGGAGTAACCCTGTGCGTTGCCAGGTGTGACCCAAAAAGCAAAAAAAAAAAAAAAAAAAAAAAAGGAAATCATGGAGTTGTTCCTTTGGCCACAAACATGCATATATACAAGAAAGGTGATATCGTAGACATAAAGGGAATGGGCACAGTCCAAAAAGGAATGCCCCACTAATGTTATCATGGCAAGACTGGAAGAGTCTACAATGCTACCCAGCATGCTGTTGGCACTGTCATTAACAAACAAGTCAAGGGCAAGATTCTTGCCAAGAGAATTAATGTCCGCACTGAGCATATTAAGCACTCTAAAAGTCGAGACAGCTTCCTGAAACGGGTGAAGGAAAATGATCAAAAAAAGAAGGAAGCCAAAGGGAAAGGGACTTGGGTTCAACTGAAGCGCCAGCCTGCTCCACCCAGAGAAGCCCACTTTGTAAGGACCAACGAAAGGAACCTGAGCTGCTGGAGCCCATCCCCTGTGAATTCATGGCAGGAGAAGTGTTTGTTCAAAAATAAAGAGACTCCTGGACTATATATAAAAAGAAAAGAATCAGAAAGATAGTAAGAATAGCTTTCTATTTCTTGCCAAGACCCCTACCTCTCTCTGTCTTTTTTTGAGAAGAGGGAGGACTAGGACGACACCAGGGTGGGAAAACAAGTTTATGCCAAGTAAGTTATGCAACATGAAAGGTGGGGAATGGGTGTGTGTGTGTGTGTGTGTGTGTGTGTGTGTGTGTGTGTGTGAACAGAAGCATCTGTTCTTTGGTATGAGAAATTAAAAGAGAATAATAAAATCTCAGTATAGAATGGAGGAGGAGGGAGGTGCAGGTCAAGAAACACAGGTAACCTGATCACAACTTGCATTCCTTCTAGTGGCATGCCTACAGGAAACCCAAAGTCAGTCCTGGCATATCCCTTGTCTTTGCAAAAAGAAGCCAGGATCTGATTTGCAGCAGTTCATTTTCGTGACAGCAGAGGCACAAACTGATCAACTAAAGGCTAAAAATTCAAGGCCCAGGCTCAATCACCAGCTTGCCTGTGACTTTACTGGTGCCAGCCACCACTCTAGTGCTCTTCCCCCACAGGTTAAGAGCAAACCCAACGTGCGGGGACTCAAATCCCAGCCCTGCAGCATGACTCTGGGCAGTCTGTGCCCCTCGTCCCTACACTGTCTCCTTCCTGTACATGAGGCACCTCGAAGGGCTGTGGGCAGCAAGTGAGGGGACTGCTGAGCACTGAGCACCAAGCACAGACTGGCACAGACACCCCAGGGGCTCCTCAGTGTGTCCTCATCCAAAGGAAGGAATGAACACATCACCAAAGTCACTCTTCCTAACGGTAACATTTAGTTACTTATTATACTTTTCGTAGGGGGCCACACACACAAGGATGCTCACGCTTACTCCTGGCTCAGGGCTCAGGCTCACCCCTAGAAGGGCCTGGGGACCATACAACGTGCCAGGGATCAAATCTAGGTTGGCTGCATGCAAGGGAAACACCTGACCTGCTGCCCTATCTCTCCAGCCCCCAAATAATGAAACATTTAAAAGGGAAGAGATCCCTAAGCACTAGCAATGCAGCACACAGCCGCCTGCTCTGATTTTTACAGAACCAACTGTGTGAGAATACGACAATGAATGGATTCCATTCGTTAACCCCCTTAAGAGGCTCCTGTTTAGGAGGTTCACACTGAATACTGGGCACTAGGCTTGCTGAGCAGAAGCAAGGGTAAAAGACAGTCAGGACCTTAATTAAGAACCAAATCCCCAAACCACACCAGCACACCCAGTTTTGTGCCTTTATAATCAGTTGCAGAAACTTGTACCAGCACCACTGTAAGACACACAGCCGGAGACACCAAAGGCTGGCTCAGGCGGCCCGGCAAACTCTGCATTCTGTTCCGGATAATGGCACTGGCAGCAGAAGGCTTCTGATTTTTAAGTTGTAGAAAACCAACTACCACTACACCACAATTAAGCAAGTTAAGATGCAAATTATTATTGCATTGTGACTTTAAATGTGAAAAGAAAAATCTGTTCCCAAATCTCCTATGAGGACCATGAGAGCACTTTTAAACTATAAAACGTTTGTTTTGAGAAACATTGTGGACATCCCCCCTCCACCTCCCAAAAGAAAGGTTCAGTAATGTCACTGACACTGTGTTCTAAAATGAGACCTTTGGCCCTCTTAGATAAAATGACTCCCAAAATGGGGCCAGAGCGATACACGGCAGGTAAAGTGCTTGCCTTGCGTGCAGCCCACCTGGTTTGGTCTTCCCCTTATCATACCCCAAGCCCCACCAGAAGTGATCCCTGAAACCCACGGGGTGTGACCACAAACCAAAACAAAGAAAAATGACTCCAAAACAACACTACTTAGGTGACTACACAATGATCCAATAGAAACATTAACCATTCTCCCAGCTGTCGGATCTCTAGAAAGACTTGGCACATTGTTCACTTCAGAATTAGAATTTTCATATTCTAAAATAAAAAAATCAAAGGTTCCACCTTCATAGTCATTAGCTGTTCTCCCCAAAAACCTAACTGACAGCTTTAGTCTGTGGAGCTCTTCCTCTCAGTTTTGCCGATCTGAACAGCTGTCTATTTCTGGTAATACTGAAGCAAAAATGCCTCATCAAATCCCATAGCGCACTTGTCTACAACCTTCCACAGCTTTTTAAAGGCTGACAAGTGTGTTCTTCCTCTGGATTCTGAAGAGCCATGTTCTAGGGGAAGAAGCTAAAGTCCAGGGGAAATTAGTGGCATTTACTCCACGGGCATGCACTTGGTGGAATATGATTAGCAACTGAATCAGGTGCTGAAAATTTCAGAGAAAGGCAGAGCCAGAATTTAGCGCAGGGCCAGAGGGCCAGTAGGGCAAGAAAAGCACCTGCCTCATAGACCCGAGCTCAACCCATCCCCGCCACCACACAAGGTCCCTAGAAGCCTCGAGCAAACCCTGAGCACCACTGCCCGTGCCCCAAAACCACCTCCACCCCAATAGAGCTCACAGTGAAGTTAGTCAGAAGACGACACAGAGGATCATCTCTCTCACACGTGAGGTATCAACAGGGAGTAACAAATGGTCAAGGGGACATAACCTGAGCCTACCTTGGGGTGATGGGGGAAGACACTGAATGGAGGTGAAGGTTGGGGCTGAGGGACTCTGGGGGCGGCGCTGTCCTGAACATTGTATGCACGAACTTATATCAATAGCTCTGTAAATCACAGGGCCTACATTTAAAAAAAAAAACAAACAAACAACTGAATCACTGTGAGATACACAGTTCCAAAGTTGTTCACCATTGGGTTTCAGTCACACAATGTTCCACCACCTGTCCCTTCACCAGTACACATTTCCCGCTACCAATGTCCCCAGTTTCCCTCCTGCCCAACCCGCCCCCGCCTCGAAGTCTGCCTCTATGGCAAATCAGTATCTCTCTCTCCCTCCTTTCTCCCTCTCCTCTCTCCCTCTTCCCCCGCTGTCTCTCTCACTTATTTTCCTCATAGGTACAGTACCTGAATTTGTTAAATATATAAAAAATAAAAAGAATGTAGCTTACTGGTTGGAGCACATGCCATGAATTTACAAGGTCCTGGGCTGATTCCCAGCAACTACCTGCCCCTATACATACATTCTCATTCTCATTCCCATTCTCTTTCTCTTTCTTTCTGCCCTTTCTTTCCTTTCTTTTCTCTCTCTCTTCTCTCTCCTCGCAATTACCTGCCCCTATACATTCTCTCCCTCCCTCTCTCTCTCTCTCCCGCCCCCCCCCCAGAAGAATAAGAATAAAAACAAAAGTTCGTTGCAAAAATATTAAGGACGCTTTCATTTTGCTTTAGAGACTGAAAAGGATCAGCTGACATTTCTTTTCAAATGATAATTTCTTAGGTATGGGTTGAGTCATCATTGGAATAACTAACATTTTACTCATTTCAGAGATGTTGGGAATCTTTATCCTTATAAGCTATTTGGGAAATCACAAAACGTAAGAATTTAATTTTTATCATAGGAATTGACTTATAAAATAATAACACGCACTTGGCATTCTACATGAGGTTCCCAGGATGCCAATATCATATTGGCAGGAATGGTCAAAAAACTACACAGGGCATGTGCTCACCATGATGAACAGCATCACCTAACAGAGCACTTTCCTAGGGAATACTTCAATGTGCCATCACCTTATATACAGCTGGTTTCCTAACATACTAACAAGAGATTGTGGAACCCTAATAACAGATCAGCATTTTACAAGCACAAACTACTTCCTTTTAGTTCCCCCTCCTAACATTCTATCTTTAGTCCTTTAAACATTTAATCTCAGGCTTAGTTTTATTTCAAGCTTGATTCTTTTTAAAAACAATTCTGAATCTCTGTATTCATGGCTCGCCCACTCACTTCTAATAAAGTTCAAGTCTTAGGAGATGTATTCAGATAAGAAATGGCCACGTTTATTCTTCTGAGGAATACTTCTGTCTGTAACTTCATACACACTTTACAGCAACTAACATTTAAGACACCAGAGAATGATATTATCCGACCAAGTATTTTTTATGGTGGTTCCACGAGTCACACGTGGTGATGCAGGACAGTGCCAGGGAGAGCCTCTCATGCGCAAGGCACCTACTCCACGATGCTGTCTTCTCTCCTGTGTCCCTTCCACTGTTTACGTCTTGGCATGTCCAAAAGGTACTTTTTAATCACAAAGGTCTTTATCCTCCTGGAACTGGAGCGATAGCACAGCGGGTAGGGCGTTTGCCTTGCATGCGGCCGACCCGGGTTCGATTCCCAGCATCCCATATGGTCCCCTGAGCACCGCCAGGGATAATTCCTGAGTGCAGAGCCAGGAGTAACCCCTGTGCAGAGCCAGGTGTGAACCAAAAAGCAAAAAAAAAAAAAAAAAAAAAGAAAGAAAAAGAAAAAAGGTCTTTATCCTACATACTGAGTATCCACTAAGTCAGAAACGGGCTGGGCAGATTATACCATACTGTAAGTCGCTGACCTGGGTTCCAGTCCCAGCACCACCTGTGATCCTCCAGCACCTCCAGGAGTGATCTCTGAGCACAGAGCCAGAAATAAGCCCCAAATTACCACTGGGCGTGACCCCAAAACAAACCAAAAAATACGGTCCTAAGTTAAAAATGTGCAATTCATCTCTGCTGCCTTTAAAATTAAGATCCTGCCTTCCCAACCCACAACAGAAAACTAAAACTGAAATTCAGAAAACTCCTGACTCTTTTTCTCAGTGGTACATCTATCCAAACCTCCTTTCTTCTGTGGGTCTATAAGATCATTTTTAAATGCCTGACTCGGCAAGATTGCCACCTCCAAGGCAAAGCCACAAACAAGAAACCTGACGTCAGAAACTGCTAATCACTTGTCAGCCTCACTTCCAGTAGCTGTCAAAGCCCGATGATCACAGCCTTTGGCTCCCTCCATTCTCCTTCTCTCAAACTCTTCTCTGTGTAGAAAGAGCTTCATTATACACACCAGTTTCTGAAAGTCCTAGAAGAACCCAGAATGGCAAGCTCACCTCCCAGGCCTCGGGAGCCTGCATTTCTACCCCACCTAACCCTAAAACTTGGGAGAGTGAACAATTTGCCTGGTATCATTCATGCCTGCCCACTCAAAAACCCTTATTTAACTTTGTAAAAATTTTCTTCCGTAAGTAATTTCGGTAACTTTTCTCTTTCCCTTATAAAACTAGATATTTTATAAATATAAATACAAAACTAGATGTTTTCTATTTTCC
The DNA here is from genome assembly GCF_027595985.1 of Sorex araneus. Lineage (NCBI taxonomy): Eukaryota > Metazoa > Chordata > Mammalia > Eulipotyphla > Soricidae > Sorex > Sorex araneus. The sequence goes on along the minus strand of NC_073313.1, from coordinate 305,153,992 downwards.
TATGACATTCTACTTTGACTCAGCAAACAGAACTGCAAGTTATTCTCTTAAAGAGGAGAAGGAAGAAGAATAAGAGGAGGAGGAGGAGGAGGAGGAGGAGGAGAAGGAATAATAATAAGTTCCTGGATCTGAGTTGGAAGATGCTCTGAAGGGAAAAAAAAAAAACAAACATCTCCCAAGTCTATGAGACTGAAAGTCAGATCCTGGACTAAGGCATATCCACCACGAAAATATTCTTTGAAACACCTTTGTTTCATTGAAAGGCCAACAACTGACAAGTTTCCCCTAAAAAAGTGCTCTTTTTTTCAAACCAACCATTTTACACTTACTAAATGCCTACTGTTAATGAGCACTATACCAGGTATCAAGAAAATGTCTTTGTGGGGCTGGAGCAATAGCAGAGCGGGTAGGGCGTTTGCCTTGCACACGGCTGACCAGGGTTCAATTCCCAGCATCCCATATGGTCTCCTGAGCACCGCCAGGAGTAATTCCTGAGTGCAGAGCCAGGAGTAACCCCTGTGCATTGCTCAGTGTGACCCAAAAAGATGAGTAAGATGAGGAGAAAATCTGTCCACAAACTCGGCCAACAGGGACAGGACAACAAAAAAGGAAAACAGGGAGAGGGGGAAAGGAGAGAGAGAGGGGAGGGAGAGAGAGAAGGGAGGGAGGGAGAGAGAGAGAGAGAGAGAGAGGAGAGAGAGTGTGTGTGTGTGTGTGTGTAGGGAGCTACTCCCTGGCCACTTCCATCTGTCCCCATCTATTTCTAGTCACGTCATTATTTGCAATTGATAGTAACAGTCTCAAACTTCTCCTTTGGCTCTCCCATGGCCTGCGGCCATTTGGTCAGACTTGATTCAGCTGCAGCCTGGGATGCTGCCTCTCTTCCTCTTCCTCCTCCTCCTCCAGCCCCCTGCAGCCCCACGGTGCTTCCTTCCTTCCTACACAGGTGGTGCCACACCACTGGCAGGGTCATCTCTCTTGAGGACTGAATACACTGAAACATGGGGATGCTTAGAACAATACCAGACTTGGACTAAGCACTCAAGAGGAAGTAACAATAATCAAATAACCACACTGTACACTGTTCCGCCTGCCCACCCCCCACACAGATATGTAACATGGCAAAATGAGGCCCTTTTTCCTGGAGAGTAATTACCACTGTTACTAACAAGTGTATGGAATGAGTTCTGAGAGGCACCCTTTAACGTTAAAAATAACAGAATAAACATTTATAGAAATAACTGATAAATATGATGAGCTGTCAGTAAGAAAAGTCACAGAAAAAGCACAAAGCCAAAAAAAAAAAAACAACAAGCACCTAAAAGTTAGGATTTTCTTCATAACCCCTAGTCACCTCATTTCTAGTCACCTCATTATTTGCAATTAATAGTAACAGTCTAAACCCCTCTATAATAAAAGGGGTGGGGAGTTGAGGAGGCTCAAATATTCACCTGTCTCTGGCTGCGTAGGAAGAATGCCAGAGAAGCTTGAAGAAAAATCTGAGAACTCAGTGGATAAATGAGAATTACCTGGGATAACCTTGCCAGTATTATTTCCAAATCACTATGAAACTAAGAAGACTATTAATATAAACAATTTCTATATGGGATGTGAATTTTAATCATACCGATGGAAGGGGAGACTAAGGGTGAATGTCACATTGTTTGGGGGCCGGCCCAGTGATGCTCAGACAGTCCATGGTGCTGGGAACGGAGCCCAGGGAAGCACATTAATTCTTTTTCTTTCTTTCTTTCTTTTTTTGTTTTGCTTTTTGGGTCATACCCAGTAATGCACAGGGGTTAGTCCTGGCTCTGCACTCAGGAATTACCCCTGGCGGTACTCAGGGGACCATATGGGATAATGGGATTCCAACCTCGGTCGGACGAGTGCAAGGCAAACGCCCTACCCGCTGTGCTATCACTCCAGCCCCAAGCACATTAATTCTTGTACTACAGCCCCAACTCCTATTTTAGTCAAGTGGTCTTAAAGAGACTAGATTCAACTTAGATGGGTCATAAATAAATCTACTCAATGCAGAAAAATAATTTAAAGGCCATAATGAGAATGTAAACAAAATACATCTTAAATATATGTGCCTAGCTCAGATAACTTATACAGAAATTTTTAATTTATAACTTTCCAAAGGAATATATAGCCAACTGCTCACCCGGGCTGCCCTCAGAACTTTGCAGAATTTTCTAAGAGCTGACAAATTATAAAAAATTAAGTTACAATGAATTAAATGAGTGGAAAGTAAAAGGTAAATATGTTCAATGCATAAAATTCAATAAAGATCTTTCCAATTTTTTCTAAGATTAAAAACTATTTGAAATAATTGTTAAGATACCATGATTTGACATTCAAACAGCACCACTGCTTCTAAAAGAATTCGGTATTTTTTTTCTCCCCTCCAATCCAGTATTTTTTTTATGAACTTTTTTTCTTTTAAAGAAATTATCAGGTAATCCTCACATTAAAAAATTCTGGGCAACAATCAAAAGATTATGATATAGTGCTATATGTGGCATCTATGATGTTTTATATGCTAGATGGATAAGATGAGCTTTCACTCTTGTTTTGGTTTGGGGGCTACACTCAGCGGTGCTCAGGGCTTTGGGGACTATATAGTGGTATCAAACTCAGACCTCCTGCATACAAAGCATGTGCTCCAGCCCAGCGAGCTGTGTCTCTAGCCCCTTTTCTTTTACATTTTTAAAATACTACATAATAGTGCAAACAATTAAATACAAAGCCCAAAATATAGGCTATCTGGTTCTTCGGGAAAACTATGCTAGTCCTATTACTCTAGGATACTAGTTACCATAGATTAGTCATTTTTGGTTTTTGTTTGGGGGTCACCTGGCAGTGTGCAAGGGTCAGTACTAGCAGGGTTCAAAGGGACCATACAGAGAGCTGGGGATCAAACCCGGGCTGGCCGCATGCAAGGCAAGCACCCTACTCTCTGTACTAACACTCCAACACCAGATTAGTCACTTCTTATCAATAATGAATTCAGAGTAAATCATGCATTTACCATTCATACTAATTACTGACTAAATTGTTGAGGTTTTTTTTTAGAATACTAGCATAGAATTCAGCATATTATGAAAGTTCAAATATCAATCTCAGCATGAACAATGGGTCTTCAGTTATAACGCCAGCCTGAGGTGGTATTACAGACTAGATGCAGGAAAATTTCTTCTCTCCTGGGAGTTCAGATGGACTGGTAAGTGAAGCAAGCTTTATTTTCTCATATTGCACATTCCCCATATTTACTTAGCTAAAGAAACAAAATAATTCTCCCTTGATTTCTAAGAAGGCTATCCTAGATGATATACACATATCTCAAAATCTCTAACGTTTTATAATTACATTTTCTTTAAGAAAGTTCTCTTAAAGTTTTTAAAAGAAAACAAACTCAGTAACTCACTCCAGAGCAGGCCTCAGAACTCTGACTTTTAGAGCTTCCAATATTCGATTTAACTCCACAAATGGTTCCTTCTGACTTGGATCTACAGAAAGGCCAGATTCCTGGAAAACAACAAAACAACAGAGACAACTTTGTTAACAGTAATCAGAGAAACAGAATAACCTTAGGTAAAAGCATAACCTAAAGATAAAATACGGAGCGAGCCATTAAAAATCATTTCCTTTAAGGACTGATTTCTATGGCAGAGATGGGTGACTGGGCCCTAGTAGCAATTCTTCACCTCTTACCCACAGTAATAACCCCATCCCCCACCCCCAAATTAGCAGAGTAAACAACCATATGGGGAAAAGCTGGGTTTAACCCTGCAATAGAAAAATTCTGGTTCATGCAAGGTGCACTTTTTTCTTCCTGAAATGGACGTCAGGCTGCCCACCCAAACCACAAGGACAGAGGGCCTTAAAGCAACAGGTCCGCCAGGAGCTTGGACATCCACGGCCCAAAGGGGCAGAGCTACTGTGTACACTTAGGATGACCACTCTCAATTACGCTTCACTTCTGCTTAAGCCACAGGTACTTTGGGCCTTTAAAGATTACCTGTCCTCAAACTGGATTTTAAATGACACAATTTAGTTTAGGGAATGTACTGGGACAAAGAAAACTCCCAGGAAGTGCAAAGAAAAAGGCCTGAACTGTCACATTTGTCTCAACAGTTTCCAATTTTACAAGGCTTAGATTAGAGGTTTATTTTACACTGATTTTTAATTAATCATTAGAGCCTTCCTTTTTCCATGTGTAAACTAGAGAAGCACATGGCAGCCACAAATAAGACATACATTTGGGACTGAATCCCCGTTTAGCGGGACTCACTGAGAACCTCCCTGGCCCCGGGACAGTGACCTCTCCAGAATGTCGACCCATCACCTCCGCAACGGAGCAGGAACTTCCGCCTGCCAGGGTTGAGGCGAGGCAGAGAGGCACGGCTGGGCCTTCGGTAAACACGCAGCACAACGCACCTGCCACTATTAGACCTGTGTGTCCTGAGATCAGACTGTGCCGAGAGCCTTTGATTTTGTGTTTAATAGAAACAAAAGGCAAAATGCTGCCCACCCTAAACTAGCTTTATCTTAAAATTTACCTGAATAACCCTCCCTCCCTCTCACAAGAGGAAACCAAGACAGTAGCATCACTTCAGATATCTTGGGGTGGTGACCTGGAACAGAATTATTTCTGGGGCAGAAATAATAACCTGAGTAACAAGTTCCAGGACTATAATTTTCACCTGTACTAAACTAAAATTAAAAAAATTCCTACTAAAATTAGGTCACTGTGGTATAGACTGAAATATGAAAAAATCTATCTCGAGTTCACGGAAGACCTCCAAGAAGTCTGTTCCCTTGTTTCTGTTCCATCCTTCGGCTGTTGGCACATGGTTACCTGGCAGAGCTCCTCGGCCACGTCCAGCATTCCTTGGCGAAAGAAGTGTTCCACCATCACCTCATTGAGAAGCCTCTGGCTGTCTGCCTGCCAGCAGCCATCTATTCCCACACTGCTAATGTCAGAGTCAAAATTCTGGAAGAAAAAAAAAACAACAGAGAAAGGAAGGAAATGAGTAACATGAGTCAGCTACAAAGCTCACTTTGTACATGATGTTTTCACTCCTTAAGAGTGGCCTGTCTTACTGAAAGACCCCTGGTGCATACCCAATTCTAATTCTGTACATCCTATGACAACAACTAGTTTTTCCATGATCTTTTTCTAAGACTCGCCATGAACATTATTACTGAAAGAGAAAACAGGTACACTTTTTTTGTTTTTTTTTTTTTTTTTTTGCTTTTTGGGTCATACCCAGCGATGCTCAGTCAGGGGTTACTCCTGGCTCTGCACTCAGGAATTACTCCTGGCGGTACACAGGGGACCATATGGTATGCTGGGGATTGAACACAAGGTTAGCTGTGTGCAAGGCTCCAGCCCTCAGGTACACTTTTAAGAGAGGATTTTTGAAAAAAAAAATTATTAATGTAATGATTTCTGTGAAAACACTGACTGCCAAGTAATGATGTAGCAGTATGTTTAGCGGTGTACTGAAATACCTATAAAACACATTCAATTGCACATGGGGGGGAGGGAGAGAGAGAGACAGAGTGCGCCAGTCCGCCCACATGCCCAACACAAGATTAAATACATGGCACATCCCAACAACTGCAGAATCAAAGCAGGGGTCTGGAGATGGAAGAATGGCCAAGGTCATTAGGGTTGGCTTATAAAACTGAGTAAGATACTAAAGGAAGACCATGTGTTATGGACTGAAAAGCTGTGTATCCCCAAACTTCGTATACTGAAGTCCTACTTCCCAGTGAAACTGTAGTTGGACGATGTCTGGTGAAGAGATAAAGATAAAATGAAGTCCTGAGGATGTCCGTGATGTAATGGCATAGGTGAGCTCTTAGGAGGAGGAAACACCCGGGGAGGAGGGATGGATTAGCCAATGCCTTGATCTTGGACTTCCCAGTCTCCAGAACTGTGAGAAAATGGCAGCCCACAGACAGGACACACTACACGAAGGCATGGGGAGAAGATTCTGAGACAAGGTAAGAAGTCTTTTAGAAACTAACTCTGATGAAACCATTATTGCAAATCTTCTTCTCCCCAGAATATGGGAAAATAAATGTCTACCCAATCTGTATACTCTCACACTGCCGTACCACTAATGAATGCACAGCTGGTACTATTCTGATTCTAATTCTTCATAATTAAAAATACAGCTTAATTCTTTTACAAAATTATGACCCCACTGTTGCTTGAAAGATAAAAAAACAAAATAAAATGAAATATGGCCAGAGCACACAGTGGAGAGAGCGTTTGCCTCGCATGCAGCTGACTCATTCAATCCCCAGCCCCACATATGGACCCCTGAGCTTCTCCTCACCCCCGCCCAACCAAGTGACCCCAAGCACAGAGCCAGGAATAAGCCCAGAACACAGCCAAATGTGCCCCCCGATGAAAGCAAATTTAAAAAATAGAAAAATAATTCAAAAACTTGAGAATGCTTAAGAAAAACATAGAATTTATCACTAGAGATTGATAAAGAGCAAGTCTGCCATTAAATTTAAATGTAGTACAGTTGAGGTCAAGTTTACAATGGAGCTCACCCTCGGTCCACCACCTCCAAAGTGCCCACAAATGCCACTAGCCCCTATGAGCCCCCGCCAGTCTCCCACTTCCTCCCTTATCTAGGGCTCTGTACTCCAGTACCCAGAGTTTATATTAACAACTGATATTAGCTAGATCCTTGTTTTGTTTCCCTATATACCATAGAGGAGCAAAACGCCTTTTAAAATTAAAGTTTTTTAAAACTATATATGTCGAGGGTTCCTGTTCCAGGCAAGATCAAGCAAATCCCACCCTCTCTTCCAGTGACCAAGGCCATGACACTGGGATGGACACGGGGAGAAGCTCCTGTAGGTCACTGAAAGTGCAGGGAAGGGAGTAAGGAAATGAGAGGGCCACAGGACTGCCGATGTGTTTACTATCTGTCTCTTTCCCAGATCTCTCTCACCGGTAAAGGGTCATGTAGGACGCAGACAGAATTCCAGGAAAAGTTCCCTGGCTCTAACCTGAAGATCGGGAACAAATCTTCCTGCCATGCTAGAGAAATCCTGTTTTGTTTATTGTGGGTTTTTTTTTTTTTTTTTTTTTTTTTTTTTTAGCCTCAGCTTTCTCATCTGTAGCTCACAGCACTTTAGGTATATTAGTTTTCTTTCTACTGCAATTGAAAACTGCACAATTAGGATCTCACAGCACAATTTGGATCTCACAGCTGTGGAAGTTCAAGAGGCTCCACTGGGGCCCCTGGGAAGGGGGCGGGTTGAGTTTCCCTCCCTGCACCAAGCAGAGCCCCGGCAGCCAAAATTCTCCAGAACCCAGCCACAGCCATGCCAAAGCCATGCTCAAGGCCACTCTCCACACGCTCAGACAAGCTTCACCCATGAGGAAGCCAACAAAGGAACCCAGGTGTGCGGGACCCATGGCTGAGATCTCCAAGCCTGCTCTGATCAGGACTGGGCCTCCTCCACCCAGATCCCCAGTTTTCCAGTAGCTTGGCAGTCACACCCACAAACCACCCCCAGTGCCATGTAATCTCATCAACAGGCCAAGATCCAGAGACGACTATAAAATAAAACTCCCAGAAGAGAGCGATGCAGTATTTCCTGGACCTCTATACTCTAGCCCACTGATATAAAGGAGCACACGTATGTTTGGTTTCATCATACTTGCTTGTATTCTTGAATATATTGACTTAAATGGCCCTGGAATGAAATACAACAACCTTCACACACTGGGAAGGTGCTCGCTGGTTAGGTGGGTGTTTGAATATTATCTGTAATGAACTACTAAGAAGAGGAGGAGGAGGGAGAAAAAGAGAGGAAGAGGAGGGAGAGGAAGAGGGAGAGGAAGAAGGGGAGGAAGAAGGGGAGGAGGAGGAGGGGGAGGAAGAGGAGAAGGGGGAGGAGGGGGAGGGGAGAAGGGGGAGAGGAGGAAAAGACAGAGGAGGAGGAGGAGGAGCAGGAGCAGGAGCAGGAGCAGGAGGAAGAGGAGTTGTTGTTGTTGTTCAAGAGGTTCAGGAGGTTTCTTGCCTCCACATTCCCAAAATTCAGGACTCAGGGCTCTGGGTCTTCTCGAGAGGACCCCGTGGCCGGACCCAGCTGCAAGCCTGGGGTCTCTACTTCCTTTCTGCCTGTCGGGTGGGGGCTGGTTCTCAGCCTCTAGAGGCTTCCTACAGGTGAGTGTCACTGAATGACAGGGCCACGCTCTGACAAATCCACCACTGTTTTCGAAAAATATGTTATAGAGCACACTCACAAAAAACCCGGGCAGTGCACTCTCTAGTTTTAGAACTGTGGGGCAAAGTTCTAGAACTTGGACCCATATGGAATCATGGAACCAAATATGAAGGTGATTTAAAAAAAATTGGCAACAAGGAAAGGTTTCTAAATGCTCAACAGTCAGAAATTGAAATCAGAATCCCATGTAAAATGAGTCCAAGAGATCTCTGGCAGCATGGAGGGGAAGGTAGAGTCATGAATGGAAAAAGTTTTTGGCTTTTTTTGCGGGGTGGGCATTGATTCTATGACACTCCTGGCTGTGCCCAGGGAACCATATGCAGCGAATGGGGTCAGCCACATGCAAGGCAAGTACCTTGCCCACTGCACTCACTCTCAGGCCGAGGAGCAGCCTACCGCACACTGCACCTGCCAGGACCACCGTCATGCTGTAGTCTCCAGTCTGATACAAAGTTGCTAGGTGACACAGGACTCCCCTTTCAGTCAACTGCTTAGTAATTTTAAAGAGGTTACAAGATACTTGGAAAGTTCCTTCAAAGCAGTGTTGGAGTAAGAGTAAACAACCAGGGAACAGGAATGCTTTAGGACTCTGCCTACCAAAAAAGGCACCCAAAAGCCTGCAGGGGACTCTGCTCCCACCAGCATGGCAAGGGGTGGTCCCAAGAAGGAAGGAAAAAGCCTGCGACAGGAACTTTTCTCACTTGGCTCATGGACACAGTAAAATGAACATAAAAGCAGGACAAAGTCGGTTCCTGCTTTCTGGCAAGATGACCAAAGAGACAGCTACCAAGGCATGAGGAGGAACTCAGAAAAGTGATGCTTTCAAGCTATGAACTCACTTGCAGGTTGCACATGTACAAGTTTGGTCCTAAAAAGTCAAGTACCAGGCACTGAGAAAGGGGACACAGGACAGAGCTGGTGTCTAGATCCACAAAGAAAACTGCGAGTAAGGCTTCGGAATGCCTTTCAACGAAGCTGACACTGAAAACACAACTCTGAGAAGACTGGGAACTGGTCTCCAGCTGCCTTGGTAAACAAAAGCACCACTTCTCTCCAAAGAATGTAAACATGACCCTGAGCCTCGTAACAACCACGGCCTACGGTACAGTCCACGATCATATGGCATACAGAAGACGAGGAAAATCTAAGGTAATACAAGAAAAGATGTTCAAGAGACATTAATGCTGAGACATCACAGATGCTGATTGTCAGGAGTTTAGGGCTGTGATCAAAATCTGCTCAAGATGGAAATACAAACATTGTTGTAACAAAAGATGGGGGGGAGACGGAAAATAAAAAATAAGAAGAAACAGAAATCAAAATTAAAAACACAGTAGCAAAATGGCAGAATACATATGATTGCAAAAAGTCAGAGAAAAGAAATAGAAAGCATCTCTATCTGAATAACAAACAGAGGGGGAATAAAAGGATCAGGGCTTCAGGGATCTGGGAAAAAACAAACACCAAGTGCAGTGCCTCAAGGAACTGTGAAAGAACCATTCCTGTTACACTCAAGTCATTGGACTACCAGAACTTGTGCCACGGGAAAACATTTAGAGATTATTTCCCAATCTCCAAGATTGGGAGAGAGAAACCCACGAATTCAAGAAATTTAGTATAGACCCTAAAAGGATCAGTACCTCAGTGCTAAAGCTATGGCTTTTACACACATACTGAACAGACCACCCCCTGAACTGAAAAGGATATATACTGAAAGAAATCAAGAGGCACAGCTTTCAATCAAACGGCTGAAAACTTAAGAGCAAAAATTACTGAAAGCAACCACAGAAAAAAGACGATCTGCTCACAGGGGAATGAAAGTCCAAATGACTACAGATTTCTAAATAGAAACCATGGAGTTCTGCATGTTCCGCCCCCTACAAAAAAAGTGGTACAGCATTCTTTAAGGCTTGAAAGAAAAAAAAATTCTTTTGAGAATTTCTCTCTTACGGGACACCCCAAACTGAGGAAGTCAGGGAGATGCTCCACGCCAGAATCCCGCTCACAGCCTCAGTGTCTCCTCAGCCACTGGGTCCTCTTCCACGCCCTGCTGGGGATCTCAATCAGTGCCTCAGCGCCTGTTGAGGCACCAGTGTTTCAAGCGGTAACCCTTTAAACCACGAGCTGTTTTCTGCCACCCCTCCTCAAGAATCTCACATCATGTGAAAATCTCTGAATATGAAATAGATACTCTCAGATAAAGGCAAGATCAATTTGCTGCCAGAGGGCCCTCTCAGACCCATCAGTGTGTGTTAGCAGGTGGGCAGCTTGGAACTTTGAAAGTTAAGGAAACACAATGTACTCTGTGGTCTGAAAGCTCTCCATAGCCCATTTTACTCCCAGTCCCTCCTCATGCTTTCCACAGACATACCTTATAAATCCTTTGCAAATTTTGGGAGGCACATAAATTTTATTAGATCACAGACTCAAGTGAAAAATATACTCCCTTTAAATTACTGCCAATGCAGAATTCTCTCCAAATTAAACACATTTTACTAACAGAGCTTATTTGTCTTTTTTTTTTTGCCACCCCCCCTCATTCATCCCTCTTATTTATCCGATCCTTTTCCCCTTTTTGAGGGCTTGAGGGGCAGACCATATCCAGTAATGCTCAGAATTTACTTCTGGCTCTGCACTCGGGGATCAGTCCTGGAGGGTTCAGGGGACCATGCGGGGTGCTAGGGATGGAACCCTTGTTGGCCGCACGCAAGACAAGGGCCCTGCCCACTGTATTATCACTCAGATCTCCTAGGTATCCCATTCCTAGGAGTCATTAGCTTGAAACTAAAATTTACACACTTAAAATCTGAAGTGAAGAGAGCCTGGGCTGGAGTACAAGCCTTGCATGCAGGAGCCCCAAGGTGTGAAGTCAACCTGGCATCACTGGGTCTGGCCCCTAAACAAAAAAGATCTGAAATTACTCAGACTCCTCTCTCCAAAACCATCAAAACCCAAATAAACAGAAAACCCAGAATATAGTTACTTCAAGGCCTTAATTTTTCAGATGTCTTTTTTTTTTATTTGGGGGGGGCCACACTTGGTGGTGCTTAAGGAACACTCCTGGCTTGGTGCTCAGTGGACCATGCAATGCTTGGGATGGAACCTGCAAGCAAAACATGCACTTCAGTACGCTGTGCTGTCTCCCCAGCCCCAGCCTTGGTTTTCATTCATATCTTAATAGGCATCATTCAGGGCCTATACTTAACCGAAAGAAGGGAAATAATGCAAAATACTTCAAGCTAAAGCTATAGCTTTTATGTACATATGGAAAAGACTGTCCCTTGAACTGAAAAACCAGAACTGTCTGGGTAAGGTTCTTAAATTTCATATCTGCTTATCCAATTTTGTCTGGTGAGAGATTATTTTTCAAGTAAATTATATTGTCATGGTCTCTATGACAACTACAAGACTGAGGGTGGAAATGCTGCCCGCCACTGTGTTCCTCTTCCAGCCGAGAGCAGAGGCGTACTTCATGACCCGTAACAAGTCACTAAAATGAATAAAAATATGGAGAGCCAAGGATCACAGATTTTATTATAAACTCAGGACTGTGCCTCTCTCTGAATTGCTGAAGTCTTTACAAGTAAAAACCAGAGTAAAAACCACAAATTTCTCAGTGATCTATCAACCTCATTCATTCTATAAGGTGAAATTCTGCAGAAAATTAATAAAATAAATAAAACAACTTTAGAAACCTTGGAAATCCATCAGCTCAAAGCACAGACCAAGTTCAAAGGAACTGTTTCATTTGGCGGTACAAGCTGTCAGCATTTTACAAACTGCCACCAGTCAATGACTGTTGAAATAAAATGAAAGAATTCCTTGAAATTTTCCCTTAATATAAATAACCAAAAATGATTTTCAAATGCTTAAAATGCATGGGTCTACTATTTAAACAAATGTAAACAATGTTTTATGTGATGGGCTCATGTACAAAGTACACGAACATTCTCCAGGCCACTAACTACTATGCAGTAAAACCAAACACTTGAACTTCAGGTATCTCTATCACACTTGGGGGCTATCATTTTTGCTGGTCTTGTAAAAAATACAATGAAGCATGAGTAAGCATTGTATTAGGTGAACTTGTGCAGCACCCTTTCACCATTCCAGTTTAATTTCCCAGTTTAATCCTTGGAGTTTAATAAATACCTTTCTTTCAGAGCTTATTGTCGGCTCACATACAGCCACAATTAAAGCTAAAATAGTAACAAGAAGTTGAAGCAAGGCAAAAGAGTCAGAACCCTTTTGTTATAATTGCAGGTTCTTACTGTTGCATCAGAGCCCAGGATCAGTTTCAGCTCCGTTGCTAGGCGACAAACGTGTGTAAGTGTGTGTGGAGGGGGGGGGCTGCCCAGAAAGTCAGTAGCACTGCAAACTGGCTAAGAAGTTACACGCACGTGTGTGTGTGTCTGCCCCTGCCCAGGAAGTCGGCAGCACTGCAAACTGGCCAAGTGGCTCATGAAGAGAATTACCTATTATGAGCGCTCTGTCTTGCAATATTTTTTTCCTTTCGTATTTTTAAAAGAAAAGATAGCTTGAGAAGATATTCTGAGATATGAATATAAGAGTCAAGGAAGAATCTCACAAGCCAAAAGCTTCACATTCAGGGTGTGTCTTCCTGGAAGACATCATGGCTTGGGAAAAAAATCCAGGTCATACTAATTCATGTGCTTTTGGTATCATTCACATTCGTAGTAAGGTGTGTGGGTTTTGGTTTGCGGTATTTTTGGCTTTTTGGATCACATCGAGAGATACCTAGGGGTTACTCCTGACTCTGCACTCAGGAATTATTCCTGGCAATGCTCGAGGGACCATACAGGCTGCGTAGGACAGAACCCACATTGGTCACAGGCAAGGCAACCATCCTCCATGCTGTACTATCATTCTGGCCCTGTAGTGAAGTTTTTTATGTTCTTAGTTTTGGAGTAAACATTTTAAAGCTGGGAGGCTGGAGCAATAGCACAGCGGGTAGGGCATTTGTCTTGCACACGGCCGACCCGGGTTTGATTCCCAGCATCCCACATGGCTCCCCAAGCACTGCCAGGAGTAATTCCTGAGTGCAGAGCCAGGGGTAACCCCTGAGTATCGCCGGGTGTGACCCAAAAAGAAAAAAAAAACACCAAAAAACTGGAAGCCTAGCCAGAAATGGCAAACTTATTTTTATGTCATTATAAAATTGTATAATTTAAATAGACTGTTTTGTTTCCACCATGAACATATTTACTTTAACAATAAGCTTTCCTTGTTCACCATCTAAAAATATCCACTTTCCAAAATACCTTCTATGAAATTATAATTACTGAGCAGTGGCAACAGTCTGTGGTAAAGTTGAGTATTTTTAAAATCGAGGTAATTCTTTAATAAAGACATATTTTTAAATGTTCCTGTTTATTTTTAATTTTTAAAAAATGCCATATGAACAATGCACTATTTGTTGTACCTACTAGGAATTAGTTTCCTTTCTAGACATCTAGTTAATCTGGCTTAACAGTGAAAAATAATACTTCACAGATTATGGTTCCACATAGTCTGGGAAAAGAGATTTAAATCCTACTAGCCAACAATAAACACCTTAAAAGAAAAAAATGGACCAAAAATAGCAAAACACTCACAAATGGGGGGAATTCATGGTTAAACCAAGATGTTCCATCTAGAAAATGAAGGACTGTAAATACAAGCAGATACTACTTCACAGTCATCTTAGTAAATTTTTTCCTCTTCTTAATAACTCAATTACCTTCTTAATCCAATTACCAAGTAAGTGAAAAGTAAGGAACTAGGAACTGTTGCACACATTTGGTAGGAATGAAAATTGATATAACCCTTTAAGGACAAAAATCTATTAAACCTAGTGAAACTGGTGATGAGACCCATATCCTAGGATGAAATAACTTAATATTTGGGCATATACCAGGTAACAGTGCTTTGTGAGCTACAGGATGGGGGAAAAAATTTTGCAAGTTTTTCATGATTTGCAGGTGTAGCTCCTTCCCTCTGTGTTAACGTGAAGAGAATGTTAGATGGTACCAGATCAGGGAACACACACAACATTGCGTAGTTCTTACTTTATAAAGTAAAGGGTAATGTGACATGCTCAGATATATGCTTCTCTATGTATTTCCTGATAGAGAAGCATATGTATTTAAGATATATTCTAAGATCTTCAAAACATGCCATAAGCTTAACTGTCATATTTGTATTCCTACTGTCACTTATTTTATCATTTTCTGCCCCAATCTACTTGCCCCATTCTTGTCAGAATAGACTATGAACATCACTACAGAGTGTCTCAAAGACAGCATATGCCTCCTACCATTCCGGATACAAAGAAGAACATTCATACATATTAGGAATTAATATTCTGGGAACTTCCGCTGACTAAGCCCTTGAAAAATCTTATAATCTGGGCTTTTTTCATTTTGCTCTGGAGTTCCAGTCTCTCACAGTTTATTTATGCCAAAGTCTACTTTTTGCACACTTTATCTGGATCAAGAATCCCTACCTCCCTAAGTACTAGTAAAAAATATATAGTAGAAAATATCTACCAGGACCTATTCCACAGCCAACTTTCAATATACTATAACAGCTGAATTTGGCAGCCAAATCTTTGGGGGGAGTTTTGGAGGGGTGGGCGCGAGCATGCGTGTGTGCGTGTGTGCATGCATGTGTGTGTGAGACACCAAGGGTCACACCTGGTGGTGCTCAGGGCATCTGGTCCTGCATTCAGGGATCACTCCTGACAGTGTTCGGGGGACAGTGTGGGATTCCTGGGACCGAACCCAAGTTAGCATGTGCAAGGCAAACTCCCTACCCAGTCTACTACTGTGTGGGCCTGAGAGCCCAGTCTTGCCACTGAATCTGATTCTAAGGGCTGGGGCAATTAATACAGCAGGTACAGCGTTTGCCTTGCATATGGCCAGCCTGGGTTCAATCCCTGGCATCCCATATGGCCCCTGAGTACCACTAGGAGTAGTTTCTGAATGCAGAGCCAGGAGTAACTCCTGAGCATCACCAGATGTGACCCAAAAATATTATTATTATTATTAATAATAATCTAATTCTACAGTTAGAAGAACTTTGGGGGACTGAAAAAACAATACAAGAATTAAGGGACCTACTTTGATCCTCAGCACCACATGGTCCCCCCAACCATTACTGGGCGCAGGCCTGGAGCCCCCTGGGGCTTGCTCAGGTGTCCTGATAATCCCTGGCACCAAAGGGGCAAAGCTGCACAGCAGCGTCAGGCCCTAGATGTGAAACGCTGGCCTTGCCGGCTGGGAATGCCAACCTCCTGAGCACTGCTTGGGGAATGCCTCTTCCCCCAAAACAGAAATTTTATCTTAGAAAACAAATGAAGGTTAGAGATTTGTCTCAAAAGAGACCTGGCTTTAGAACCTGGTAACATACACTCAAAAAGTCCTGTAACAGAGACAATAACGATAAAATCACCTACTACAATTACAAACTGGATTAGCGGGTCCAGCATAATGGGTTAGTAGGTCCCTACCCCCTACCCCCGGCCTTTCAACCTAACCTGATTTGGAAATTATTAGACCAAGGAATTTATTTCATCTTCTAGTATCAGGCAAAAGTGGGTCTACACCAACACCAGTGATTCCACATTCTAATAGGAGGCCTGCTTATCAAAGGTCCAGGATCCACGAGCTGAAGTGTAATTCAACAAATAATTAGCACTATCATTAAGTAAGCATAGTTTCATATGTTGTACTGAGAGCGTATGTATACGAACTATATAGGCCCACAGTCTGGAGTTAATGAAATGTGACAGATGGTAGAGAAAGAAAAACTCAATTTGTCTTCAAAA
This sequence comes from Sorex araneus, assembly GCF_027595985.1. Lineage (NCBI taxonomy): Eukaryota > Metazoa > Chordata > Mammalia > Eulipotyphla > Soricidae > Sorex > Sorex araneus. Next base: position 305,137,893 of record NC_073313.1, on the reverse strand, counting down.
TAAATCTTCAGACTGAGTAGGCAAAATCAGTATTATTTCACAAAAACACTAAAGTCCGATACAAAAGAAGAGACGCAGAAAGTATCTGGCTATAGGGACAGCCAGGGAGTGGCCGGCAGTGATTAAGAACACAGGGCCTCATGGGATGGGGGCAGAGCCAGCCCTTTCTGTCCCCGCGCCCCCCAAGCGCCCCCCAAGCACCCCCCCCTCCGTAGCCACCCACAAACGAGCCCTTTGGCTGCTGATCGAGCTGCTTATTGGCCATGATCCCAGAGACTCAGAAACAAAGCTCGGAACACAGCGGCTTTGGGCAGAAATCCCTCCAGATTTAATTATTAAAACTCCAGAATTCCAAAATCACGCAGCCACAACAGCAGCCGTGCATCAGCATACGCAATTCATAATCAGCAATAGAAAACAAACTGTCTAATGTTGCTTTTTCGGCAGATCTGAGTGTTGGGGTAAAAATCCCAAATAATAATGGTGGGTTTGATGTCAAAATATTGAATGTAATCAAAGCAGACAGAGTAATGTGGAAATCATCTGCCATACAGGTAGAGGGAGGGTGTGGAATAGGGGGATACTGGGGGGTTTTGGTGGTGGAAAATGTGCACTGGTGAAGGGTCAGGTGTTTCATCATTGTATGACCGAGACTTGAACCGAAAACTTTGTAACTGCTCTCATGATGTTTCAATATTTTTTTTAAAAAAATTAAAAACAAGAGAAGAGAAGAGAAGAGAAGAGAAGAGAAGAGAAGAGAAGAGAAGAGAAGAGAAGAGAAGAGAAGAGAAGAGAAGAGAAGAGAAGAGAAGAGAAGAGAGAAGAAGAAAGGCTACTTGTAGGAATCCACTCTTTTCCTGTAGTGCTTGAGAGGAGACCACGCCCGGCTGACTCCTGGCTCTGCACTGAGGGTCATTCCTGGCGGATGTCCCAGGGGCCATATGCAGTGTCAAGAGTCAGTGGCAAGCAAAGGCCTTAACCCGGGTACTATCTCTTCAGCCCCAGAGTCAGGATCTCTGGACTCCCGCTACCTCTTTACACAAAGGAGCTGCACTTAGAGACAGTGACCAGCAGTCGGCAGCAAGGCACCTGAGTCTCAGAAGTCCCACCTCTTCCCTCCACTCAGCACAGGACTTCTGTTTCCCACAGAAGACCAGGCTCTTTCAGGGGCTGCTAGTCACTCCCCGGCTTACATGTTCCCAGCCCTTCTTTCCGCTTGGAAAGCTCTCAGAAACATGCCCAAGAGACTGTAAGAGGCCCGTTCTGGAGCAATCACCTGTGGCTGAGCAGGGTGGGTCAGGCCCACCCTCAGACAGTGGCTGGAGAGCATGGCTACTCCCATTTAAATTAGGTATATTTAAAAGGATCAACTTTCATTTTGGACTACAAAAATGCAAGATTTTTGTTTTGATTTTCTGGCCACACCTGGCCAATCTCAGGCCTTACTCCCAGCTCTCTATTCAGGAATCACTCCTGGCTGGGTTCAGAGGACCATGCAGGGTGCCAGGGGTCAAAGCTGGACTGACTGGCTGTGGGCAAGGCAAGTCCACCCACTGTACTCTCTCTCTGGCTCCACAGACACATTTTTATGAAATGTCCTTCAAAAATTCAGACAGTTTTGTATTCTCTTGAACTACTGGTTAATAATTGAGTGGGACAGAGTTTACTATTACATATTAGTCTTAGGAAATATGTTCAGGCTTAGTAACTTGTCACTGTATTGTTAGCCTTTTACTCCTGTGATATTAAAACTCAATTCTAAAAAAAAAAAAAAGTGTATTTGTTTACACTTCAGAACTCTTTCCCCCATAACTTTTCTAGTCTTTTTAATCCTTCCTCATTAACAGTGCCATCTTTACCATTTGTGGGTTTGTGGGTTTATCCATTCCACAGTAACAGTAAGAGAAAATTCTGAACTAACACATCTTCAGACTTGCCCTACCCTATCTAAACTAGTGTTAAAGGTTTCTCTTTCACTAAGTACCTTTTTCTCCTTTCAGATTCAGGTCACACCTACCTGTCAGGCTATTCCAGACAGCTCACTCAGAACAATTTTAGGTTTTATATTGATTTTTTAAAATTTTTTAGGCCACACCCAGCAGTGTTCAGGGCTTACTCCTGTCTCTCTGCTCGAGGATCACTCCTGGTGGGGTTCAGATTACCATGTGGAATACCAAGGTTCAAACCCCAGGTTGCCCGAATGCAAGGCAAGAACCCTACCCACTCTGCTGTCTCTCTGGCCTATCAACTTTTTAAAAATCCCTATTTCACTTTTTATAGCATTAGTACCCATCTTTTTGTTTTTTCTTTTTTGGGTCACACCTGGTGATGCACAGGGGTTACTCCTGGCTCTGCACTCAGGAATTACTCCTGGCGGTGCTCAGGGAACCATATGGGATGCTGGGAATCAAACCTGGGTCGGCTGCGCGGAAGGCAATGCCTTACCCACTGTGCTATCGCTCCAGTCCCAGTATCCACTTTTTTAAAAACAGAATTTTGACTCATCAATTTGGATACTCAATCTAGTGACAAATGATAACCTTAGGAAGCAGATTTTTTAACAATTTGTAACCATTCTTTTCCACGTTCAAACCTCAACAGCCCCCTGCAATGACATAACTGGTTTTTCAATATAGCAGAGTTTGAGAATAGACTTTGACTGAGACTTAGAGTAAAAAGTATGTTACTTTCAAGGCCAGAGAGAGAGTACAGCGGGTAATTAGCCTTGCGTGCAGCTAATCTGGGATCGATCCCTGGCATCCCATATGGTCCTCCAAGCAACACTAGGATTAATTCCTGAGTGCAGAGCTAGGAGTAACCCCTGAGCATCCCCAAGTGTGACCCAAATAAATAAATAATATTTTTAAAAGTATGTTACTTTGTATCTGAGGCTTAGCTTCCTTATGTGTAAATAAAGTACAGACATTCTGAGATACAAGTATGCTTAAAACACACAATTTAAAAATTTTTTTAAAAATTTTATAAGGTAGATAACAATATTTGATTACATTTAATATTCAAACACCAATCCCACCACCATTACACATTCCCACCACTATATTTGGGATGTTTCTATGCCAAACCCCAATCCTTGTCTCAAAGCAGTACAGAAACAATACATTTTGTATTGTTTGTTATGAAAAACTACTGAAAATGCTACAAAAGTTTCCACAGAAAAAAGAGAAATACACAATTTTTTTTTTAAAAAAAAAAGGTACTAAAATTCTTCCTCTTTAAACAGTCTGCTCAACACATTACTTGTTCTTAAAAAAAAAAAAAGCCACCTGCCATCAAACCTAATGGCTAATATTTATTTGAAAACCAAGTTTTTATTATGGGCATCTGAAAACAGTAAGTATATTAAAGCAGAGATCTCCACCAAGTTTTAATGCTCATAATCAGTAGCTAAAAAACACAAACTTCTGACTAATAACACAAACTTCTTTCTGCTTACGTTTTCAGAAAAGTGATGACTAGAGAACTTTCTGACATGAGACGTATTAAAACACTACAGAAAAAAATAAATCATCTAGCATGTCAAAATGTGGCAAGGAGATGCTTCACAGGTGGGAGGCCCTGGTTCAACCCCCCACTACAGCCTCCCTGCCCGAAGCATAAACCAGAGTGACCACTAGTCAGGAGCAGCCACCAAGCACCACTAGGCATGCCCCCCGCCCAGCACTCACACATTTTTTTTTAAAAAAAAAAGTACTAAAATTCTTCCTTCTTCAGCATCAGTCAGCTCATAAAGGGGTGACTGGCTTCTCCTGATGCCTATAGCCAGGTGGAAACCTGTGTCCATACCATGGTGCCTGAGAGCTGCTGGACAGCATTCCAGTTCATTACTCAAGTCTGTCTGTTGTGGTGCTGAAAAGCTGTGCCACAAGAGTTTCAGCTTCATCTTGTTTGTTCACCACCAATCTGCTCAGCCTTTACAAGACTGCTTAGAAGCTTTTACAAATTTTCCGGGTCCAAACAAAACGAGGACAGCTTTACACGTCAAGGGAATCTTACCCAACAGCCACCGCCAGAATTCCTCACGGATGTCTGAGTGAGGTAACTGCTTCCTCTGTAGCTGAGGTCAAACCAGAAAGAAGCCAAAATAATTGCTAGAAAATACAATAAAAGGCTTGCTTTTCAAGCCCGTGTTCTTCCTTGAACACGTATCTTGCTTGCTTTCCTCTGAGTTTCTCTGCTTGCCTGTTTCCACTCTGGAGAAGCCCGTGTCTCTCACCTCTTTTTTTTTCTTCCCTCACATCTTTCTAAATAAGTTTCAATAAAAACTATATTGCTTCACTTCAAAAAAAGCAATGAGAGGTGTTACAGGATTGGGTTAAAATATCTAAGCTTTCTTCTGTGGTCCAGGACTACATAATTCAACTTAATAAATTTTGTATGATGGATCCAAAGAATCTGGGATTTAGCTCACCTACAATCCCAACTACATTAACAGAAATGTAAAACTACAATGACCAAAAACAATTACTTGAAAAAACCCTATTAATGTGCAAGTATGAGAAAAAAACATTCCCAATAGAGTAATAAGTAAATTAATGTGTAATTAGTAAATCAAATCAAACATATCCCCAACAAAAGAACCAGCCTGTAGTTACTCTCTATACTTGCCTTGTTACCCACTCTCAAAAAAATCCTTCCATTTCTGGCACCAAATACATTTAAATGCTTTGCCTTTAAGACTATCCAGAATATCTCAGCACCCTACTGAGTATTTGAAAGACTTCCTAGACGACAAAGAAGTCTGGGTTGAGGCCATCAACCACCTATCCTTGAATCTGGGATTTGGGTTCAGATACTTCCTCCAAAGCTCTGGAAGCTTCCATTTTCCCCACCATCACAGCAGTATGTCCTGTCCTGTCCTATTACATCTTCTGGTCAAGCAGATGCCTCTGCAAACCACCCAGGCTGGAACCACAGGAACTGCCGCAAAGGCTCCATCGCAGTCAGCCATCAAAACACTTCAAACACTATAGCAGCAATCCTCAGCAGTCTGGGGACTCTGAGCACTGCTCGCCAGGTGAAATGTAAATCACTTCTAGCGTGTTCCACCAGCAGGGCCAAATTTCTTAAGCTGGTACACACCAAAAATCACAGGTACACACCAATCAACCCAGGAAGATATTCAACACTACAGGAAGGTCTGACACGCAACGTGAGAGCTGACTGTGACATCTGTCACCCCTCTGACTGCCAAGGATGATTTGCCAAGCTGGCTGGTTAGGGAGGTGTCCCCCTCCTCCCTCAGTATTCCTCAGATGTCCCTCTTGAAGCCTTGTGCACAGCAGAAGAGGCCGGCTGCTCCAAATAGAGATGGGCCATGTGGTGACACTGCTAGAACCTCCATGCAAACTCTCAAGGAAGGTCTGATGACAAAGCCACTTCCCAAATTTGTGTTTACTCCCTGGGAGTTACCAAACAGGTGTGCCAACCTTGAAGCTATTTCCGGGAGTGCTCAATTACCTTGCCAGCTTTTCCCAACAACTGCCATCAGGTCACTTCTCTGAAACCAAGGGTCTGCTACCAATACCACTCCTTTGGCCTCACTAGCTAAACGAAGGCGGCAGTTCTGTGGAGTAGTGAGAAGTTCTGTTCTCATAATTTTGTAAGACACAGCTCCCCCGACAGTCCCACGTCCCTGGCACTGTCATGTCATACTGCACCCACAAGTTAAGGATCGCCCTTAGAGTCATAGAGTTCAGACTCAGGTCCCATCAAACCTCGCCTTTCTATACAACTGCTCTCTCAATTCATTTCTAATCATCTAACCCATGAGTCAGAGTCACTCCAGGCAACTAAAATAACTGGTTAGGAAATTTAAAAAAAAAGTCTTTGTTTCAAGGAGTTGTCCCTGAAAAATTCTTCTTAGAGTCCCACAAGTTTACACTGTGTGAACAAAGAGGTCCACACCAGTCACAAATTCCCCCATAAGCCAAGCTGGTCACAGCAACCCTGGTCCACACAGTCTCAAATGGGAACAGCTTATGTGTAAATCACTAAGTCCAAGAGTGCTTAGTCAAGAAACATCAAAAGAAAAATAACCCAACGCAACTGCTTGTCCTTAACTCTTTAGCAACACTCTAGAAGTGACTAGTCTGCCACAGAAGGACACAGATGATGCGTGAAGACTGATGCCAGGGTGCTTTCCTGTCCAGCTCAGAAAAGACAGTCACACCCAGAGGGGAATAGGAAGTAGGAAAAGTTACTTCTGCAAACAATCCACTTCCTAGGACATTAAAATTTCATACCACATTGGAAATATACTTACTACCATTCTAAATGTGCTAATCACAAAAGAAAATGGATAAACACTAAAGTAGTAGTTTTTAAAATACTGTTTTCCTTTTTATAAGACATAACAAATGCAGCTTTAAGAATAACAAAGTGGGCTGGAGGGCAGCAAAAATGGCAAGAGTGTGTACTTTCCGAGAGGAAGGCCCCCCCATGGGCACCAAAGGAAGAGACTCCCAAGCACCGTGAGGCAGGAGTAAAACCCAGCACCACCAGTTTTGGTCCCAAATTAAAGCAAACGGTTAGAGAAAGTACATGGGTTAAGACATTACATATGCATGTGGCCAACCCTGGTTGGAGTCCCAGTACCCAGTAGGGTCAAAAAAACCCAACAACCAACAATGTAAAACCATACTGCAAGAAATAGTACAGCAAAGATAAAAGATACGGCATAATTTGAGTGTTTCAAATATAGTGACAAGATGAAGGAGAATGTTAAAAAATGCCAAGCACTTCTGTCAACATCATACCTTATCAATGGCTTTTCCAACCCGTGAAACGCTGCTGTGGATGTCTTTGTGGTCTGAGGCCAACTTCTGAACGGTATCCTTTATTCTTTTACAGCACTGTGTCAAAACAAGTGAAAGTGTCCCTGATAACTCAGCATCTTGGCCTATTAAAAAGAAAAAGATGAAGGATTAGTTATACAGCACAGCAAACACCAAGATGGCAAAGTTCAAATAGACCTTTAGAACATGGAAAATAGAAGTGAAGGGGGAAAATCATGTGTTTTAAAACAGCAGGTCCTGGGCAGGAAAGAGAGTGGATAAAGCACTTGCTGTGCAGACAGCTGGTCTGGTTCAACCCCCAGCACTGCCAGGAATCCCTGAGCACAGAGCCAGGAGTAAGCATCAAGAACCAGTAGGTGTGACCCTAAACTGAAAAACATATAAAAACGAAATGTTCTTTTTTTTTTTAAATTGAATCACCATGAGCTACACTTACAAAGCTTTCATGTTTGTTTCATACAATGATTGAACACCCATCCCTCCACCAGTGCACATTTTCCACCATCAATGTCCCCAGTATTCCTCTCCCCCTCACCATCCCAACCCACCCCCCACCTCTATGTCAGACGATTTCCTTCTTTCTATTTTGGGGCATTATGGTTTGCAGTACAGATACCAAGAGGTCATCATGCTTGGTCCTTTATCTACTTTCAGCACACATCTCCCATCCCGAGCGGTCAATTGACTTAGTGATCCCTTCTCTATCCCAGCTGTATTCTTCTCCAACCACGGAGCAATCTTCCTGGTCCTGTCTCTACTGTCCTTGGGTGTTAGTCTCATACTATGATATTTTTATATTCCACAAATGAGTGCAGTCATTCTATGCCTCTCCCTCTCTTCCTGACTCCTTCCTGACTCATTTCACTTAGCATGATACTCTCTAGGATCATCCACTTATGAAACATGTTCATATTTACAGGCAATATATTTTAAGTGAATATTAAGTTTTACCCCCTCGGAGAGCCTGGCAAGCTACCAAGTATCCCACCCACATGGCAGAGCCTGGCAAACTACCCGTGGCATATTCGATATGCCAAAAACAGTAACAACAAGTCTCACCATGTAGACGTTACTGGTGCCCGCTCGAGCAAATCGATGAACAATGAGACGACAGTGCTATGGTGCTATTACATTGTAGAAATTTTTTTAAAGATTTACTATAAGTCAAACTCCTTTTATAATTACTAAAAGTGGTAAAGAATTAAACCCTCCCAAGGTCTTATTCAGAAAATACTCTGTCTAAATGAATGTGCTTACTTTTAATCCCCTTTAGTTGCTCAAATCATTCCCAAGTATCTTCATTGTACTGAATTTCAAGGATAGATTAATCTAAGTGCTCAACAGTCTATATTATCTATACGAAAAATAATAACGTCTCGATACCATGTTGTTCAGAGGCGTTAACACAGCAGGCCTGAACCTGCTCTCCTGACAAAGGTCTGCTGTGGTCCTTGGCTGGCACGTGGAAACTAGGGCTTTAGGACAGTTCCCTCCACCTCTGCCAACAGAATGGCTGGCCGTGCTGAAACCATTTGTAGCATGCAGTTTAAGCCGAACTCCCACTCCCCTTCTGGGAGTCTGAACTGTTGAGCACACTAGACAAAAGGTACTTATAGGTGTCTCATGGGGACCCTGAATAATGAGTTTCCCTGGTAAATGACCCTCCTCATATTGGCTCCATTTGATGCTGGAAGAAGTGACTCCACTGGAGAAGATTCTGAAAGCTTCACCCTGATTTCCTCTGCACTTTGTCTCGTGCATCTATTCCCTTGAAAGGCTTTCCTTCACCCCACCTGTGTTAACAAATCCCAGTCACAACTGGAGGCTGCATGTCCTCCCATCCACCATGATACCTATAGGTGGGTTTGGAGACCCTGGACACATGACAAGTGAAAGTTACTACAGTTTATATTCTCTTGCCCTGTGCTACTTCTTCAGAAAAAAAGGGAAAAGGGTGAGGGGAATTCACCTATACCCATCATTACCTCATATTTCCCTCAACCTACCTCCCCTGGCACCCCACAAAGGTAAGCTCAGTTCTGTAAACCAGTTCTCAGGCTCTTTTCCCTTTGGCCATTAGCTTTTCCCTAGGTTTTTGTTTTATTCTGGCCCAACCCTGGGCTGTGCTCAGGGCTGACTACTGACTCTGTGCTAATGGATCACTCCTGTGGGTACACAGAAATCAAACCAGGGTTGGCAGCATGCCAACCAAGTGCCGTAACTGCTGTATTCTCCCTCTCTGCCCATCACCTTTTGGGGGAATCCCTTGAAATGTCTCTGTATCTCGAATTTGAGACAGGTCATTCTGCGTCTGTCCCCTCCTCCTGACTCACTTCACTTGGCATGAAACCCTCTGGTGGCTTTTAAACTTTTATTTCCCCCTGAGTCACCTGTAGGGCAACTAAAACAAAGCAGGTAAGTAGGTCTTTATGGGACTTTGGCCACCATATCCAGAATTCCCAATTAAAGTGGCCTGGAAGATGACCCAGTAATTTCAATATGAACAAATCCAGAAGTACAGTAACCCTAGGAGGTATGTTTCCTAAACAAATACTTATTGAACATGCATTAAGTGACAGCTGTAGTGTGGCACAAAATTAACTATCCTAAAAATTACCTTCCAGTAAACGAGACACATAAAATACCAAAAATAATTTTATTATAAAGTATGATGAAAGATGATACATGCTGTCCCGGTGGAGAGAAGGCAATGATGGGAAGTGGAATGAGAGATGGAGAAAACTGATGAGCTAAGAATTACAATCTTAAACAGTGTTGCTGAGAAACTACATCATACAGAGATCTGAATGAAATTTCGGTATTAGTCAACTTGATAATGAAAGGTAGCAGAACATGCATGGCAGAGAACATGTATTACTTGTATGAAGCACTGGGTTTGATCACCAGCACACACATCCACACATGTATATACACATGCTTCTCTGGCATTAGGATTATTTTGAGAAACAGAAGTCACCTGAGAGGCTAAAAAAGTACAAGAGAAATCAACATTTATAAAAGAGATCTCCATTATATAGGTCATACACATACACACAAAACAAAGGATGACTAAATCAAAGGAACTTTTGAGAATGGAGAAGATCAATACGGTAAACCTGAACTTAAGGAGTTGATTACATCTTTAATGGTACTCTCCCCATAATTAACCTACACACAGATACGCTTCCTTTCTTCATTAATTGAAAATGATATTTAAGTATTAATTCTAAGCCACCTCTTTGGTTGGATTTTTAGTTTTAGTTTTGTTTTGGTCTCCAATAGGTACTCAGAAGGTTTGGAGGCCCCACCTGTGACTCAGCTGACAGAACTGACGGTTCAATGCAAGGGCTGGCTGGCGCCATGCCACTTGGGCCCCGAAGTGCTGGGGATCATCCAGGCCCCCCAGGTGGTGCTGGGATCCTCTGGGAACACACCCAGTGGTGCTCAGAGACTGGATCCAGGTAGGTCACATGTTAAACAAGTGCCCTATCTCCTGGCCTCAAAGTCACCTCTTTACGTTACTTAATTTTTCCTTTCCTGTAGGGGAAAGCACAGTAGGAAAAGGGGATACAAAAACCCAAATACAAAAACATTCTTCAACAATCCAAGAAACAGAAAGAGGCCAGTGTGGCTAACGAGGCTGTAAACAGGAAAGAAGGTCCAAGAGTTTTATGGGCAGTCCACGTTTTTGAAAACTTTGAGTGAAAGGGATATCCACTCCAAAATGCTAAAAAGAGCAAGAACAAGTATACAAACTTATATAACATTTTAATGTGGTTACTTTGGCTGACGAGAAGTTCACAAACAGAAACAGGGAGATAAGGCAGAAATTAATAAATCAATAATTCAAATGGAATGACTACTGGCTCAGCCCAGGGCATTAGATGGTAGAGGTTGCAATAATCAGACTCCAGATACATTCTGAATTTAAAAGAAATGGGATTTCCTAACTCTGGATAAGGGGCTCACAGTTACTCCAGGCTTTTAGCCTCAGTCACTTGGGAAGATGAATTTGTTTTCATTAAAATGAAAAATAATTAAACGCAGCGCAGGTATGAGGTGAGAGGAAAAGTTCAGTTCTTCTGTCATATTGAAGATACTAGGCCGGGAAAAGAAGTGGACTGCAGTGCACTCTGCATGCAAGAGGCCAGGACTCACTTTCTGGTGCCGCACAGTGCTCCAAGCACAAAGTACCATGTTGAAGTAACATGCTGCCAGAAGCCCAGACACTGTTGGGTGCAGCCAAAAAATATTTAAGGTGTGAAAAAAAACATCACAAAGTGAGGAAAATCCAATCAGAAGTGACAGAAATGAAGAGTCTGGTAGATGATATAATAAAAAGGCAACGGACAACCAGAGCAGCAAAATAACAGCAGATGAGGAAAAGATCAGAAGCTCCAAGATACAGGAAACCTCTAGAAAACAAAAGCATAGGGGTGTGGGGGAAAAGCCTGAAGAGAAATGAAGAGAAACACCAGAGAGAACAAGGGATGAGTTCAAGTGAAACAATACAAGAAATCATCTGAGTCCCTAAAGAACAGGAAGTCGAGTTCAATGAAAAATCACTTGTTAAAGAAATCATAGATAATGTCCCAGAGTTGAAAAATGAAGGCACCCAGATCCATGAGGCCCAAAACACAGAAACAGACCCAAACAGAAAAAGGTCCAAGATACACTGTAATCAGAATGACCAAAGCCAATGTCAGAGAAGAAATACTGAAAGCAATAAGATCAAAAAGGAAATCCATAAAATGCATATAAAGGAAATCCGTAAGATTCATAGAAGATCTAGCAAATGAGACTCTATAAGCCAGATGAGAATGGTGCAATATAGTTTAAAAACTCAATGAAGTGAACACCTTGCCAAGAATATCAGTTAGATTACCATTTAGATTTAAAGGAACAATATAAAATTTCATGGACAGGCAACAATTTAGGAAATCTTAGTCATGGAACCAGTTTTGCAAGCATTAAGGAGTTTCTGTAAAGATAAACGTCTCAGAAAAGTGTTTATTTCTGGCTAGCTTTTATACTTTTTCAATAATGAATTCTTTCATTTATACTGAATGTTTGTTCTATGCCTACTCAGGTGATATACATTTATAGATTTTTTTAAATTAAAATATTTCACCAATTACTGGATATACTAAATAAAAAACAAACCCTCCACCAAAAAAGATTGAGAAATATAAATAGATGAAAGGGTTGTCAGAACACTGTTAATAATTGAAGTGAGATGATAAGTATGGAAGGGTTAATCATATTACTACTCTAATTTCTTTTCTCTGTGAAAATTTCCATTTGTTATAAAATAAAAATGTCACCTCAGTGCCTATATGAAATAGTCCGTTGATTATTTGACTTGAGTTCAAAACATGATCAGAGGGAAAAAGAATTGTGAGTCACTGGCATCAACATGATGTAAGGTTCTAATTGCAAACTATATGCGCCACTCGCTTATCATATGCTTTGCACATTTGCAGGCACTATATTGAGCATCTGGGACAAGGCAAAAGAACAGTTTGAAATAAAGTAGTATTTAACAAAGAGTGCTGAGATGTACACATATACACTTGCAAAAGAATAAAAATAAGTTAACTAAAATGGAATAAAAAGTGATATATTCAAAATGAATATGCATTCCTGACCCAGAGTTGAGCAGTGGTTTCTTAGATAACAAAAGCAAAAGAAACCAAAGGAAAAATCATGAAATTGGACTTCATCAAAACTTCTGTGCTAGGAAAGTAAAAAAATAACTCACAGGATGGGAGAAAGTATTTGCGAATCTAATTCAGGTAAGGGTAAAAACCCTGAATAAAAACAACTCTTACAACTTAATAACAAGACAACACAACTGAAAAATGGGATAAGGATTAAAATAAAGAAGATATACAATAAATAAAGAAGATATACAGAAAAATAAAATAAAAAGATATACAGAAGGTATTAAAAAAAAGAAGATATACAAATGGATAAGTATAGGGAAAGATACGTAAAGTCATTGGTCAGTAGGAAAATTCAAACTCAAATTGCAATAACATCTGCAAACATACGTCTACACACAACTTAAATGTTCATTACCAGAACCAGAGAGTGAAAACAATCTATCTGCCCAATGGAGAATAGCTAAACAAAATGCAGCATATCCATGTACTACAATAAACTCAGTAACAAAAGGAACAAAACATGCTAAAACGTATGAACCTTGGAAATACTATGTTAAATAAGTCAGACACAAAAAAGTCACATAATGTGTTAATCCTAGGAAGTGTACACAATGAGCAAATCAACCAGTAAAACTAGACTCATAGTTGTCAGGGAATGGACAGAATGGCAAGCAGAGAATTAATGAATATGAGGCTTCTTCGGGAATGATGAACTGTTCTGGAATTAGACATGGTTATGGCTGCATAAACCTGAATGTACTACAAGCAAATGAACTGTATACACCTGAAAGGTGAATTTTACAGTATGTTAAGTGTATCTCGGTTTACAAAGCAAGTTATTATTCTAGCTAAACATGTTTGCTTCTACAATCAGTAAACTAAGTAAAAGGTCAAAATCCAAAAATCCAGAGACCAAATTGCAGGGGACAGGTAATTTGGAATTCACCAGTTGAACTCCCATCTCCAACCTTAAAACCCATTGATATCTTTAAATCATAGCATTAATTTGTTTGGTTTCACTCAGGGCTGTGCTCAGGGCTTACTATTGGCTCTGTGCTCAGGAGACCCTACGTGGAGCTGGAGATCAAACCTGGGTCAGCAGTGTACAAGGCAAGTGTCCTACCCACTATACCATCTCTCAGGTCCAATTGTAGCCACTTAGATATCTAGAGCTTACTGCTGTGATTCCCTTCTTTACAACACTTGGAGTTCCTCTGTATTTTGGTTTTCAAATTTATAAGTTACAGATGCTAGAAGTATATGGTCGGTTAACACTGAGAACACCCAGTATACCCTAAAAAGTTCAACAAAATATGTCCAAGTATAATGGAACAATATGAAAAACACAGTGGGAAAGAAAGATTCCACTAATGCATTTTCAAATGATCTACTGGAAAGTAGCCAAGATATAAAAATAGATTTGAAAATAGCAGTAACAACTGAGAACAAGTTTCTACATCTTACTGAGAACAAACCTCTATATCTTTGATGGAGAGAACTAATGTTCTGATTTCTACCTAAGAAAAAAACCTTCTTCATGAAAGAAATCTAACTGAATTCAGTTTTCAGAAACTAGTGACCATCATGGTAGAAAAATAAACCAGATTTCCAGGCAAACGTCACAATCCAGACTGCTTACTTACTGTATAGTCAGTCATCTTTCACTCGGGAGAAGTCCACAAAAACTGGATTATAATTACAATTGCAATAGTCCTCCTTGGACTCAGGATCCTAACACAAGCATGAAATAAACAGTCCTAAAGTGGTACTTATTTGCAATCACTATAAATACACTTTTTCTTTTTGGGTCACACCCAGCGATGCACAGGGGTTACTTCTGGCTCTGCACTCAGGAATTACTCCTGGCGGTACTTGGGGGAGCATATGGGATGCCGAGGATTGAACCCAGGTCAGCCACGTGCAAGGCAAATGCTCTACCTGCTGTGCTATCACTCCGGCCCCCAAATCCTATGGTTTTGACTATAGTATAATGACATATATCCATCATTCTATGATATTATGATATTATGAAGTTTCTGCTACCCAAAAATATCTGTTCTTTGCCTATTCACCTTACCACCAACCAAATCCTGGCAACCTATGAACTTTTAATTATCTCCATAGTTGTCTTCTTCAGAAAGCCATGCAGTTGGAATAAAATAGAGGTACACATTCCAGATTAGTTTAACAAAGTCTATTGTCTTTCTAGCACTGACATTCTATTGTCTGAACGTATATACTCTGATTAATCTATCTGCCTACTACAGATTATCTTGGTTGCCTCCAAGTTTTGGTGATAATCAGGCTGCCTTCAAACTCCAATTGAAGGTTTCACATGAATGCAAGTTTCAACTTCTTTGGCTAAATACCAAGGAGTATGACTGCTCCATTTATGTTAAGAATATGTCTGAATCCAGTGTCTAGCAAAAAGACAGACATAGGCAAGCAAAGTTTCCAGGTTCAAGTACAACCAGAAATCAATTACTTTTAAGGGAAAAACTTCACCCTCTCAAGGTCTAGTCTAAGACAGAGCATCAGTCTGTGTGAAGGTGTGTGGACACAAGAACAGAGGCGATGAACTACCTAAATAGCAAGTAGCATGATGGAGGACAGACCTGGCCCAGCAAGGAAAGAGATAAGACCACAGGAAACAGCCCCTTTTTCAAGCAACAAAACACTGTGATGTTGGCCAGCTGAACTCTGGGACTAAGAAACCAAGCTAAACGCGGGTTGTAGTGGCAAAGTACCAGGTGTTGTCTGTGCCTTCTCCACTTAGGGGATAGGCAGAGCAGAGCAGAGCATGCAGACATGACCCAGAGGCAGAGACTCTGAGGGAGACTCTTGTGGAATTGGAGTCTCCATCTGGAGTCACCAGGGTGGCCACAGATAGCGAGGCAGTGCAGATCGCTCTGTGACTCTGCGTGCCAACCTACCTACCAGTCCTGTTAAGTAATCAACTGAGGTTTTCAATCTCCTCGCTGCCATCCTCCTCTCCCTCCCCACCACAGTTTCAGAAATAAAGGAGAATTTCAACACAAAAGCCGCAGCCCCAACTGTAGGAAAACCAAAGACGTTAACCCAGACGTATAAACAGGTAACTTCTGCAATCGCTACAAAAAATCAAGTGAAATTCCTCAAAGAAAATGATAGGCCTCTAGAGGGCAAAGGTAAGGCAGAACTGGGAGAAGGTAACGAACCAAAAATGGAGAAGAGCCATCTCAACAATAAAAGTTAGTGTCAACTCAACACTGAGAAGCAAGCTATCCAAGATACCAAAAAGAACTTTAAGAGCACAGGGGGCTCTTCAATTAAAAAAAAAAATCCAGAGCTGTTGGGTAAGATGAGCACAGCGAAGAAAATTTGATCAAACATGGCTAGCACAAGTAGGCACAACCTCACAGAGGAAAGAAGGTGGAAAACTGGAGGCAATTACATCAATGGCTCAAGCAGAAGACAACAAAGACTCAGACAAAATTAAGGAATCTATGCAAAATACCAAACTGCATTCGAAAGTTACGTTGCTGGACTGCTAACAGTGGAGAGAGAGGGAACAGAGACCATATTAGAGAAAAGAAAAAAAATAGCTGAGAATCCCTCCATGCCAAAGGAAAGAACTAGTAAGAATTATCTAGAAAGCAGAGAAAATATGCAAATGTTATAGCCAAACTGACCTATACCAAGATATTTCACTGTTAAATTATCAAAAATAAAGAAAAATGTTGAAAGATGCAAGGGAAGAGAAAAAGGCATGACACAAAGGCACTGCTATCACGTTTTCATCAGACTTCTCTGCAGAAATCCTGTAGGCTAGAAGTGAGTGGAATGACATACTCATGCCACAAGACAGCAGAAAATTCTCTACCCTGCAACATTATCATTCAAATATGAAGAAATAAAGTTTTTTTCAGATAAAAACTGCTCTACCCCCCAAAAAAAATAACCCTGAAAGTAAACAAGAGATCAGCAAGTGTTGAGCAGCACAATAACAGTCATGTGAGAAAGATAAAAGGAAAGAAAAAAGGGTAGAACCTGTATAGTCAAATAACGGTCATCTGATACAAGTACAAAAAAGAATTCTTTAGATACAGAACATATGATACAATCCCTATAGCAACCACAAAACAAAAATCCGGAACAGAGACATTTAGAAGAAAAATGAAGAAATGCAGAGAATCACCAGGAAAAATCATCCAAATGGAAACAGAAAAACTGGAGAAAAAAACAAATATAAGAAGCTTGAATGGCAATAAAGCTATTTACAACTACCCTAACTAAATGTCTGATTTCACTGAGAGAGCTTCATAGACAAAAAAATGGTACGCAGGCGAGGGTGACCCAAAATGAGCAACAAACAAAAACAAATGGCAATGAGAGAATCAAATCGCCACACACAAAAAGCTGAGACTTGATCACTAACTCCCTATACAAACATTAACTCAAAATGAAATAAACGCTTGGATTATCAAACCTGAAATAGCAAAATGCAGATAAAAATATACACTGGTAATACACTCCAGCTCTGCACACCTCAGAGATAAATTTGAAGGTTCAACTCCGGTGGAAAGAGAAACAAAAAACTGCCCATTGCCAGAAGGCAACTAGCAACGGAGATTTTCTGATATATGATACTGAAATATCATACATCTGATAAGGAATTAACCAAAATATTCAGAGAGCTAATATAAGTCCACAACAAAAACAAAATGTTAAAAGGCCAAAGACATGAATAGATTACTACTCCATTGTGAGACTTGTTACTGTTCTTGGCATATCGAATACTCCATGGGGAGCTCTGCCTTGTGGGTGGGATACTCTGGGTAGCTTGCCAGGCTCTCCGAGAGGGACGGAGGAATTGAACCCGGGTCGGCTGCGTACAAGGCAAATGCCCTACCCGCTGTGCTATCACTCCAGCCCCACAAAATGGTCACAAATATTAAAGTTGGAATTACATGGAAAGCAAATAGCATACAAGTTTTGACAAAAATACAAAGAAATCTATTCAACAAGAAATCCTAACTGTATCTAAATGTTAACTTCATCATACCAGCCTTCATTAAATTATACTCCAGAATCCATTCTAGTGAGTTAATTTAAAATTGTAAATTTAAAATAGCCAAAAGATTATGCATAACTAAGACTATAGGGGAAATAGTCTACTTTCCTCCCTTTGTGTATATGTTTGGAGGCGGGGAGTTACTATACAGGTGTACACAGGGTAGACTCCTGGCTCCGCACAGAAATTACTCCTGGTGGTGCTCAGGGCCGACCATATGTGGTGCTGGTGAATGAACCCAAGTCAGCCGCATGCAAGGCAAACGCCTTATCCACTGAACTCTCTACAGCCCCTGTTAACCTCACTTTTTAAAATGTCTAAGGCCCTAAAATAAACAAAAGAACCCAGAGAAAGACAACAAACAACAATAAAAACTAAAGGGAAAACAAAGGGAGACTCTGACATTTTAGATTTAATTAACAGTTACAGAGTACCAAATACCCATGTCAGCAATGTTTGAGGTACAGATTAAGTATTCAGGACAGGTTAATTAAGGAGAGGAGAAGGGGACAAAGGACAGAAGGGTCTAAGATCAGTTCTAAAGAGTGACATGGTAAACGGCAGCTTGAAAATACTAAAATAGGAAACTTTGAAACTTGAAGCTGCATCCAACTTCCTTCAAGTTCAACATAGCTCATATTAAGACATGACAAAAGGACCATTTCTTACAGCGAGTAGAAGCTCAAGTGTGGGACTCCTGGGAGCGGCCTCAGCAGCTGCTCAACAGAGATTTACTCGAAAGAAGGAAAAGGCACAGAACTGAACACAAGCATGTCTTCCAGACACCGCACCACAGAAAACAAAACAAACTTCACTCAGCATATTAGTAGCTGGCAAATCAAAGTACAGAACTTATTGGTCCTGATCTTCTCTGCTTTTAAACTTTTTCCACTATCATTTTATGTGTTGTAAGTTTTGTTGGGCTGGAGCAATAGCACTGCAAGTAGGGTGTTTGCCTTGCACACGGCCGACCCAGGTTCAATTCCTCCGCCCCTCTCAGAGAGCCTGGCAAGCTACCGAGAGTATCCCTCCCGCACGGGATACTACCCGTGGTGTATTTGATATGTCAAAGACAGTAACAACAAGTCTCACAATGGAGACGTTATTGGTGCCCACTAGAGCAAATCGATGAGCAACGGGATGACAGTGACAGTAAGTTCTGTTGGGGTAGGTCCTCCCACGCAGTCTTACCCAAACTGTGATACTGTGGGCCTGAAAGTTCAATTCTTGGGCCTGTAAGGAGGTGCTGCTTGGCAGTGCCAAGGGCCCCCAGGGCCACACCTGGCAGGGCCTGTGACCACACTGGGCTGGAGAGCAAGGATATGTCCCTGTAAGTACAAGGTATGTGCCCCTGACCACTGAACTATCTCCCCAGCCCTCTCAAGTAGGACTTTCAGAAAGAAAGTACAACCTCCGGTCCCCTGCACCAAATCACACCCTTTGTGCGGCAAACTCAGGATGAAGGGGGGAAAGTTTCTATCTGAGAACTAAATTACCTGGTACAGACAAACACAGTGCTCCTAGAGCAGAAGTCTAGACCAAAGTGACTGGTAAAGTAAAGGGAAGCCTTCAAAAATGCGGACTGTGAGGAAAGAACTGGAGAGAAACAGTAAAGGGACGTTCCCAGAGCCGACAGCAGCATCCAACTTCCTTCAAATCCAAAACACAGAGAACGGATTTCTAGGCAGCTCTCCATCTTGGAAAGGAATGGCTGAACCACACACGGTTCCTTTTCAGTCTTTAAAAGTGGGCGAGGCCAGGAAGGGATTTTCCCTCTCTACCCTGTCTTTCTGTGTGGAAGATGGTGGCGGCGGCAACACCCACATGGAGAGAGCCACCTCCTAAGACTCCCAACCCAGAGGTGTGAGTTTGCAGTGACGTGGCTTGTAGGCGATCATGGGATGGGGGGGCATTACCGGCACGCTCTCCGCCCAGATAAGATCTGGAGCTGCCGCGTGCAAAAGGGACCTTCTGCTCCTAAAGACTATGATCTGAGAGGTCTTCTAACCGATTTTGGCACCCAGAGCGGCTTCTTACAGAAATGCATCTAGACTGTGAACTGAGCTAAAATATCAGAAATCCAGAATGCGACATGGCCATGCGAGCTCATAGAGTCTTCATTCTCAGCAATGGAAAACAAATTATTAAATGATGCCTTTTCAGCAGGCCTGATTGTTGGGGGGGAATTCCAAACAATAATAGTGAGTTCTCTATTGAAAGACTGAATGTATTCAAAGTATAAAGAGAATAAAGTGAAGATCATTAGCTACTCAGGTGGGGGGGTTGGAGGGGGTATACTGGGGTTCTGGTGGTGGAACATGTCCCCTGGTGAAGGGATGGAGGTTTAATCATTATATGACTGAGACTTAAACCTGAAAGCTTTGTATTTTTTTCACAGTGATTCAATAAAACAAAATAAAAATATGAATAAATAAATAAAAGTGGGCGAGGGGCCAGAGAGATAGTACACTTGCATTCCACGTGGCCACCCCAGGCTGATCCGAGGGCAGTCCCCCAAGCAGAGCAGGGAGTAGTCCTAAAGCAAACAGGTAACAAAAGGGGGCGGGAAGATCGCTTCACTGCAGGGGTACTTGGGGAATTCACTAGGTGTGGCCCTGGGAGTCCCTGTTTCACATTCTCCGGGCTCTAGCACTGAACCATTCAACCCACTTGGCCTCTGAGCATTGCTTAGGAGGACCAACCCCCTCCCCCCCCCCAGTGGATTTCTTAGTTAAAACTCAAATCTTTCCCTCCTCCAATTAAAAACTTAGCATTTTCTTCCTGATTCTGTAACTGTCTAGCCAAGTTCAGCAACTAGACCGATAAGTTCTTTCCTCTGGAGATCCTGGTGGGTGCTTTCGCAAACCTATCACCTCTACCCAGGTGCCTGTTTCATCACACCAGGGTGAAGTCTCGTGTCTGGTCCAACCTCATTCCTAATTCCAATTAACCCAAGTGCTGCTGGCAAATGATCTCAGATCGTGTCTTTCTCATCATTTTTCAAAATGCACCCCGCCGCCACCCCACCCAATTCAGTAACTTCCCAGTCTACAACTTCTCCTGGGAATCCATAACTATAAAAACCTGACTGGGAGGGGCAGGGGGGAGATACTGGGGACATCGGTGGTAGAAAATGTACACTGGTGGAGGGAGGGGTGTCTGATCATTGTATGACTGAAACTCAAACATGAAAACTTTGTATCTCACGGTGATTCAATAAAATAAATTAAAATTAAAAAACCTGACTGCTAGCTCGAGGGGCTTGGGCACATGCCCCAAGCTTGATCCCCATTATTTCATGGTCCCCAGAGCACCACCAGGAACATTCACAAGCAGAGAGCCAAGAGTAGCCCCGAAGTACCACTGAGTGTGGCCCTCCCCCCAAAAAAAGATGAAAAGTAAAAAACCTGAGCTCCATGCTCATTCATGAACTCAGTCCTTTGCTACTCCCCAAAGCTGCCTTACACTCCTCTGGCCCTCTGCTCGTCAGCCTTCTCCCCTGACACCTCACCCTATCTACTTACTATCCACAACCAATCTATTCCTGAGATGCCCCGAATGTTAGAAGCGTTCCCTGCTGTCTCAAACCCTACCCCTTCTTTCTGAACCACACACTCAGTATCTGGCTGATGGTAAAACCTCTCAGTCCCCTCTTCCTAACAGAAGACAATTGCCCTTTGAAACTCCCACAAGATCTGGCCAAGTTTCACCTACAACTGGTCATTACTAGCTGTGCAAGTGACCAGGAAGCTTGACTCAAGCCCTGTCTCCACTACAGTTCTTTCTAAGGCCCCCTCTTCCCCTTTCCTTCACCCAGAAGATTTTTGAGTTTTTACTGGTTGTCCTGGTTTTGGGTTTGTGTTTTCTTTTTGTTGGTATCATCCAGAAGCACGGTTATAAACACTATGCTGTGGCTTTAGGTTTTTCCCCTCTCTAATGTTTGGTCTCTACCCAACTAAATTTCCTGGAAGACTACTCCTCATATACCTTTTAAATACTCCTAATACACAGTTAAGCTGACCACTGCGCTAAAACCAAAGTATCTCAACTGGAACAGTACTTAACACTGCTTAAATACAAAAATATAAAACATAAAAAGTAAAAAGTCTCAGGGATGTGTGTCAAGTGGGAGAACACGTGCCTAGCTTATGTAAGACCCTGAGTTCAGTTCCTGGGACCAGAACGCACTTCTCCTGCAGCAATTCTGGTGTAGCCCTAGTGGCCTCTGAGCACTGCTGAGTATGGTGGTCCTTACTCGAAAAATAAAAATTAAAAAATGATAAATCTAATTCTGTAGATTTTAGGACCAGTTCATATCTATTATCTACTGACATAATTATGAGTTTATTACAGAGGAAATAGGCTGAGCAAATCTGCAGAATGAGGACAGTGGCGATGTACTTAAGTTAAAGCCAGATCTCCTGACTTCAAAGATAAAATCATGTGTTCTATACAACAACAAAAACAGGCTGACCTTCTGTTTTTTTGGACCACACCTGGTGGTGCTCAGGGATCAAACTAGAGTCCGCAGCATGCAAGGCAAGTGCTTGAAGCCCCTCTACTGTCTCTCTCTCTCTCTCTTTGGTCCATGTTCCTATCTTAAAAATACTTATAGCGGGGGCTGGAGCGATAGCACAGTGGGTAGGGCATTTGCCTTGCACGTGGCCAACCAAGTTCGAATCCCAGCATCCCATATGGTCCCCTGAGCACCACCAAGGGTAACTGAGTGCAGAGCCAGAAGTAACTCCTGTGCATCGCCGGGTGTGACCCAAAAAGCAAAAAAAAAAAAAAAAACCTTATAGCATAAGCTGTAGAAGGATGACATGAGTTCCAATGACCATCTTTATCTCCAAGCTCTGAAAATGAAATCAAACTACGGAAAGCATAGACAAGAGAAGAGGAGATCAGACCTATGACATCCCTTTGTACCCCTGGAACCAGTTGGCATAACCTCAGTCTATTTATAAATTAACAAATTGCCTTTTGATTAAACTACTGTTACCTCAACCAAAAGAATCCAGAGTAATGTGCCACTAGCCTACATGAACATGATAGATAATAAATGTTAGATAATAACAAAGAATTATCTTCTAGATGAACCTGGAAAGGAATAGCTGATAAAATTAAATCTGCTACAAAAATCAAACGTAGAACACCAACACGGATCTATTTTGGCACATCTGAAATACCCCAAGTAGCTGTCCAACTCTTAAGATTCCAACAATGATTACTGCTACTCAGCCAAACTTATGTGCTACTTTCCAGACAAGATATTAAATGCAGATACCAAATTTTATTCAATACCAAGATCCAGAGACTATAAAACAAATCTCCCAGAAGTGCACCGCTGCATTTGTGGCCACGAGACCTCTTATAGCCTAGTTCTCCCCCTCGGATAAACTGGCAAGGTACAGAGAGCATCCTGCCCACATGGCAGAGGTTGGCGAGCTCTCCGTGGCATATTCTATATGCCAAATACAATAACAATGATGGGTCTCATTCCCCTGACCCTGAAAGAGCCTCCAATGAATCACTTCGAGTAAAGAGAGGCTGCTAAAAGGTAAGGGCTAGGACGAATGGAGACATTACTGGCACCTGCTCAAGCAATGGGATGACAGTGATACAGTGATATCCATCATAATGTCATTATTCTCAAGTTTCTCACTAGTATATAGCTAAGTTTAGTTAACAAATCAGGCTAGGTAGCCTAAGAACCACCAAAGAATAAGGCGTAAGTGAACAATTAATCCACCAAATCGTGACCCTTTTACAATCAACACAAAATATTCAATATTGACAGGTTCTGAAAAGCTGAAATTATATACACACACACTGAGTGTTTTCAGAATGTATGTACAATATACACAAACCCAAATTCTAAACAGAAAAATCAAAGCTAGGATGCAACCCTGAACCTCTTCTGTCAAATGTTGTAATTCCACACAACTGTTTACTTTCTTTCATGCTTAATTGCCTTCTCACTTGTCAACCTCAAATTTTTTGTTTAGGGGTCACGGAGTCAGGGGATGGTCTACCTCCCCCCATCTCCCTGTACTTCCCAAACGCACGAATCACCTCTGGCACCATGTAAACTCACTCACCAGCCATGATCCAGAGACTCATAAATAAATCTTAAAAGAGATCAACTAGTTGCAGAGATTTGCACAAGGCTGAGTGTTCCAGGGCACACTGGAGGGAAGAGAGGGTGAGCCCAGTACCTGCGCAGAGTCCCAGCAGCCAAAAACTTCCACATTCCACAACCACCACCATGCGCATCAGCCTCATCCAGAAATTAATCTGTTGAAAAACTCAGGTATGCGGTTTTTTGTGACTGAAATCTCCAGACTTTCATGGAGTCAGAGATGTACCACCTTCCCCCATCTCCTTGTACTTCCGGAAGTCATGCACACACCCCAAATCAGCTACGATAACCCGTTAAAAAATTTTGACTTCCTAGACACCTCAAACTCTACAATACTGATAAACCTGGAGAAGCATACCAGATTGGATGGGATATAATGCAGAAGGCATCCAATCTCAATTTACAAAATATAAACACAGAAGGCTTAACCTGTAACAACACCAAGTAATCTCTTATACAAGGGCTTAAATGCTCCATGATGAGATATAGCAATCTTTACTAACTTCTTTTGAGGAAACATTTTTGGATCATTCTTTCAACAAATTATGCAAGCATTATAAAATAAATTATTGAGGATCTGCTATGGGGCCAGGCTTAAGGAGTGGCTGGAAGGTGCAGCAGTGGTGGGACTGATATTGGTATTTTGAATGTCTAACAAACAAATCATCCTGAACAACTTGGTAAACCATAGTGTGTTTATATAAAGTATAAGGGGAAATAAAATTTTTTTAAAAATCACGTGGCCAGAGCGATAGTACAGTGGGTAGGGCGTTTGCCTTGCACACAGCAGACCCAGGTTCGACCCCCAGCATCCCATATGTTCCCCCAGCACTGCCAGGAGTAATTTCTGTGCAGAGCCAGGAGTAACCCCTGAGCACTGCTGGGTGTAACCAAAAATGCAAAAAAAAAAAAAAAAAAAAATCAGTCTCCAGGAGGATGCATTTTTGAATATTTACTGGTTTTTTTGTATTTATACTTCCAGAACATTTTCCAGAGCCATAGATTACCTATACACACACTTTGTGGCACACACAAAGCCTGCACTTACCTCTCAGAGCCTTAAACACTAAAATTAATCTTCTTCATGATCTGACAGTTCCGTTGAAAGTTTTCTCCCTTTTGCCAGACTGGGTTTAACTGGGGTTGGATTAAATAAGTAGCTGAGCACAAACTCATCCACTAGGAGTGAGCAGCCATCCACAAACATCTGCCTCCCCCCCACCCCGCGCCACTCTCCCCTCAGGTCAGCTGCCAGGTTAGCCCCACAAGACACTGTTCACATGCTGCCTTAGTAAGAATGGTAAAAGTATGGAGGGTGATCA
Source organism: Sorex araneus (assembly GCF_027595985.1). Classification (NCBI taxonomy): domain Eukaryota; kingdom Metazoa; phylum Chordata; class Mammalia; order Eulipotyphla; family Soricidae; genus Sorex; species Sorex araneus. The sequence continues at coordinate 305,112,895 of NC_073313.1, read as the reverse complement.
ATGGGCTTATTCAATTCACATTTATGTGCTAAATTTCTGCCACAAACTATCCAGACTGGCCTCATTAATACAGGATACTGGCAAACTCAGAAAAAAAGGAATTTAAACAGAAGAAAATACAATTCATCCTCAAAAACTGAACTGACGCCAATTAAGGCCACTTCTGACGCAGCCCTCACCACCAGGATGATGCAATATCGGAAAATGCCTCCCTAGATTCTACTTTATTAATTTCATATTCTTGCAAAACTATTAGCACAAATAAACCTGGAAAAGGAAGATTCAAAGCCCTGAGTGGATGATCCCCAGTGCTGTCCTTCTCTCACATGGGAGGAAATGACCAGATCACAGTCAAACTAGAGAGGCACATTTCAGAAGCCCTGAACATTTCTCTTTAAAAATTATTTGCTCTTCACCACATATGGTCCCCTAAGCCCCGCCAGGAGTAATTCCTAAACTTAGAGCCAGCAGTAAGTCCTGAGCACCGCCAGGCGTGGACAAAAAAAGGCAAAACAAACAAAAAATACATTTAAAAACGATTTGCTCTGTAAAACACCATAGATCGTATGCCAATGCATGATGTTTGTCTTTACACATCCACCAATAAGAAAAATGATTTTATTCTGGAAATCAGACCTTGGGACTTGTGGTATTTTTTCTTTCATACTTTACAACTGCTTTCAATCATTTAATCCTATTATTTGAGAGCTAAAGAAAATTGTGGAGACATCTACGTAAGCTTACAGTACAAAAAGAGGGCAAAAATTGAAGGCTGAAAAAGGAAAATAAGCAGTCATTATGAAAAGCAAAATGGAAATTAGTCAATAAATTAAAAAGTGATTCCACTTCTAGAAACTTACCAGAATACAAAAAAACTAACTTAAAGGGTAATCCCCGTGTTACTGCAGTATAATTCATAATAACCAACTACTGGAAGCAACTTAAGTGACCACCAACAAATGAATAAAAATGTGGTATGGACACATAATGGACTATTACTCAGCTATTTTTTAAAGGTGCCAAATTCTGTCATTTGCAATAAATACAGAAGGACCTACAAAATCTTATGTGATCACAAAGGGCCCTGTAATCTTGTTAACATTTTCACAAGGGGGGCTGGAGATTGCAGAAATGAAAAACTATGGAAAGGAATTATCTCTTGGGAGCAGCTGGCACTGCCGGCTGTGTGGACCCAAACCACCCAACCAGCCCATGCTCAGGACCACCAAAAAAGGTGTCTCCTGGATGCTCCCTGGTTGCCTCAAAAGATCTGACCACACATATCCTGTCATCAGAACACCCCAAGAACGGGGTACATTGCCCCTTTATTAAAACTTATGCCTGCCACCTGTGAGGCACAGCTGTTTCTCCTTGGGGAACTGCCCACACCTGTGTTTGCGCCCTAATAAACTTCTACCTTTTGCTTCTCACTGTGGTTAAACTCTTTTACCAACCCAAATATAGCACTATTAACATTTCACTTAGTGAAATCAATCAGATGGAGAAAGACAAACACCATACGCTCTCATTCACATGTGATATGTAAAGAAAACAAAGAGATGAAGTAAATTAAACCAAGAATGTATATTTTTTTAAAAAATAATATGCTTTTAGACTATTAGTGGTTACCAGAAGGGTGGTTAGATTAGGCAAAAGGGACAACTGTATGGTGAAAGAGAACTGAATTTCTAGTAGTGAAATTAAAGTTACATATACATTTGTTGTTTTTTATAATGCATATGTGAAGCTTACATGTTATAATGCAAGGTTACTTCAATTAAAAAAAAGTTATGCAAGCAAGCCACCAAGCCAGAATAAGTAAGAGCATGGCATACTCTGTGATCGATAGTTCTCTGATCATAAATTCCCTTCAGAGTCTCCCTGAAACCAAAAAAGATCTACAGTTTTTCTTTGGAATTTTTTACAGTTATTTTACATGGCTGGAATCAGCCACAAATTCCCTAAAATAAGGCTTATGACATTCCCTCACTACAGTTAACATACCCTTGTCTTTAGGAGGGAGATGGAGGAAAGAGTGGTTTGGGGGCCACCTCGGGCAGTGCTCAGGGGAAGGTATGCAGTGATGTCTGGGATCAAGCCTGGGGCCACCCCATGCAAGGCAAGTGCCTTACTGCTATACTACAGCTGGCCCCAACATACCCTCTCCAGTGGAAGAAAGGTATTTTACGTTCCATCACTCCCTCTCCAATTCTGCCTACCCGACTTCTCAATCTCTTTGTCCTTAAAAAGAAAATGTTCCTTCTATTTCTCGAAGTCACTTATTCTCTTCCTTCAACAAGATTTCTTCTCCAATGTGGCTGAAGAGGGGACACCTTTCACTTAGGTTAAGCAGTCTTGGGCCCCCTTCATACCTGTTCGTGTCGTACTAACCTATCGGGTAATCTCTTCTGTCTTAATTCTATGCAGCTGTGAGCACAAGCGGGCCATTGACTTTAACAGACACCAAGCAGCTGACCCGTTCTCTTCCCTAAACCTGGCTCTGTCTACCCCACACTCCGAGAGCAACACCACACATTCTGCGCACTGCCTCCTACGCCATCTCCTTCCTGGTCCACTGTAATAAAGACACCAGGAAACCATCTTTGACCTCACTTTCTGCAGAAGTCCACGTGTCTTCGGCCACCAAGTCAACAGTACGCCCCAGCTATCTTCACTAGTCCCTCCCGCTTTTATCTCACATGCCCTCACCCAAATTCACCAAGGACATGGGAGGATTCCCACCCCCAACGACCTCTACAGGGAGCACTCCACCAGTCTGCTGCATCCACCAAGTCCATAGGACAAGTCCTGCCCGCAAGAAGGTTGCAGGTTTGCGGCTTCCCGAGAGGCCTGGTCCAGAATGAGATGTCAGGACTCTCCTGCCCTGGACTCGCACTTACTCTCAACGGATAAAAGCAGCTGAAAAAGGAGGAGAGACCCTGGAATAGTCACCTGCCACCACATACCTGCCTCTGCACCCCCGACGACACACCTTCCCCACCCTACATTTCTGTGCCCCTCACCCTCCACCCACCCCAACTCTGGAAGAAATCTGCAACATAAAGTCCTTTCACTTCTAGTTCAGAAGGAACCTTCAGTATTTTAACATTAAAATGACAGACCTTAGGGCTGGAGCGATAGCACAGCGGGGAGGGCGTTTGCCTTGCCACGGCCGACCCAGGTTCGATTCCCAGCATCCCATACGGTCGCCCGAGCCCCACCAGGAGTAATTCCTGAGTGCATGAGCCAGGAGTAACCCCTGTGCATCGCCGGGTGTGACCCAAAAACCAAAAAAAAAAGAATTAAAGTGACAGACCTTCAACATCATCTGAAACACCAAGACCCACGCCACGCCCTCCCACAGGCTGACTTCGGCAAAGGTTTGGGGCACTATGACATCATCTAGGTAAAACACCGTTTTCTAGAAAAGCTGTTTTCTGAAAGAAACCGGTTCCAACTTGACCAGGGAGGCAAGTACCTAACTTGGGCTACAACTCGCTTCAGGGCAGGGCTGGGAATCTGCCGGCAATTCAGGCTCATCCCAGGCCACACTGCAGGAGAAGGGAGGAGCCTGCCCTCCGCCCCACACCCTGGCCTGGGCTTTGGAGCATCTTTCCTAGGAATCGCCTGGACCACCGGGGCTGAAGCGGAGCTGCTTCCACACCAACTGAAGCATGTGCATGATGAAGTTGCCTGCGCGGCCCGGCAGCTCTTTAACACTCGACTTTTCAATTAAAAAATAAAATCGAGGCAAGTTCCCACCACCTCCCCTCCCCACGAGGATTTAGGGCAGAGGGGGAAGCGGGAACGGCGGGTCTTCTGCATTGACCCTCTTAATACCCTGATCCTTGGGTCCAAAAATAATCGCGCACCTCCGGCCCACGAGGCCACGCCACGGGAGGCCCTGGGGCCGGGCTGAGATGAGGGGCGAGAGGCGCTCATCCCGGGGAGGGGGGGCGTTTGCAGGTGCGGTGGAGCAGCCCCCACCCACGTTAGACCCTGCGGGAGCCGCGGCTTCGTTATGGGTTTCCGGGTAGGTTCCCGCTCACTCATTCACATGGAGATGGGGGAGATTGGGGGGGCCCGTCCGGAGGGAGGCGGAGGCAAAGTCCCAGGAGGTGACTAGGGGGTGTCTCGGCGCCCGGGAGAGGCGTGGCCAGGTTCTCCGGTGTGAGTGTGTGTATGAGTGCGTGTGTGTGCGCGCGCGTGCGGGGAGGGGGGCACCCCGCCGGCCCGCCCCGGCCCGCCCCGGCCCGCCCTACCGTGGCTCTGCAGGATCTCGTGCTTGAGGCCGCCCGTGTAGTCGATGAGCTCCTCCAGGCCGCGCTCGCACAGCTGCCCGTAGCCCGAGAACTTGTGCAGCACCTTCTCCAGCTCGCGCTCCACGGTCACGCACTGATCCATCCCGGAGGCTGCGGCGGCGGCGACGGCGGCGGCGCTCGGCTCCCCGGCGCCCGGGTGTCCGCAGCCGTTCGGCCCGGGCCCGGCCGAGGCCGCGTCCTGCTCCTCGTCCCCCAGGCGGGCGGCGCGGGCGGCAGACACGAGCCGGAGCGGCGGGCGCACTAGCCGCGGCGCCGGGGGTGCCCCGCGCAGCCCGTGCCAGCCGGCCCCATGGCGCCCCGGCCCCCGGCGCGTCGCCGCGTCTCCCGCTCGCCCGCCCCGCCCGGCCCCGCGTCCCCGGTGTCCACTCGCCGCGTTCGGCCGCCCGCGACGGCGCCGCCGATTGTTTTTGTTTTCACGGGAACCGACCGATGACCTGGTTCTCCCGGGCGGCACCAAGCGCCGCCGGCCCGAGGGGGGAGCAGCCGCCCGACGAGGGATGGAGGCGGCGCGGACCGTACCACGCGGACCCCCGAGGGGGAGCGCCGGGCCGGCGCGGGCGCCGGAACGCGCCACGCGGGAGGCGTGCTAGCAAGAGGCCGGGGGTGGAGCCAGGACCCAATTGGTCCGAGAAGCTAAATAGGGAACTTTGGAGCCGGCCCGAGAGCTCCGAGAGCGCCACAACTACGCGCTCCGTAAACAAGAGGGTGGAAACCGTCCCGCACCACTCCGGGAAAACCAGCCAATGGGCGGCGGGGAGGGACGTAAGGAACACGCGTCCTCCAATCGCTGACTGCGGCGTAAGGCGCCGGCCAATCCGGATCGAGAGGCCGAACCAAGAGGCTCGTTGTTGGAGGGGGACGACTTGGCGTGCCTGCCGGCAAGCGGGTCAGCTCGGAAAAAGCCGGGAAGAAATAATAGCAGCCGGAAAGAGAAGGACTGTTTGACCCGTAGGTCTCCGTCCTAGCAGTCAGCGACTTCGTCTTCCCATCGCTCCGGGGAGGATTGTCGCTCTGAAGTTTGGGAAAACGTACTCGCCGTCCCAGGCGAAAAACCTAGCGAGATGGGCCGGGGTGGGAGGTGGCCACAGCCCGGGTGGGCTCTGGGGTTCTAGGAGGGTGTGCTGGGACCTGCGGGAAGGGTCAGTGCGGCGCTCGGCGTGCTGCAAGGAGGCTTGCGGTGCTGGGGGCGCACACGCAGGCCTGGCTTTTTCTCCCCAGTGCGTGAAACTCCTGCGGGGCAGGGCCAGGCACCGTCGTGCATTGGAAGGAGCCGGCGTTGGAGAGCCGGGCAGCCCGGCCCCTGCCTCGTGGGAGCCTTACTCCATTGAATCGGATTGAATTACACCCTTCCGGTCAACCCTCTCTGACTTGGTCTGGCGCCTCCAACTTTGGCCTAAGCCTGTTTGCTCACCGAGTCCCGGCTGGCTCAGCTGACAGTCCTTTGAAGACCTCAGCTTGTCATTCTGCACTCACCCTTTTTAGAACTGGGCCACTCTTGCACTTTCTGCCCAAGTGCTCAGCTCACTTGTGAGCAGCCCCTCACCTCTCTCATGTGACCTTCACTTACCCCGCACCCCCTTCTCCATTGCTGACTCAAATTCATTGCATCACCATTAGCATTTTCACAGCTCTTGTCAAAAACTAAAATCGTTTAATTCATTTACTTTCCTGGCTTCCCCTCTCCATTAAATGTTCCACGAACAGGGTCAGAGAGATAGTGTGGAGGAATAAGGTGCTTGCCTTGCATGTGTGCTTTCCTGGTTAGTCACTGCATGCATATAGCCCTGTGAGCACATCAGGAGTGATCCCGCCTATGCTGTGGCTTCAAAAACAAAACACACACACACATATGCATCATCATCATCATCATCATCATCATCATCATCATCATCATCCTGTTGGTGGAATTTCTCCAGCGGTCTCAGTAACGTCTCCATTAGTCCTAGCCCTGAGATTTTAGAAGTCTCTATTTACTCATCCTTTCTAATGGTGCCTCATTGGAGGCTCTTTCAGGGCTAGGGGAATGAGACCTGAGACCCATCATTGTTACTGGTTTTGGCATATGAATATACCATGGGAAGTTTGTGAGGCTCTCCTATGTGGGCAGGAAACTGTCAGTAGCTTGTCAGGTTCTCCCAGAGAGAGCACTAGGCTATAAACTCCCAGGAGCTTGGTTTTATAGTGTCTGGATGTTAGCCGTTGGTGGGATTACATGGCGGGTGGCGGGGTCTAACCACCTAGCTACTGGAAAATGGGTGATCTGGGTAGAGGAGGCCCAGTCCCATTCCGAGCAGGCTTGGAGGTCTCAGCCCCAGGTCCCACACACTGGGGTTCCTCTGCCGGTTCCTTCATGCATGAGGCTCATCCGAACATGGCTGTGGCTAGACTCCAGAGATCATCGGTTGAGGGAGCTCTGCTCAGGACAGGGAGGGAAACTGAAACCCACCCCCTCCGAGGGAGCCCGGGGAAGACAGGCGTGGGGCAAGAGACTCATATACATACACACATATATTTATATGCTCCATGGGAGCGGGACCTTTGCCCATCTTTTTTCTGGACCTAGAATAATAATAGCGTGTGGTAATATACTGGGCCATCGTTTATTTTTTATTATTTTGTTTATTTATTTATTTTGCTTTTTGGGGTCACCCGGTGATACTCAGAGTTAGTCCTGGCTCTGCGCTCAAGAATCACCCCTGGCGGTGCTCAAGGGACCACTGTATGGGAAGCTGGGATCTGCATGCAAAGCAAACGCCCTACTCGCGGTGCTATTGCTCCAGCCCCACAGTTTACCTTTTAAAGGCAAAAGACTTACATAATCTGAAGAGAAACCCAAGTATCTAAATAAAGGCTAAGCCCCTGAGGTGGGGTGAAGTTTGGGGCCAAATCCCCAGGTGTTCAGAGGCAATGCCTGGCTCTGCTCAGGAGTGCCCCCTGGCGGTTCCTTGGTGACATATATTGTGCCCGGGGTCCAATCTGGTTCTGGGAATGCAAGCCCAAGTACCTTTTTTTTTTTTTTTTTTTTTGCTTTTTGGGTCACACCCGGCGATGCACAGGGGCCACTCCTGGCTCTGCACTCAGGAACCACTCCTGGTGGTGCTCAGGGGACCATATGGGATGCTGGGATTTGAACCCAGGTTGGCCGCGTGCAAGGCAAATGCCCTACCTGCTATGCTATCACTCCAGCCCCAGCAAGCCCAAGTACCTTAACCCCTGTGTCCCCAAGGCAAAATCTTTGCGTTTTTATTTATTATATGTTGAGAATAACTGGAATCAATATTTAGAAAAATTAACTAAGACCTATGTGTAAATGACCATATGCTTATGCACAGGATAGCACATGATGCAGGCATGTTACTGTATCAGTATCCAGGAGTGGATTTTAGGTGGCACATTGAATTCATGGAATTCAACTAATCATTTCATTCATTTCTAGGTTGTTCTCCAGGGAAGCTCCAATTGTCATAAATCCCTTTTCTGCAAACCCACCTAATCTGTTTGCCTTTCTCCCCTCTTTCCTAATAGATGGCCCTGATTTCTGCTTCAGTGAAAAATATATAGCACTGTAGCACCATCATCCCATTGTTCATTGATTTGCTCAAGCGGGCACCAGTATGAGACTTGTTACTGTTTTTGGCATATTGAATACGCCACGGGGGTAGCTTGCCAGGCTCTGCTGTACGGGCAGGATACTCTCAGTAGCTTGCCGGGCTCTCTGGGAGGGACAGAGGAATCGAACCTGGGTCAGCCACGTGCAAGGCAAATGCCCTACCCGCTGTGCTATGGCTTCAACCCAGGGACTCCTTAAGTCCTCCCATTTAATATATTTTAAGAAAAATATATAAACATATATTTAAAATATATAAATCATCCAGCCCCAGTACCCTCTGTCACTCTTTCAAGATATTTCTGTCAATTTCATGCATTTTGTGAATCATGGAACACCCAACAGTCTCCTCTCCCTTTTTATTTTTTTTAACTTTTATTTTCATAAGGTTGTTCACATTAATTGATTACATTAAACATTTTAACACCAGTCCCATCACCATTACACCTTCCCACCACCGTCATTTTTAACTTTCCTACCACCGTCCAGGTCTGCCTGCCACAGGCAGATTCTAGATCATTTATTTTCTATTGCTTATTATGAATATCACGCATGGTCGTGCGGCCACTTTTGCAGCTGTGTGCTCCTGTAACTCTAAATATGTAAATGATTGGGGTCCAGAGACATTTCTGTAGGGATCTAATCCATTTTGAGATTCATTTGTGAGTCTCTGGATCAAGGCCTGTGGCGTGCTTAAATATGACCCAGTGGCAGTTCCTGGGCATGTCAGCCAGGACCCCAAAGGGGCAGGGAGACGCCATGTGGCCTGTGTCTTCAGACCCTGTTCCTGCATACCTGGGTTTTTCTTCTGGAAGTTTGTGGCCACTGAGGGTTCATCTGGATTAAGCAGAGAGGGGACACCCGCTCCATCTGAGTGAAATCGGCCTGGCCCAGGGTCCGGAATTCATTCTCTACCTTCCAGGATTCACTGCTGTGTCTCTCTTCTCCCTTTTTAAGCCCATCCTTAGGCCTGCTGACTTCATCTCAGCTTCTTCCTGCTTCCTTCCTCCCTCCTCACCCCTTCCTTTGCCCTGGAGTTTTCTTTTATGCCTTGAGGATCTACATGAGTCTAGGGGTGTGCCTAGGGTGTACCTTCTTTGAACCTCCCTGAAGCTGTTTCCCTTTTCTTCCCAGTCATTTCCCTGCCAAACTGACCAGACAACAAATCCTCTATTCTTGTTCTTTCCTTTCCTCCAAGGATCTTGTTGATATGTTGTTTTTTTTTTTCCTTGACATCATGGCAACACAAGAAAATCCTTTCTCTTTCAAATTCTATTTTGTCCCAGGGATTAAGCCCCTGACTATATTTATTGCTCATCCTGGCTTCCTCCCTTCCTGAAAATGTGCCTCCACTTCAGTTTTCCTATAACACTGCTTCTTCTGACTATCAAGGCAGTTGCTTTGAGGCCATTAAGTCTGCCATCTTTGGACCAGTAAAACTCTGGCTTTACTTATAAATTTATAATTTATATATAAATACATTTCTTGACTCCAGGGCATAAATAAGTCTAGTGGGGGTTAGTCAGCCGTTCCCCCTTGCAGACTTTGCTTTTCACCATACTTGTAGGTTTTCTCCCATTTCTAACCTCAGCCTTATCTTTTGTCTACTGCAGGTAGGGCGTTTGCCTTGCACGCAGCCAACCCGGGTTCAACTCCCTTTGTCCCTCTCGGAAAGGCCAGCAAGCTACCGAGAGTATCCCGCCCGTACGGCAGAGCCTGGCAAGCTACCCATGGCATATTCGATATGCCAAAAACAATAACAATAAGTCTCACAATGGAGACATTACTGGTGCCTGCTCAAGCAAATCCATGAGCAACTGGACGACAGTGTTACAGTGCTATTGCCTGTGAAAAATACATTACCATTGTCTTTCTCCAGACCTGATCTGCCTCATAAATTTCTCATTCTCCCGAATACAAGACAACATCTTTATGAAGACTTATCCAAAAACATACCAAAAATGCTTTCTCTTCCAAACCAAATCTTTCTCCTCTTGAATACGTCATTTTTGTCAATATTACCTAATTCTCCCAGTTTCCTATCTTCATCTCTAACTTGACTCTAGAATTCTTGAAAACCTCTACTCCATCAAAGTTCTTAACTCCTATTACTCTTTCCAATGAAACCCATCTACATCCTTCTCAAGATTCCTTTGTTAAACCAGTTGCCTTCATTCACGCTAGAATCATTAGTAATTCCCTATACTCTAAAGATACAGATTGTCTCACTCCCTCCTTTACTTACCTTCCACCTTTAGTCAGAAGTCAAGTTCTTTCAAGTCTACCCATCTACCATCTTGAATAAGGCTTTTCATTTTTACACCCCTCACATTCATCAATATCCTTGATGGAGTTCCAAGATTGTAATTGCTTCTCTTACCTGCTTTTGATCTCCTGTCCCTGTAGCACCACCAATTAAATCGATATTCCTTTCAAAAAGTTGTTATAATTAAACTAGATAATCCATGTCAGGTACTCAATATAAGTTGTTTGGTAAGAGCTGTTATTACCCCCTAATCGGAAATAAACCCATGGTCCCCCGTTGCCTATAGTTTCAAATCCTCTCAGTTAGTTGCAAGGTTCACCTAACGTAGCAGGACATCACAATCCCCTATCTAAAAACCAGCCACGCTTACACACCTGCATCCAACTACTTAAACAATTTCTTTGTGAATTGAATGCAAATCATTATGCTTTTTCTTCTGGAATGCTTTTACTTATTCTCAGCTATTAAAATACTCTCTCATTCAAGGAACAGGTCAAGTCCTGTTTTAAATGTTGTTACTACATGGAAAGTATCATGTTGCATAAAATGAGTCAGAAAGAGGGAGAGACACAGAGAGAGTGCACTCATCTGTGGAATATAAAGTAACAGAATGGGAGAGTAACACCCAAGAACTGTAGAGATAAGGACCAGGAGGTTTACTCCATGGCTTGGAAGCCAGCCTCAAATGCTGGGGGGGAAAGGCAGCTCAGATAAGAGAAGGGAACACCAAGTAAAGGGGGTCTGGAGGACCAGCTCGGGTTGGGAGATGCGAACCAAATGTAGACTATAGATCGAACACAATGGCCACTCAATGCCTCTAGTGCAAACTACAACACCCAAAAGGAAAGAGAGAACAAAAGGGAATGCCCTGCCACAGAGGCGGGGTGGGGTGTGGGGGTGGTGGGAGGGATACTGGGATCATTGGTGGTGGAGAATGGGCACTGGTGGAGGGATGGGTACTTAATCATTGTATGACTGAAATGCAAGCACAAAAGTTTGTAAATCTGTAACTGTACCCCACGGTGATTCACTAATAAAGAATAAAATAATAATAATAATAATAATAATAAATGTTGTTACCTTCTAGAAGTTGACCTCTAGTCTCATCAATATAGAATTTACCAATTCTATATTCATTTAAATCAAATAAACATTAAAATGCATTTCTTCAATTGCATTAGCCACGTTTCAGTAATCAATAATCACATGACAGATGGCTACTGTGTTAATTAGCAAAAGACAACAGTTTCTGTTACTGTAAAAAGTTCTATTGAATAGTGCTGATCTAGACCATAATCATAGTAAAAATTTCCAGCTATCACTTAAAGTATCGCCATACCCTTCAGTAATCAGAAGGCTCTTTCTGGAACTATGCTCAGGACTGAACCCTAATGGTGTTTGGGGGACCATATGTAGTACCAGGGATACAAACTGCGAAGAGACGTGTGAGTGAGGGGGCAGGGAGAGGGAAGAAATGCAAGGCAAGTGTATTGTTTATCTAGCCCAACCCCATATTTTCATTCCAACATATACCTTATCCAACTATATTGTTAGCTTGTAGCAGAGATGTTAATTTTTTTCTCCCACCACTATATCAGAATAGGAGAAATATTTGTTGGTAGTTGTGAAAGAAAAGAGAACAAACATATAGGAGAGAAAGGCTTTGGATATAACTGGAGAGGGGAAAAATAGTAAGGGCAGAGACCTGTAGTCCATCCTTTCTTTGTATTGGTCCTTCCTTCTGGGTATATAATTGCTCTAAGCCTCAACCTTGATTTCTCAAAGAAGGATTTCTAGAAGCAAGAGTTTTCTCCCTTGCTTTCAGAACAACTATTTTCAGAACAATTATTTTCAGAACAACTGCAATATATTTTTCTGTCATTGCATTTTTACCACTTACCAAAAAAGAATTCACAAAGCACAAACAAGCAAAACTCCCACTCCAGAATCAGATGGACAGCTATGCCCATATAAATTCAGTCTGGAGAAATATTCCATTTGGGTTTTTTTGTGGGGGGATTGTTTGCTGAGGGGTTATGTATTTATTTTATGTTTGGGGCCACACCCAGCTCAGGGCTTACTGCTAGCTCAAGAGTCACTCCTGGTGGTGCTCAGAGGAACATAGGGGATGCCAGGAATCAAGTCCAGCTCAGCTTCAAGCAAAGCAAGTACCTTATCCACTGTACAATGGCTCCAGCTCCCAGAAACTTTCCATTTTTAATCATTCTGGACGTTGCTCTGGTTCTCCCCAAATTTGAAAAATATAACCAAATTTGATTTCCTGTAATATTTAGGTATTTGTGTTCCAACAAAAATACATATTGTAAGAAAAATTTTAAAATGGATTCATAAAGTTCTAAAGGGTAAAAGAATCCATTTTAACATGGTTTGAATGTCCTGTTTTTTCTTGTGCATAGACATGTGCATTTTAGTAAAAGAATATAATTCTTGTAAATCTGCTTTTATGTATACTTAACAGGATATCTCTAACCAAGAAAAGAAGAAAATAGATTTAGAACTTCTCTGACTTTTTTTTTTCACTTTTTGGGTCACACCTGGCAATGCACAGGGGTTACTCCTGGCTCTGTGCTCAGGAATTACTTCTGTCGGTGCTTGGGGAACCATATGGGATGCTGGGAATAGAACCTGGGTCAGCCACGTGCAAGGCAATCGCCCTACCCGCTGTGCTATTCTCCATACCCTGCTCTTGACATCTTTAAAAAAAATTTTTTTTAATTGCTGTTAGACATCACTACAGCTTACCATTCACCCATATTCAATCTTACATACATTTTTTTCACTTTGATTTATTCTTGGAATCCTGAAACTAAGGTCATTATAGAAAAAGTTAAAAATTCACCTATCAATTTGGAAAAACCATGAGATACAGCTTTTAAGACGTACTCTTATGCAGCATACACTTTCAGATAAGGATAAGAAAGATTGTGTTTATAATTACAATTGTAATAATTACCCCTTTATTTTTTTATTATTATTATTATTATTTTTTTGCTTTTTGGGTCACACCCGGCGATGCACAGGGGTCACTCCTGGCTCATGCACTCAGGAATTACTCCTCGCAGTGCTCGGGGGACCATATGGGATGCTGGGATTCGAACCCAGGTCGGCCGCGTGCAAGGCAAACGCCCTACCCGCTGTGCTACCACTCCAGCCCCCAATTACCCCTTTATTGTGAAATACTAAACTACAAAAAAGTACCATTTCTCTCATCATCAAAAAATATCACTATATATCCCTATAAACTAAAAGGAATAGGTAACCTTTGGGTTGGAGGGAGAGCGTATGGTCAACCCCTGTTCAATCCATATAGAGTTCCCGAACACCACAGAACCCCTGAGCAGAGAGCCAAGATTAAGTCCTAAACACTGATAGATGTGGCCCCATCAACCCCTGCCCCGAGAGAGAGAGAATACATGAGCTTTTAGTTCTTCCAATTGTAAAACTGCAGAGAAGCCAATATGTACTGGCCAACATGAGTGGCAGCACAGAAAACAGGAAAGGCCAGGTGAGCCTCCTGCTTCTAGAAGCTTTGGGTCTAATCATTACTTCCTCATTAAGTCTAAGCAGTTGATTTTATTTTTTGCTTTACTCATTTCCTGGTAATCATCATCATAATAATAGCAACAACCATTTTTAAGTTCTTACAATGCACCAGACACTTTGCTTTAAAGGTGTGATTATCCAGAGTGACCATTTGAAGCAAATATTATTATCATACCCATTTTACAGAATAAGGAACGAACTACATCACAGAGGGATCAAGTCATTTATTAGACAATCTGATTCTGTGTTACTGATTCATGGTGAAGTTGGAATTGAAATCTGGTTGACTCCAAAGCCTATAAACCACTGTATCTCAGGAAGGTAAAATTAGGACAGAGAGATCGGTTAATGAACTGAGCAGATGCTTTGTAATGTGGGGGCCTGGGTTTGGATCCCGGCATCTAATGGTCCCCCAAATTCAGAATCAGGGGAAATCCCTGAGCAGTAATAGGTGTGACACAAAATAAAACTAAAAGGAAAGATTATTCCTCATGATCACTATTAAGAATTATCAACTAGATTGGCTGGAGCAATAGCACAGCGGGTAGGGTGTTTGCCTTGCACGCGGCCAACCGGGTTCAAATCCCAGCATCCCATATGGTCCCCTGAGCACCGCCAGGAGTAATTCCTGAGTGCAGAGCCAGGAGTAACCCCTGTGTATGGCCGGGTGTGACTCAAAAAAAGCAAAAAAAATAATAATAAAAGAATTATCTACTAGAACTAAGGACTATTTACCCTAGGTAGGATGGTTTGGAAATAGGAGCCCAGGGCTAAAGTTCACAAGAGTTATTAATACTTCTACTCATCACTTTCAACATTAGGCAAGACCTTAATTAAATAGCTTTTAAAAAATTATTCCATTTACCTCAAACAACTTTAAGAGTAAATATAAATTGATATAAAAAATCTACATGGCAAATGTATGGCTATATATAAATACTTACATGTTGTGCTCTGTAAGCCAAGAATCCACATAAAAATTTAATATGTTACTATTTCCTCTTATTAATCTGTTTATATATCTTTTTATATATATATGCATATATATACATATATATATATCTGCTCTTAGAGCAAATCTAGGTTGTAAATTGCTGGAGTAAACAATTCAGGATTTGGTGACCTAGAGAAGACTCCAATTAGTAAACTAAACAAATGTGGGGGTAATAGTTTTTTAATAAGGCTTCTAGTTCTCCTAGCATGAAGCAATACCATTTTTGCAGGCCTTCTCTTAAAAATCTAACATAACACAAAAATAAAATAAGCTTATGAATATTTTTTAAAGGAAGAAGGAAGTAGGACTACATAGATATCTTGAAACTTGAGGAAGTCAATCATGTATTCATTTTACTTACCATAATAAAATAAGCCTTTAGTAAAGTTTTCATTGTACAATGCCCCTGCAAGAACCAAGAAAACATTAATGAGAAAAGAAAATAGATGGCAATAATGAGATAAATCAAATGTTGGGATTTTCTAATAATTATGTTAAAGCAAAATCATAAAAGTACTTATTAATTCACAAATTCTCTTGAAATAAATTAAGGTTAAAATTGCCAGTAAAGGAATATAGAGCATAAAAAAAAACCTAAAAGAAAATTACAGAACTGAAAGATATGTAAGTAAACATTAAAGTTGTTACATAGGCTCAGTAAGAGTGAAGATAATAGAGAATAGAAACAATGAACTTGAGGAATAGATCAACAGAATTTACCCAGCTGAAAAAACAGAGTGAACAGTTAGGAATAAAATAACCATCTCATGGAATATTTTTTAAAGAGAGAGGCAATATAGTCACAGCAGGAGATAAGAGAACTGGAAAAGTACGCAAAGAAATAAGGGCACAAAAGTTCCCTAATTTAGCAAAATACACAAAGCTACAGATTTAAGAAGCTGGATAAATTTAATTTATGATCAATCCACAGAAATCTATTCCAAATCACACGATACTTAAACTTATGAAAATCAAAGACAAAGTATCTGCAAAATAGTCAGAGATAAATGTGCATTAGTTATGAGTGGGGAAAGGGTACCCAAAAAAATCATAGCAAATTAATCAACTGAAACCATGAAGACCAGAAGAAAGTGGCACATTTTCCCAACTACCAAGATAAAAGGGTTATAAAACCAGAATTCTGTGTTTAGTGAAAACAAAATTCAGCAATCAAAAGAAAATTAATACATTAATTTTAATTAATACATTAAATACATTTAATTTTAATTAATATAAAAATTAATTATCAAATAAAAGAAAACTAAGAGAATCTATTATCAACTAATCTACAAAAGAAAACATAAAACCTATACTAAAATATCTGTTAAAGTTTTTTAATAGAGCCAGTGAGAGACTGCAGTAGGTAAGGCACTTGCCTTATACACAATTGACCTGGCCTGGGTTTGATCCCCAACACCACACATGGTGTTGGTCCTCAGAGCCCTGCCAGGAGTGATCTCTGAACTCAGAGCCAGGAGCAACACATTGCCAGTTGTACCCCCCTAGAAAAAAGTTTAAATAGAAATAGTAGATAGAATGTCTTGGACCGTGAGAAAAGAACACATCTAGCAAAAATATTGGGTATATTTAATAGAATTTCCTGAGTTTTCTAATTTTTAAATTGACTGTGGAAATAAAAATTATATAACACAGCTTGATATGTCCCTAAATGTACATAGCTTATATATTTAAAATTATAAATAGAAGGTCAGAGAGAAAGCACAGGGGTTATGGCTTCTGCCTGGCATGCAACCAGTTGTGGTTCTCTACCCAATATCATATGTGGTTCCCCAAGGACAGGCAGGAGTGAGCCCTGAATGCTGCCTGGGGTCACCCAATGCTCTTCCCCACCCCCCAACTACTATAAACAGAGAGCAAAGACATAAAGGGAGATAAAGTTTCTACACTTACTTGAGCTGGTAAAATAATGATATGGGTAAATTGTGGCAAGTATAAAAAATTTTAGGGCCAAAACTAAACTATATAAAGAGGAAAAAAGAAAAACACTATAGACAGTGAGAAATGGAGAGCTCTTGTTTAATAGGCATACAGTTTCTGTTTGCAATGATAAAAACTGTATCACTGTATCACTGTCATCCCGTTGCTCATCGATTTGTTCGAGCAGGCACCAGTACATCTCTCATTGAGAGACTTATTGTTACTGTTTTTGGCATATCCAATACGCTACGGGTAGTTGGCCAGGCTCTGCCTCTCGGGCTCGATACTCTCGGTAGCTTGCCGGGATCTCCGAGGGGGCGGAGGAATCGAACTCGGGTCGGCCGCATGAAAGGCGAACGCCCAACCGCTGTGCTATCGCTCCAGACCCTGTCCAATAAAAACAGTTGTAAAAATAAATATTGATGCCGTTGTGAATATATTTAATGCCAGTGAGTTGTACACTTTAAAATGGCAAAATGATTGAGTTATATTATGTAGTACTTGCTAAATTTTTCACTAGGCAGTAATGATAGATCACTGTAAGGTTTCCGTATACATAGTAATTGTTTTTGCAATATGTAAGTGTATCAAATGTACTGTGTCTTAAACTTATACAATGTTACATATCAATAATATCTCAATAAAATGGAAAAGGGGGTAGATAATACAGGGGATAGGATACATGCCTTGCTTGAGCTCTGAGCCCTGTTGAATCCTCCCAGCACCACATGGTCCCCTGAGCATCACTACTGTTGCTCCGGAGGCCTCCAAGCATTGCCAGAGTGTCCTGGTGGTCCCTACAATTCCCAGCACCATCGCACCTGGGAACACTGCCTCCTCGGGCCTAGCATTCAGCCATGCAGTTTCAGTTGGTTGAGCACTGTCACGAGTGGCCCCAGGTCCCCCAAGGACTCCTCAAAAAACTGGAAAAACACCTATCAAACTAGAACTCTTTAAAAAGGTTCAAGCAACCCACAGGGTAGCAAGCAAAACTTACAATCGTAGGTTTAAGATTCAACGTGTTAATAATTACATTACAAGTAAATGACCTTAAATATGTCAATTAAAAGATGATGCTGACAGAGCGTATTTTTTTTTTCAAATGACTCAGAGCCAGAAAGATAGTGCAAGAGAGCTAAGCAGCTGCTTCAGGCTGGCTGTGTGCAAGACAAGCTCCTTGCTGCCTGCACCATCAGCAGTGCCTGCCTTCACCGTTTGTAGAGAATCAGGCTTACGCTTTTCTGAAAAGTCATGGTCTTACTACAATTCATAGAGTGCTGTCTGCCAGTGGTAACAAAGGTCATAATCTAAGTTCAACCACCTAGTATTATAAAAACTTAAAAAGGATTGTAACATATCTCCTTAACAAGTAGGATATTGTTTAGACTCTAAAACCTTAACATTTACTGTTCCATCTGCCTTAAATGCCTTTTTCCCATGTGTCCATCCCTTGCTTAAGCATCTGTGACTTCTAATCCCTTTAGACTATAGATATTATCATGTCTGATACCGCACTAGTTCTATAGGCTATGCATATTATGGTATGTGAGAGGGAAATAAGAAGCACAACACAGTGGTTAATCATTTTAACTCTGGTACCAAACTCAGTGTGAATCCTACCTCCACTGTCTGCATAACTGTGGCAAGCTTTATGTTTGCTTTTTGTTCATTTTTTGGTTGGGGTGCCCTCACCCAGTGATGCATTGGGGCTCTCTCAGATTAGTGCACGGGGGTTGTCCTGATGGTGCTTACTGAAACACAGTGCTCAAAACAGACCTCCTACAAGCACAACATGCACTTTGTTCTTTTTTTTTTCTTTTTGGGTCATGCCTGGCAATGCTCAGGGTTTATTCTGGCTCTGCACTCAGGAATTACTCCTAGCGATGCTCAGGGGACCATATGGGATGCCAGGGATGGAACCCAGGTCGGCCTCGTGCAAGACAAACACCTTATCTGCTGTTATCACTCTGGTCCCTCACTTTGCTCTTTTTTTTTTAATTTTTATTAAATCACCATGTGGAAAGTTACAAAGTTCTCAGGTTTATATGTCAGTTATATAATATTCAAACACCCATCCCTTCACCAGTGCCCACATTCCACCACCAGAAACCCCAGTATACCCCCCGCCCCCACCCCCTACCCCCTACTGTATAACTAATGAATTTCACTTCATTTTTTCTTTACCTTGATTACATTCCATAATTCAACACAAAACTCACTATAGTTGTTGGAGTTTCCAACCAAGAGAGACAGACCTACTACATTTGATAATTAGTTTTTCATTGCTGGAAATGAAGGGATATGTAGCCCCACTGCTACAAGTACATAATTCTCTCTCTCTCTTTTTTTTTTCTTTTTCCTTTTCCCTTTTTTTTTTCTTTTTCCCCCTCATCCCCCTTCCTGCGCCTCATAGTATGGTGTACGCCACGCCGCGTCGGCCAGCGTGGGGCTTTTGCTTGGTTCACAGTCCAGAGGTGGCTGCTACATTAAAAACCTTCAATATTTCAACAAAAACTTACTGTTATTATTTGGAGTTTCCCCCCCAAGTCATACCTGTTCAAATGGAACCATTTCACATTGCTGACAATTATAAATGTTAAGTCGCGCGGACGCGGCAGCGTCCGAGCGGTTTTGGATTTCTGTATAAAGTCCAGGGAAAATTCTGCCAGAAATTACATAGCCCAGCTCACAGTCCCAGTACATTGCTGTAAGAAGTCTCTGAATTCAAAGTCTTTAGGCGCAGAGGGTCTAATTCGCGCTCAGCGGCTCCGGATTTATCTGGGCCGAGGGCGTGCCGGTTACGCCCCCTTCCCATGAGTTCCTGGGAGCCCCAAAAGTAAAATCCGAATACATGTGGGTTTGGAGTCACAGAAGATGGCGCCTGCCACATGGGTGCCGCCAGCCCGCCGCTTTCCGTGCAGGAAGACAGGGTGGGGAGGAAAAAAAATCCACCCCCGGCAGCACAGAGTTGTAGCCCAGTTCGGCATCGCTATCGGATGTTGCGCTGGATGTCCGAATGTGTTACATCTTTGGAATCAAAGTCTTTAGGCGCAGAGGGTCCCCCTCACTTTGCTCTTAAAGTTAAACGATCTGCAAGTTATTTAACTTGCTGTAAGCAATTTATTTAACATTCTGTTGTGTCCATCTCTCCGTCTGTAAAATGGTGACAATAATGATACCCACCTCATAGTTTTTGTTAGGATTAAATTGATCAATACAAAAAATGCTTTAAAAAGTGCCAAGCACAGTAAATGTGAACTTTACATGTATAGTTCACACAACTAGAGCATAAGATACTTGAGGGCAGTACAATTACCTATTCATATAACAACTTAACTCCGAAAGTTATGACTAAAGTAACAAACTCTGCCTCAAGTTGGATTTTATGAGTCAGGAGTCTGAGAGCACTGGAGCAGGTTTTCTGATTCAGAGTTTCTCACCAGGCTACAATGAAGGTGTTTTCTGGGTCTGCCAGCATCTGAAGACTCAACTAGAGAAGGCTCACATAATTGTTGACTAAATTCCTTGTGGATTGTCAGGCTGAAGCCTCAGTACGTCACTGCCTGTTGGTCAGAAGCCATCTCAGTTCCTTACCCTTGGGCCTATTCTTTTTTTTTTTTTTTAAGAAATATTTTATTGAACCACCGTGAAAAAAAGAAAAAAATACAAAGCTTTCAGGTTTAAGTCACAGTCAAATACTGATTAATCCACCATCCCTTCACCAGTGCACCCGTTCCACCACCAAGAACCCCAATACACCCCCCTCCCACCCCACCCCCCATCTAAGTAGCTAATGATATTCCCATTATCCCTTGGGCCTATTCTAAGGGAAGTTCCCACATGGCAACTGGCTTCTAATAAATGAGACAACAAGAAAGAGTGAGTAAGACAGAAGCCATCTATTGTGTTTGTTTGTTTGTTTGTTTTGAGACCACACCCACTGATGCTCAGTAGTTATTCCTGGTTGTGCACTCAGGAGGGCTGGAGTGATAGCACAGCGGGTAGGGCATTTGCCTTGCACACGGTCAACCTGGGTTCGATTTCTCTGTCCCTCTCAGAGAGCCAACAACCTACCGAGAGTATCCCGCCTTCATGGCAGAGCCTGGCAAGCTACCCATGGCATATTCGATATGCTAAAAAACTGTAACAAGTCTCACATGGAGGCGTTACTGGTGCCTACTCAAGCAAATTGATGGAACAACAGGATGACAGTGCTACAGTGTTACATTGTGCACTCAGGAATTTGCGGGTGCTCAGGGGACCATATGGGATGCCAGGGATCAAACTAGGCTTGGCCACATGCAAGACAAATGCCCTATCTTCTGCACTACCACTCTGCCCCCTAAACCATCCTGTTTTTATAACATAATCTCAGAAGTAGAATTTCTCACTTTCTCTGAATTCATTTTGTTGGAAGAGAGTCACTAGGTCCAGTCTATATTCAAAATGAAGTGATTACACAAGGGTAAAAGTAGGCAGGGATCCTTGGGGCACCATATTTGAGGTCAATATTATGTCCCCAGGATTCCTATTTCTCCCATATATACATTACATGAACATGCATTACCTTGAAAAGCTTCATCCCATAATAGACAATATTTGTATTTTATTTATATTTGTAGCTATAGTTACTATTTATTAGTTTTTTTTGTTTGTTTGTTTGTTTTTGCTTTTTGGGTCACACCCAGCGATGCTCGGGGGTTACTCCTGGCTTTGCACTCAGGAATTACTCCTGGCGGTGCTTGGGGGACCATATGGGATGCCGGGGATCGAACCTGGGTCGGCCGCGTGCAAGGCAAACGCCCTACCCACTGTGCTATCGCTCCGGCCCCACTATTTATTAGTTTTAACCAAGGAAAAGGATATTATTCTTTGCTATGAAAGGAAAATATAGAATCTGTGCTACTAATTTAGGTTATGCTAATAGAATTCTATAAATAAAATGCAATAAAGACAACCTTTTTCTTGGTTATTACTTTAAATGCACTGATATTTCAGATATTTTTGGAGAACTTAGTAGCATACACAAAATTTAGCATAAACCATTTTATTTCATTTTTATGGTTGGTTCAAGTATGAAAATATCCCAAAAGGTTAGATCTTAATATTTTGGAAGGGATTTGGGTCACATCTAGAGATGTTTACTACTGGATCTGCATTCAGGGACCACTCAGTTTTGGGGGCACCACCTGGGGTGCCAGAGATCGAATCTATGTTAACTACATGTAAGGCAAGTATTCTACCTGCTGTACTATATCTCCAGCCCCTACCTCTTAAGTTTTTTATGTCATTCACATTTTATACATTCATAACTTATACATCTTTCATATATGTATAAATTTCCTCTATACCATTTAATTCATGATGTTAAAGGATGTATATAGGAGCTGGAGCAATAGCACAGTGGGTAGAGCATTTGCCTTGCACGCGGCCGACCCAAGTTCGATTCCCAGCATCCCATACGGTCCCCCAGGAGTAATTTCTGAGTGTATGAGCCAGGAGTAACCCCTGTGTATCGCCAGGTGTGCCCCCAAAAAAGCAAAAAAAAAAAGATGTGTATCATCTAAATTCTTTTTTCCAAATCAATTCCTAATATATGATACAACTACCTCTAGAGCATTTCTCCTATCTAGTTATAGGTGAAGTTCCCTGTGATCTGAGAGGAGCACAGTAGCTAGGCGACTGTCTCCGGAGACAGTTTGCTTTATGGCCTGCCGGTTACCCAAGGTAAACCACAATATAAAAATATTACCTATAATATTTTGACAGGACACATAAAGATAGCATTCACATAATCACGTTTCAGTATATTATTAAATTATACTACTTAATTATTATTACTATTAGTATCTTATTGGGACTGAAGCGATAGCACAGTGGGTAAGGCATTTGCCTTGCACGCGGCTGACCCAGGTTCGATTCCTCTGCCTCTCTCAGAGAGCCCGGCAAGCTACCGAGAGTATCCAGCCCACACGGCAGAGCATGCAAGCTCCTTGTGGCATATTTGATATGCAAAAAACAGTAACAACAAGTCTTACAATGGAGACGTTATTGGTGCCCACTCGAGCAAATTGATAAACAACGGTACAACAGTGCAACAGTGCTACAACAACAGTGCTACTAGTATCTTATTAGTTCCTAATTTAACCATCATCTGTTTGCTACTTTTGTGGGGGCTGCATCCAGTGGTGCAGAGCCTTTCCCAGTGGTTGGTTCTTTGTTTTGCTTTGTTTTGTTTTGTTTTTCTTTTGGGGTCACACTCCTGGCTCATGCACTCGGGAATTACTCCTGGCGGTGCTCAGGGGACCATATGGGGTGCTGGGAATCGAACCCAAGTCAGCTGCATGCAAGGCAAATGCCCTACCCGCTGGACTATTGCTCCAGCACCCCCTCCTCCCGCGTGCTTGTTTCTTAAGGGCCACTGCAGTACCAGGGATTGAACCCAGGTCTTGAACATGCAACGCAGGTGCTCTACCAGTTGAATTCACATCCTTGAAGAAAGCCCCAATTTATAAATTAAACTTTAAAATATGCACATAGAAGGAAAAACACTGTTTAAGCAGGGTTCAGTAGTATCAGCAATTTTAGTATCTCCCGGAGGTGTTGGGATATATTGCAGCACACTAGTGGGTTCTACTATAGACCATGCCAAGTGCCTTCTAACCCACTTCTCTTGATGCTCTTTTTGCTGAGGCATAGAAAAAGCCACAGAACCAACTGCTTTGCTATGAAGCCAGTCCCTGTTTGGATCTGCAAACAGGCTTGTTAGAGTAGGATGTATACAGGAAGAACTCAAGGAAGGGAATTTCACTTTGTTGCAGAGCTGAGTTCAGTGCCTGGGCTGAACACAGGAACTGAGACAGAAAGCAATGGGTCTTTTCTTTTTTCTTTTCTTTTCTTTCTTTCTTTTTTTTTTTGACTTTTTGGGTCACTGGCAATGCACAGGGATTACTCCTGGCTCATGCAGTCAGGAATTAACTCCTAGTGGTGCTCAGGGGACCATATGGGATGCTGGGAATCGAACCCGGGTCAGCTGCGTGCAAGGCAAACACTCTACCTGCTATGCTATCGCTCCAGCCCCGCAATGGGTCTTTTCAAGATATATATTTTGGTTGGCATAATAACCAAATCTGTTTTTTGTTGTTATCAGTCCACAGAACTTTTTTTTTCCATCCCTTTTCAATTTTGGTGACTTGACCAAGGTAACAGAATTGAGAGCTCAAAGATAAATCCCTCAGATTTATGGCAGCTAATCCATGACAAAGGAACTGGGTACATGAAATGGAACAAGGAAAGTCTCTTTGACAAATGGTGCTGGGAAAATTGGAGAGCCACATGCAAAAAATGAAACAAAACCTCACATCATTTACAAAAGTAAATTCAAAGCAGATTGAAAACTTCAAGATTATGAGCTGGAGAGATAGTACAGTGGGTGGGTGGGGCATTTACCTTGCATGTGGCCGATCCGGTTTGATCCCTGGAATCCCATATGATCCCCCCCACCCCACCCCCCAGCACCACCAGGGATACTTCCTGAGTGCAGAACCAGGACTAACCCTTGAGAATCGCTGGGTGTGACAAAAAAAACAAAATAGCAAAAACAAACAAAAAAAGACCAAGATTGGACCAGAAACCAGCAAATACGTTGAGGAAAACACAAGCAAACATCTCCAGGATCTGGGCCTCAGAAGCATCTTCAATGATTTGACTTCAGAGGCAAAGAAAACAAAAATAAACAGATGAGACTACATCATATTTAAAAGTTTTGCATATGAAAGAAACTCAACTAAAATAAGACACATATTGAATGAGAATGTAATGTAGAAACCAACTAAGCTCGATCAACTAAAACATTAACATAGAAGGCTCAACTAGCAACCTTCAGGCAAAGACTTAAAGTCCCCATGGTGAGACACACCAATTTTCACAAATTTTCTTTTAGCAAAGTATTTTTTGGGTAATTCCATTAGTCATTTAGTGGGAACAAGCAATCTAAAATAAATTGTTTCGGGCCTGCTATGGGGGAAGACTTGAGGGGTGGGTGGGAAAATGGGGACAATGGTGGAAGGATGATCACAGAGGTGAAGGGATTGGTGTTGAAATATAGAGGGCCTGTAACCACTGCATCATGAACAACTTTGTAAAGCACAGAGTTTAAATAAAGTGGGAAATGTACAAAACGAAAGACACTGGGTGGGAAAAAATATTTGTACATAATACATCAGACAAAGGGCTAATAGCCAAGATACATAAAGCACTCACAAAGCTCAACAAAAACTGGTGTTGGCATGGATGTGGGGAGAAAGGGACTCTCCTTCACTGCTGGTGGGAATGCCGACTGGTCCAGCCCTTTTGGAAAACAATATGGACAATTCTCAAAAAATTAGAAATTGAGCTTCCATTTGACCCAGTAATACCACTCCTGGGAATATATCCCACAGAGGCAAAACGTATAGTAGAGATGACATCTGCATTTCTATGTTCATTGCAGCACTGTTTACAATAGCCACAATCTGGAAAAAAAACAGTGTGCCCAAAAACAGATGACTGGTTAAAGAAACTCTGGTACATCTACACAATGTAATACTATGTAGCTGTCAGAAAACATGAAGTCATGAAATTTGTATATAAGTGGATCAACATGGAAAGTATCATGCTGAGTGAAATGAGTCAGAAAGAAAGAGACAGACATAGAAATATTGCACTCATATGTGGAATATAAAGTAGCTGAGAGGTACAAGCTTGCAATGATGCAATTTCTGGCAGATATTTCTCTGTAATTAGTTACTAAAATGCAGAAACCCCAAACCGTGCGGCTGCTAGTGTGGCCACTCAACCTCATATCTCTTCATTCTCAGCAATGGAAAACAAATTGTCAAATGGTTTCTTTTCAGCAGGTCCGACTTTAGGGGGGAGAAACTCCAAACAATAATAGTGAGTTTTTTGTTGAAATATTGAATGTAATCAAAGTAAAGTGAAAGTAGAGTGAAATTTATCAGTTACACAGGCGGGTGGGAGGCTGGGGAGGTGGCGGGGAGGGGAGGAGGTATACTGTGATTCTTGGTGGTGGAATATGTGCACTGGTGAAGGGATGGGTGTTCGAGCATTGTATAACTGAGACTTAAACCTGAAAGCTTTGTAACTTTCCACATGGTGATTCAATAAAAGAATAAATAAATTTTAAAAAAAGTGATAGCACAGCAGGTAGTGCATTTGCCTTGCATGCAGTTGGCCCAGGTTTGCTCTCTGGGACCCCTTATAGTCCCCCAAACATGCCAGAAGTGATCCCTGAGTGAAGAGGCAAGAGTAACTCATGAGCATAGCCAAAACAAACAGCAACACAAACAACAAAAGTTAAAAATCCCATCAAGCAGTGGGGAAAGGAGATGAACAGAATATCCCTGAAGAAGATAAGCAGATGATATATGAAAAGTGTCCATCCTCACTTATTGTCGGGTAAGTATAAATCAAAATAACAATAAAACATCATATCCCACCAATGAGAATGGCATATAACAAAAAGACTGAAAACTATCAGTATTTGCAAGAATGTGGCAAAAAAGAAACTCTTATTCATTGTGGCAATGACCTTCTGGCTTAAGCCCTACAGAAAGTAATATGTAGACTTTTCAAAAAATAACAGAACTCTCCAATAATCCTGCTCAACCCCTTTGCTAATCTACTGCCCTTTCCCAATTCTCTGAAATCTTACCTGATCCCTCTGTGCTTTCTGCTCAATTTTTCTTTTTAGAAATTTTTTTAAGTTTAGGCACTGTTATTAGCTGTACAGTGAAAGGTAGAATTTGCATGCTTTACATATGTTATAGCAATTTAAGAATAGCTAAATTAGAAATTTGCTAAATCTGGATGGGAAGATAGCTCTATTAATAGCTGCATGCAAATTTATTACACTTCTAAAAAGTTACATATAATGAGTTATTTTTTTTCACCAACTGATTTCACTGTTAAGAGAATTTCACAAGAAAACAAAGGGTTAAGTAGGCACTTTCTGTACAAAGAGAGTGCTTAGAACAATATTATTGCTAAAAATGAGGAACTATATATAAACAAATGTTTTGTGACCTCAAACACTTTAGTAAACAATGTGGTAGAACTACATATAGCAGTTAGGGCTCATGCTCCTGACCCAGATATGAGTCCTGGTCCCCAAGGTCTACATATGGTCCTACAAGATCCCCAAGGCTCACAGGGTGAGCTCTGGAGGCCCAGAGCACTGCTGGTGTGGCTGGGGTCCCACAAAAGAGCACTGCATCCTGAGTCCTGGGCCCCTCTGGTGAAACAACAGCCCAAGTATCGAAAGATCACAGTGGGGCCACAGACCTCCTGCACACTGCTTGGGAGACCCAAAACATTTTTAAAATATAAATAGTTATGGGACCAAAGTGATAGTACAGAAGGCAGGACGTTCGATCCCCAGCATCCAAAATAGTCCCTTGAGCATTGCCAGTCCCATGAATGCAAAGCCAGAAATAACCCGTGAGGGGGCTGGAGTGA
The DNA here is from genome assembly GCF_027595985.1 of Sorex araneus. NCBI lineage: Eukaryota > Metazoa > Chordata > Mammalia > Eulipotyphla > Soricidae > Sorex > Sorex araneus. The sequence continues at coordinate 305,085,689 of NC_073313.1, read as the reverse complement.
TAGCACAGTGGATAGGGCGCTTGCCTTGCACGCGGCCGACCCGGGTTCAATTCCCAGCATCCCATATGGTCCCCTGAGCACCACCAGGGGTAATTCCTGAGTGCAGAGCCAGGAGTGACCCCTGTGCATCGCCGGGTGTGATTCAAAAAGCAAAAAAAAAAAAAAAAAAGAAAAGAAAAGAAATAACCCGTGAGTATTGCCAGGTATGGCCCAACATCCCCCACCCCACATACACATGCACAAAACAGTTATGTAGGGACTTATGTAGGGAGCACTATAGCACTGCAGCACTGTCATCCGTTGTTCACTGATTTACTCAAACAGGCACCAGTAACGTCTCCATTGTGAGACTTGTTGTTACTGTTTTTGGTTTGTCAAATACACCACGGGCAGATTACCAGGCTCTGCCATGCAGGTGGGATAGTCTTGGTAGCTTGCCGGGCTCTCCAAGAGGGACAGAGGAATCGAACCCTCTGCATAGGTCGGCCTCGTGCAAGGCAAACGCCCTACCTGCTGTGCTATGGCTCCAGTAGAGAACACATTATGTAGGGAACACATTAAAAATTATACTCAAAGCAATTATTCCAAAATTAGGATACAAAAGTCACATACCATATTCTACAAGTGACCTCATATTACATAAGAGCTGCATAAAACTCAGTGACTTAAAGTATCTTTTTATTTACTCACGAACTCTTTCCCATCACTGAGGCTGCTCTTGCTCTTGTTGATGTTGTTGTTGTAATGCCTGGGGGTTTTGGCTGTGCCTGGCTATGGTGGGCACTCTGCTGTGGTCACTTATTAGGTGTGATGCTCCCACACTCACTGCTGTGCTCAGTGAAATTTGTGTTCCTTTAGTTATGGTTCTTGCATGCATGCTTACAAGCCCTCAAGCCCGCGAGCTCTTTTTTGTTATTTTATTTTCAGCTTTTCAGATCACACTCAGCAGTGCTCAGGGGTTACTCCTAGCTCTGCACTCAGGAATTACTCCTGGCAGTGCTCAGGGGACCATATGAGATGCCGAGGATTGAACCCAGGTGGACCCTGTGCAATGCAAACGCCCTCCCCACTATACTATCACTCCAGCAGAGCTGGCTGGGGGTTGCTGTGTGCTGTGCTCGTCAGACCCAGCAGAGGGCCCATGTCCTGCCTGTGGCTCTTGCACATCCTTTTCGTTATGGTGCTTTCTGTAAGCTGCACCCCTTTTTATGGTGCTTCACACCTGGTTGCAACACCGGGGATCACAGACAGCCCAGATGCAGACTCAAACAGCAAAGTCACCCGATTTGCATCCAGCACATGTGAGATGCTGGGGATTTGAACCTGTGACAGTGTGCTTGCAAAGCCGGCACTCTAAGCTTCAGTGCTGTTCCTTCAGACCAAAAGATCCCAACCATCTTATTTGTTCCCAATTCTGTGGGTTAGAAATTTGAGCTGGGTTCAGCTGCCTGGGTTTTGACAGTCTTCCCCGAGATCATTTATGTGACTGCTGTCCTTTGAACGCAACTGAGGCTGGATTGCCTCAAAGAGCCTCACTCACCTGTCTGGAGTTAGATGCTGCCTGAAGATGTTTTTCTCCATTTGGTTTCTGACAGCAAGAGGCAAAGTCAAGCTTTTCCACGTGATGACAGCAGGATAACTGTAATCTCTTGGTCAAAACCAATCACGAGCCTGCAGAGATCAAAGAGGAGGGGCAAAAGATCTCATATCTTATTGGGGGATATCCAGATCGCATTGCAAAAGAGACTTTGGCTAGAGATACATGGGCTATGCTTTCATGATACAATTATATACTAATGATTCACAGCCATTCCCCTTAAAAATATAATTTATATGAATGGACACTGACAAGGATTTTAAAAAACTTGGAAAAATACAAAGCAAATTATGTAGTATGAGGTTTATCCCTTAATATAGTAAAAAAGAAATGGAAAAGGGGCTTTGGGTTGCATCTAGCTGTGCTTAGGGCTTACTCCTGGCTCTGTGCTCAGAGATCATTCCTGGAAGTGCTCTGGATATATGTGGTCCTGGGGATCAAACCCAGGTTGGCCACATGAAAGGCATGTGCCTTACTCACCAGACTCTCTCTCTAGTAGCAAAAATTGTTCATAAAGAAAAGTGAACCAGAGAGAGAGAGAGAGTTACAGGGAGTGATGCCATTGCATTGTATGGAACTAATCCAGGTTCAATCCCTGGCATTGCACATGGTCCCTTGAGCACCACCAAGAGTGACCCCTGAGCACAGAGCCAGGAGTAAGCCCTGAGAACCACTAGGTATGACCCAAAAACCAAAACAAACCAAAAAAGGAAAACAAGTTTATATGCCAAATATATTCACTGAATCACATTCAAAAGAAACGCAGAAGGCTTCTTTGGACATAAGCAGGACTCCAGATTCCAGATAAATCACTCTAGGATCCAGATTCTGTGTTTAACCATAGAGTAGATGTGGTAGGAACCAGGTCAGTTTTTTTGTTTGATTCAGCTTGAGGCCCCCGCCTCGCAGTTTTCAGGTCTTGTTCTTGGTTCTGTGCTCAGGGATCACTCCTGACAGGATTCAGGGACCACAAGTGGTACAGGAGATCAAATCCCAGTCAGCCATATGCAAGGCGAGTGCCCTGTACTTTCTCTGGCCTACTATTTTTTATAGAAGAAAAATGCTACATACTTGCATGTGAACAGAGGTTCTTGTTTTACTGAAAACTCCTTGGTAGCTCCATTCTGCCAAAACAATCCCCTGGGTAATTATTTTCCATTTCTTCCACTCTGTGAACACAAGTCCTCATATTCTTAATTACAAAAACTTTGCACTTCATATCCAAACAAGTTTGATACTTATTATCCAATTTCTGTAATCATTTTTCTGAATTTCTTCTAGATGCCTATAATTGCTCCTAGATATTAGGATGTGTGGGTCCTAAAACTCAGTATTAGGAAATTAAGGACAGAACCAAACTTATTTTCACCCATCAGCTCTGCTTCTTCTACCTCCTTCAGTTAAAGATATCTCCAGCTTCTAGATACATCCAGAAATCAAACTCCAAGTCACCTTTATTCCTTCCTCGTCTTGCCTATATTTCCTCTATTTAGTCAGTGAAGTTGACCCATGGAAGGTCTCTTCTGGCTGTTTTCGTTCTGACTCTCAGAACCCAAATTAGGGTTGATTTTTACCAAATGATTGCTGCCTCTCATCTCTCCATAATTCTTTTTTTCCATGGTCTCTACTGACATATGTATATTCAGTATTAAAATAGTCTTGTCCAAATAACCTAATGAGGAAACTAGGTATCTCTATTTCACCTTCTAGGCTCTGGGTAGGCGAAGAGACCCACTTCCTTTCCTGCCCTTGAACTTGGTGCACGAAAATGTTGGACATCATGTCTGAGCTTTTGTAGAGACAGAAAAGGCTTTGGGTTGGGGTTAAAGTGCACCTAGAGTGATGGTGTCATGCTTTGTGAATCAAAGCGTAGCCTGCCCAACACCAACAGCACCACAGAGGTCACAAAAACACAGCCAAGTGCCACGCCACACTTACTGAGTCATACTCTGTATTTTAGCAGTAGCCACCATGTGACTTGCTTGTATACTACTGTTTGGGAAGTGTTATAAGGAACACCTTTTGGGACCACATCAATCCTGTAGATTTAACCCCTTACTACAGTAGTCATTGAGAGGGATGGTGATCAGTAACAGCCAGGTCACATCCATTCCTTTCTTTCTTTCTTTCTTTCTTTCTTTCTTTCTTTCTTTCTTTCTTTCTTTCTTTCTTTCTTTCTTTCTTTCTTTCTTTCTTTCTTTCTTTCCTTCTCTCTTTCTCTCCTTCTTTCTCTCCTTCTCTCTCTTTCTTTCTCTCCTCTCTTTCTTTTTCTCTTTCTCTTTTTCTCCTTCACTCGCTTTCTTTCTTTCTTTCTTTCTTTCTTTCTTTCTTTCTTTCTTTCTTTCTTTCTTTCTTTCTTTCTTTCTTTCTTTCTTTCTTTCTTTCTTTCTTTCCTTCCTTCTTTCCTGCTTTCTTTCTTTCTTTCTTTTTTTCCTTCCTTCTTTCCTGCTTTCTTTCTTTCTTTCTTTCTTTCTTTCCTTCTTTCTTTCTTTCTTTCTCTTTCTCTCTCTTTCTTTCTCTCTCTTTCTCTCTTTCTTTCTCTCTTTCTCTCCTCTTTCTTTCTTTCTCTCTTTCTCTCCTTATTTCTCTCCTCTCTCTTTCTCTTTCTCTCCTTCTCTCTCTCCTTCCTTCCTTCCTTCCTTCCTTCCTTCCTTCCTTCCTTCCTTCCTTCCTTCCTTCCTTCCTTCCTTCCTTCCTTCCTTCTTTCTCTCTCTCTCTTTCTTTCTTTCTTTCTTTCTTTCTTTCTTTCTTTCTTTCTTTCTTTCTTTCTTTCTTTCTTTCTTTCTTTCTTTCTTTCTTTCTTTCTTTCTTTCTTTCTTTCTTTCTAAGTTACTCCTGGCTCTGCACTCAGGAATTACTCCTGGTGGTGTACGGTGGACCATATGGGATGCTGGGAATAGAACCCTGGTCGGCCGTGTACAAGGCAAGTGCCCTACCTGGTGTACTATCGCTCTGGCCCCTCTCTTGCTTTCTTTCCCTCTTCATATCTTTCACTACTGCTTCTGGATCAACTTCCCGAACAAACACTACACTCAAGACTTTGTTTTGGGTTCTAGTTTCAGGGAAACCAGGTCTGAATGATAAGAAAATTAGAGTGGGTGCAAGGAAGCAGGTCAGCAGTGTTTTCCGGTTGGGCAGGAATACAGCTGCTGGAGATGAGAGGATAGGTCTGAGGCCCAGGCTTTGGGGAGACCCAGAAAGTGCACCAGGCAGTTAGTCTGTGAAAGAAGGTTCCCGCAAGGCAGGGTCAGCTTCTCGGGCTGTGATGTATGTAGGTGCACAGAGCCCCAGGTAGAAGAGTGCTCCCGCCTCCACCAAGGCTGAATTTCATTGCAGTTTTGTTTTCTGTGTACAGGAGCCCCAGTCAGTGGTGCTTGGCCTGGAGGTGCAAGCCTGCAGGTTTAGTGCTCAGTCTTGCGGGTGCTGCTCAGCATCCAGCATCACTGAGGGCCTGAAGGGGGCCATGCAGTGCTGGGCAGCCACCTCAGAGCGTTACACATGCCCTCCACTCTCCTAAGCCCAAACCCCAGCCCCAGAGTAATTTTTTTTTAATTTTTAAAATTTTATTGAATCACCATGAGATAGTTACAAGCTTTCATTTTTGGGTTACAATCTCACAATGATCAAACACCCATTTCTCCACCAGTGCACATTCCCCACCACCAATATCCCAGGTATACCCTCCCTTTCCCACCCTCCTCCTGCCTCCATGGCAGACAGTATTCCCCATACTCTCTCTCTACTTCTGGGCATCATGGCTTGCAACACAGACACTGAGAGGTCATCATGTTTGGTCCATTATCTACTTTCGGTACACATCTCCCATCCCAACTGGTTCCTCCAGCCATCATTTTTCTTAGTGATCCCTTGTCTATTCCATCTGCTTTCTCCCCTCCATTCATGAAGCAGTCTTCCAGCTATGGGGCAAACCCCTTGGCCCTTGTATCTACTGTCCTTGAGTGTCAGCCTCATGTGATGTTATTCTATACTCCACAAATGAGTGCAGTCCTTCTATGTCTGTCCCTTTCTTTCTGACTCATTTCACTTAGCATGATACTCTCCATATCTACCCATTTATAAGCAAATTTCATGACTTCATCTCTCCTAACAGCTGCATAGTATTCCATCGTGTAGATATACCAAAGTTTCTTTAACCAGTCATCTGTTTTAGGGCACTTGGGTTGTTTCCATATTTTGGCTATTGTGAACAGTGCTGCAATGAATATATAGGTACAGATGTTGTTTCTACTGTGTTTTTTTGCATCCTCAGGATATATTCCCAGAAGTGTTATTGCAGGGTCATATGAAAGCTCAATTCCTAATTTTTGAAGGACCATCCATATTGTTTTCCAGAAAGGCTGGACCAGTAGGCATTCCCACCAACAGTGAAAGAGTGTCCCTTTCCCCCCACATCCATGCCAGCACTGGTTGCTTTTGTTCTTTTGAATGTGTGCCAGTCTCTGTGGTGTGAGATGATATCTCATTGTTGTTTAGATTTGCATCTCCCTGATGTGGAGCATTTTTCTTTTTTTTTTTTATAACAACTTTCACAAATCTTCTTTTACTAAATTATTTTTTTTTTAGATTTTTTTCTTTTATTAGTTCACCATGTGGAAAGTTACAAAGCTTTCAGGTTTAAGTCTCAGTTATACAATGCTCAAACACCCGTCCCTTCACCAGTGCACATATTCCACCACCAAGAATCATAATATACCTCCCCCCTTCCCCCCACCTCCCCAGCCCCCCACCCCGCATGTGTAACTGGTAAATTTCACTTTACTTTCACTTTACTTTGATTACATTCAATATTTCAATAAAAAAAAATTCACTATTATTGATTTGGAGTTTCTCCCCCCTAAAGTCGATCTGCTGAAAAGAAAGCATTTGGTAATTTGTTTTCCATTGCTGAGAATGAAGAGATATGAGGTCCGGAGGCCGCACTAGCAGCAGCATAATTTTGGATTTCTGTATTTTAGTAACTAAGTCTAGTGAAATGTCTGCCAGGAATCACAACATTGTAAGCTTGTACCTTTCAGCTACTTTATATTCCACATATGAGTGCAATCTTTCTATGTCTGTCTCTTTCTTTCTGACTCATTTCACTCAGCATGATACTTTCCATGTGTGGAGCATTTTTCATGTGCCTTTTGGGCATTTGTATTTCTTTTTTGCGGAAACTTCTGTTCATTTCTTTTCCCCATTTTTTGATGGGGTTGGAGGTTTTTATCTTATACAATTCTACTAGTGTCTTGTATATCCTTGATATTAATCCCTTATCAGATGGGTATTGGATAAATATTCTTTCCCATTCTGTAGACTCTTTCTGTACTTTGGTCACTGTTTCTTTTGAAGTGCAGAAGCTTCTTAGTTTGATGTAGTCCCATTTATTTATGTTTGCTTCCACTTGCATGGTCAGTGCTGTTTCATCCTTAAAGATGCTTTTAGCTTCAATGTCATGGAGAGTTCTGCCTACATTTTCTTCTATGAACCTTGTAGATTCATGTCTGATATTGAGGTCTTTAATCCACTTTGATCTGACTTTTGTGCCTGGCATTAGACAGAGGTCAGAGTTCAATTTTTTTCAGGTAGCTATCCAGTTTTCCCAGCACCACTTGTTGAAGAGGCTTTCCTTGTTCCACTTTGCATTTCTTGCTCCTTTGTCAAAGATTAAGTGACCATATATTTGGGGGTCTGTGACAGGATATTCAACTCTGTTCCATTGGTCTGCAGGCCTGTTTTTATCCCAATATTATGCTGTTTTATTACTACTGCTTTGTAGTAGAGTTTGAAGTTGGGGAAGGTGATGCCACCCATCTTCTTTTTCCCAAGGATTGCTTTAGCTATTCGTGGGGGTTTATTGTTCCATTTAAATTTCAGGAGTGTTTTGTCTATTTCTTTGAAAAATGTCATGGGTATCCTGATAGGACTGCATTAAATTTGTATAGTGCTTTGGGCAGTATTGCCATTTTGATAATGTTAATTCTTCCTATCCATGAGCAGGGGATGTGTCTCCATTTCCTAGTGTCCTCTTTTATTTCTTGAAGTAGTGTTTTGTAATTTTCCTTCTATAGGTCCTTCACCTCTTTGGTTATGCTGATTCCAAGGTACTTGATTTTTTGAGGTATTATTGTCAACGGGATTGTTTTTTTAATGTCTCTTTCTTCTCTTTCATTATTTGTATATAAGAAAGCCATGGAATTTTGGGTGTTGATTTTGTAGCCTGCCACTTTACTATATCGACTTATTGTTTCTAGGAGCTTTTCTGTTGAGTCTTTAGGGTTTTCCAAGTATAGTATCATATCATCTGCAAATAGTGATAACTTGACCTCTTCCTTTCTTATCTGTATGCCCTTGATCTTTTTCTTGTCTAATTGCTATGGCCAGGACTTCCAGTACTATATTGAATAGGAGTGGTGAAAGCGGGCAACCTTGCCTTGTGCCAGATCTTAGAGGGAAGGCTTTTAGTTTTTCCCCATTGAGAATGATACTTGCCATGGGATTTTGACTGTATTGAGGAAAGTTCCTTCAATGCCCATTCTGCTGAGAGTTTTCATCATAAATGGGTGCTGAATCTTGTCAAATACTTTCTCTGCATCTATTGATATGATCATATGGTTTTTATTATTTCTTTTATTGATATAATGAATTATGCTGATTGACTTGCGAATGTTAAACCATCCTTGCATCCCTGGGATGAATCCTACTTGGTCATGGTGTATGATCTTTTTGATGAGTCGTTGGATTCTATTTGCTAATATTTTGTTGGGGATCTTTGTGTCTGTGTTCATCAGGGATATCGGTCTGTAATTCTCTTTCTTTGTGGTATCTTTGTCTGCTTTTGGTATCAGGGTGATATTTGCTTCATAAAAACTGTTTGGAAGTGTTTTTGATACTTCAATTTCCTGGAAAAGCTTAAAGAGGATTGGGAGTAAGTCCACCAGAGTAATTTTTAAATAAAGGGATTCTTTGTTTTCCCTTGCCTGGCTCTGGGCCCTGACATTTGGGTAGCTGGCCTGCTTCCAAGGTGGGAAGAAAGGGCAAAGTTCAGTTCACAGGCTGAGAGATTTCCCTTTAGGACACCGTAAGTTTAAAGAACTCCTATGATTTTAGTAGAGTTGGGTGGGGGAGGTGTTTCTGGTTGAATTCCTGACCACTAGCATCTCCTATGAAATTGGATATTTTGGAACAAAAGAAAATGTGGTACTTCTTGCACATCTGGTTGAACTGAATAAATTCTTATTCTTTCCAGGAACATTTTATCATGTAAGTTGTGCATTTTAAGTTTTTTAGTAACTCTCTGCTTCCTAGAAACTAAAGCACAAACTCTGCATTGAATAACCCAAAGATCATATGATCTAACACCACCCTAGTGCACTGTCCACTATATTCAGTTCCAGGTGGAAAGTGTCATTTTCCATTGACCACCATATCAAAGTGTGGATTCCATATCAAACTCAAACAGTTCCCCACTTATGTGAGTTTCCTGTGAAACTACAGAAACTATGTCACTAAGTAATATGCTATATTTCCTTTCCTTTTTGTGTGTGTTTGTTTGTTTGACTTTTTCATTTTGGGGACCACACTGGTAGTGTTTAAGACTAACTCCTGGCTCTGCTTTTAGGGATTATTTCTGGTGGTTCTCGAGGGATCATGGGATGCTGGGGATTGACCACAGGTTGACCATATGCAAGGCAAGTGCCTTATCCTCCGTATTTCTCTCTGGCTTTCTGAGTTTCCCTTTTTTACACAAAAGGTGGCACACTGTACTTGTACTCACTATTCTATCCATTCTCTTACTACTGCTTCTGTTCTTAGCCTGGGATATTTCTCTATACTAAGTCAAGTAGTCTTCAGCACCTATTCCAAACACCTTAAAGCAGGTCTGAGGCAGATTCCTAAAGTATTCCCAAATGCTTTCATTGAAGTTAAACATTTTGTTCTTAGGAGAAAAAAAAAACAGAAACTTTCTGATTAAATTGTGTAGGTTGTTTAATAATTCAGAAATTGGCTTGGTTCTATTTTAACATAACAAGAGACAGTTTATTTATTAGGGAAACCTTATGAAATTGCTGCTTTTTGATCATTTTGACTTTTGAAAAAAGTGTATTTATGGCCAGGGAGATAATACAGCAGTTAAAGTAATTGCCTTGCACAGGCCCAACCCAGATTCGATCCCTGGCTCCACATATGGTGTTCTGAGCACCACCAAGAGTAATCATTGAACACAGAGTCAGGAGTAAATCCTGAGCACCACCCAGTGTGGTTACCCACCATTACCACCACCAAAAATAGGCATTTCAAAAATATATATATATATATGGAATTTCATATTGGTGACCTAATATGTTGCAATTCAATAAGACTTTCCCCCACCGCCTTCATTCCTGTGGTATTATTTCTTTTCTTCCCACAAAAGCAGAACATCTAGTAGTAGCCTTCGTTTCTTTATTCTAACATTACTCATAAATAGTATTAACCTTTTATGAGTCTAAAGTGTTCTAGCTTCTAATAATCTTTTATTTCCACATTACATAGACGTCTTATTCAAGAGTAATACCCTTTCTTTAACTCTCTTCTGTCCTTATCATCAACACAACCTGTACCCATACTAGCACTTTATAACCTACTACACTGATAAGCCAGGCATGAAGTCACCCAGATGATGCCACTGGCATGGCTTCTTATGTCCCTTCTGCTCCACCCAGCTTTAGTCAAGGTTATAACAAAACCACAGGTCACATATTATAATAACTCAATCTTCTCCAACTAATTCACATTAGATCTTGAACTGAAGCCCCCCTTTCCCTGGCACCCAGAAAGCAACTTTTCAAACAATTCTGGACCCACAGGCAAAATCTTCAGTGAACAGGAGGAAATAAGAAGAGACTCATCCAAGTAGGAACCATCTGAAGTGGGGCTGGAGCGATAGTACAGTGGTAGCTTGCCTTGCATGGGGCTGTTTCTGGTCCAGTTCCCTGCACCTGATATGGTCCACCAAGTCCACCCCAGGAGTGTCCCTTGAGCACAGATCTAGGAGTGATCCCTGAACACTGCTGGGTATTGCCTCAAGACAAACAAACAAACAAAAACCCACAAACATATTTGGGGGCCAGAGAGACAGTGCAGGGGTTCAAATGCTTGTCTTACAGGTGGCTGGTCCAGGTTTGAGCCCCAGCATCACATAA